>NC_088901.1:6032709-6332709 GCF_037157495.1 Lathamus discolor
TCTTCATCTACCATCGGAAAATTCAGGCAGAAGCAGGCTCCCAAGCTCCACAGTGACTCCTTACTATATAATCTCCCTGGGTTACTACTTACATATTTAAAAGTACAGTAGTATCAAACTGCTATGGAAAGGACTTAGCCTGGAATTCACAATAGGACTAAGCTCTTTTTCCTCTGTCCAAGAACAAAAATGTCACATTGTTTACAGTGACATCTACGAAACCTTTGGGTCAATCTCTCTGCAGCGAATCAGCCAACACAAAGCCACAAGAGTACAAAGAATGCTGCTTTATTGATCATACTCTGTTAAAAGTTCACCAACTGGTTCCACTTTCATGAGCAGAAACTATAGGTTAATTCATCTGGAACTGAAAGGCAAGAAAGTCCAGTTCTTGCACAGAAGTAAACAGAAGCACACATGAAGAGGAGGATGTGAAGAACAGCATCCAGATCCCAATGACCTGTTAATGGCTCAGAACAAAGGCACAGTTCACACTTCATGTGAAGTTTATCCAGGAAACCAACCTGGCTGATGGAAAACACTGGAATTTAATACCTGCAATTTCCTGTGCATGGAAGAAGGGGTTGAGTACCAGCAATACTATAAGCTGCTGAGGAACCAAAAGACTGTAAGGAAAGCCTCAAATCCTAAGGTAAGCCGACCACTTGCCTGGATCAAAAGCACCTTGCATTATCAATGTCACATGCTACAAAGTCATCAGATGCTGAAAGTGAACAAGCTATTAACACTCCTGTTTGCTGTTCTGGAACACAGGAATCCTAAAGACTGAGTGTGGCACAGGCACTTACCAGGATTAAGTCTGTTTAAAACTCTTTATAATACTTGCAGTCTGCTGTGTGGCTTACACAGCAGCAACACGCACACAATACTTGTCACAGCACTCAGCAATTTAATGTATTTTATTTCTTTACTTCTCTTTTACAACCCAGAAATGAAACTGAAAGGACTGAAGTTTTCCTTCAGCCCACTTACAACACTTGGCAAGCAGGAAGGGGAACCAAACAAGAGGCAGAGCACTCTATCACAGGCATTTCAAGGCAAAGTCATAGCTGTCTGCACTGACCACTTTACAGCAGTGTGAAGACCTGAAAGAATTAAGAGCAGTTTACTTGATAAGGTGAGTCCAAACTGCTGCTCTGCTGCACTTCTGCAGTTCCCACAGGAACCTGGGTTTCTCCTGAACCCAGACCAAGACACTGCTTACAGCCCCCGGTCAAGGCCATATCATTGGTTTTATACAGTCACCTTCCACAGGCCAGGTAAAAAAAATATTCGATTTCAAACACTGTATTTATGGTCCCATTCATTCTGCCATCAATTACAACTACTTCACCTGTACACTCTTTCACAATTGCATTAGACAGAACAACTGTAGATTTAACTCAGTGATTTTTTTCTATGCATTAACAGAAAATGGAATTAAGTGAAGGGTTCTGTGTGCCCTCATGTCTCAAAAGCACCCCAGCTCCAAGAAAAATACAAAAATGGGGCTGAACAGGTGACTGAATCTTGCAACATTAAATTGTTTCTTAAAAAACTCAAGAAACCCCCAAAATTGGTTCATTCTATTAATGGAATAAAAGGCTGAAAAGAAAGATACCCTGGGCAGGCTACGGGTTAAGAGTCTCTGCAGGAAATACAGCAGAGCTGTAAGAAAAGAAAAAAAAATTATTATAAAAGAAAATAAATACCAGCCTAAGATAAAGCACAACCTCTTTTTGCTTTGAATACATATAACCTTCGTGTCAGTTAAAGCTCCGCTCTAAACCAAGGACAGTTTGGTTTATTTGCTCGGAACGGGGACACCAAAGTGCATTTCACTGCAAACGCGGGTTTGCTTCGCCCCCCCCCCCCCGGTCTGGCTTCCCACCGCCGCCCAGGGCCGTCACGCTGCGCCCGGACTGCGGCACACACCGGCCCCGGCCAGCCCCGCGGCCGCAGGAACCCCTATTCCTCCCGCGGGGTCGCCGCCCTGGGGCCCAGCGCAGGAACCGGCGGTGCCAGGCCGCGCCGGGGCCCTCGGCAGAGGCCGCGCTACGGGCGCAGGTGTCCCCGCCGCGGACAGAGCAGCCGCCCGCGGCAGCGAGCGCGGCCTGCGGCGCTGAGTCCCCCTTCTGCCGGTTCCCGCAACTCCGCGGCTGGGCCAGGCCGCCCCGGCCTCCTCCCGCCGCCATTTTCTTCGCGGCGGCTCCTCACAGGAGCCTGCGCAGGGCGGGGGCACGGCTCCGCTCCTCGGCGGAGCGCGGCGCCTGCGGCTTCGCCCGCGGCGGCCAGGCCTGCAGCGGTCCGGCCGGCTCCGCCGCACATCCCCCAGCGGGGCCGACCCCACCGCTCCCCGCCCGCCCCGGGGCCGGCACTTACGCGGAAGAACCCCGCGTCCATCTTGCCTCCTCCGCCTCCTCCGGCCGCGCGCGCTGCACGTCCCGGCGTGCCCCGCGCGCAGCACGCCCCTACGCACGCTCGGCGCTCTGGGAGGGAGGGGAGGAGGAAACCGAGGGGGCGGGGCCGGGCGCTCCGCAGCGCCTCTCCGCGCCTCCCGATTGGTTCCCACTGCCGCGGAGGGCCGGCCTTCGCGCGGCGGGAGGCCAATCGGAAAGAGCGACGTTCCGCCGGGGTGAAGGGGTGGTTGCGAGACGTCCTTCCGCGGCGCGCGGGGCGGGAGGCGGGGAGGCGGGGAGGCGGGCCTTCCTCTCGCGAGATGTTGCCGGTCCTGGGCGCGCGCGCGCGCGCTCCGCGGGTCAGGTGACCTTGCCGCCGGTGGCGCACGCGCAGAGAGTAAGTGCAGGGAAAAGCGGGGGGGCGGTGTATGAGGTAGCGCGTGCGGCGGGTGCCCCTGCGCGGGTTAAATAAGTAATTAACAGTGAGTTAATGAGGGTTTATCCACAGTGACGGCCCGGGGTGGGGGGCTATGTGAAACAAGCTATAATTAGAGAGGAAACACTGGGTGTCTCGCTATGAAGTGAGGTTTAACAGCACACGGCTCTGGCCGCGCTCGGTGGTGCCGCACCACGGCTCCAGGAAACTCAACTGCTCGTGAGCCGGGGAAGAGCCGGAGAGCACCGAGCCCGTCCGCCCAGAGCGGGACCCGGGGGACTGCAGGGCGAGGCGAGCGGCAGCCGGAGCGGACGCGAGGTGGAGCTGCGGGCTCGGCCCAGCGCAGCGGCCGGAGCTCGGGTGGGGACAGCAGCAGCGAGAGGTGGGAGCGCTTCACCCGTGGGCTTGGGTGAGGGAATTGTGCGGGCCTGCGGGAGGACTGCCAGGTGGAAAGAATGAAGAAAAGCCACACTGATTCTTGCACGACCCAGCACAGACAACTCCCGACTATGCCCTTAGGAAAACGTGCAGTCATTATTTATATGCCCAATTGTGCCCATTGTCACTGCTGAATACAGCCCAGCCGGGGTGTTGTAAAGAGACATACTTGACCAGAGAACACAGGAAGGATCTAGAAAGCCTGTGTATCATAGAATCAACTCGGTTGGAAAAGAACTCTAAGATGAAGTCCAAACTATACCCCAGGACTGCCAAGAACATGTCACTACACTGCCAAGCAGAAGGGTGCTTTGGTGCCTCTGACCAGCTTTGCATTAGTTTGCAGGGCTTTGTGGACCATGTCTAGTGAGTTTGTGTGAATCACAAGTGAGCATTCCACTTGCTTTGCCTATTCTCTCCCAAGGCTTCCAGAGTCTTGGATGTCTCTAATAGACCAATTTGGTATCAGCTTTCAGGTGCTTTGTTAGCTTGTTGGGATTTTCTAAGCAGCAGGTTTACCTGATAGCAACTCAGGGCAGGTTTGAAAGTGGGAGCTGGGTAACCGGACAGGGCAGGTGGAATTGGCGCTGGAACAGTTACTACTGCAGGACAAGGATGGTGTGGGACCGTGCCTGGAAAGCTGTTCAATCCACAACAAGCTGCACAAGCATTAAGTGGCAGCGCAGTGGGAACAGAGTGAGTTCTGTTTCTTAAGAAGGTGATTTTGCCTGGTCAGCAAAGCTCTGGGTTTTGCTGGCAGGAGTGAGGATGGATCCGTGGGGCCTCCCTGGCTGTGCCAGGATGAGGCAAATTTCACTGGTAAAACAGCACACTTTGAGTTGTTCAGATTGAGCCGCCCTAGTGTGGCCAAAGCAGTAATGTTGCCAATTATTATTATCACAAGTAATCCTACCAGTCCAGAATTGCTGTAGCACTGCATATTCTGCTGCAGTGAAGCAAAAAGTGAGCTTCACTGTGCTTAAATTCTGTCAATGGAACCAAAATTTGCTAGAAGTAGCTCTGGCTGGTAACGTAAAAAATACCTCTAAGATGGGGCTTATGTTTCCTGAAGATCTTGACTTTGATAAGTGAAACATGCTCAGGCAACATCCTCAGCCGCCCAGAAACAGAAAGAGGAGGCCAACTCCAAGTTAGAGAACTAGGACAAGTGAAATATTTACAACAAACAGCTGTCTTAATATTTAGTTTGGAATTCAAACTGTGCTCCAGTTTCATACCAAAAACAAAAAGCAAAGTAATCGAATTCAGTTTCTGCACAAAACCACTGGTTAGTAAAAATGACCTGTTCGAGGTCAGCCTCACGTTGGAAGCTCTTGGGGATACATTCTGTTAGAAAATGGTCACTCCTTTCTCTACAGCTTCCCAGAAAGAGGTAAAATGCCCCACTTCAGCTTCTTCCCAGTCCTCCCTGCCTGTCCTGTCAGCGTTTCAGGGCTGCTTGGGACCATCGCCACTCCACATCTGACAATGCTGCTGTGTGTTGGCACTCTGTGGGCTGTGAAGGTCCTTGGGAATGTCTTTGTTGCATTACTGCACACCCACAGTCATCACACTTGCAAAACAACATCACTGGCAGTTATTTTCTAGGAAAAAAAAAATACCTAAAAATAGTTCAAGCCTGGTCTGTGTTGGAGAACAGGATACGAGTTGTGCAGATGAAGCCTTGGTGCTTTCGCTCCCTTTCTGTGTTCACTTCTCCAGTTAAAGGGTTTGTGTACAACAAAACATTTGATAGTGAACCAAAAGCAATTCCTGGTGTGAGAGTGGAAACACTGAGACACCGAGTCCATTTGGAAAGGGAGAGGTTACTAACAGCAGAGAAATGGTTTTAAATACTTGAAAATAAAAAGTCCCTTTTTTATGTCAAACCATATATACGTGGTGTTAGAAAAACAGAAGGTGAGTAAGGATAAATACAGGTTTGATACTTCCTGTACCATCCATCATGTATAACCGAGGCTACAAACCCACTTCACATAAATCAACTAACCCAGGTTCATGTCCAAAGGTTTCTTCCCATTTATCATCAGTCTTTGTAACACACAAAAAGCTCCACAGAAGACGAGCGATCATCTTCTCCTCCTGCAGGCAGGCTCAGTATGTTTGGTCCCTCATGCCCAGAGCTCTGTGAGGCAGCTAGCTGTGTTGCTGGTGATTCACATGCCTCCACCACTTGATTTCAGTCACAGGGAAACCATCCAGGCCCTTTATTTCTCCTCCCAAGGGCAGGAAGTGGGATTAATTACAATCCGTAGACAAGAGTAACAGCTCCAAATGCAGATTCACTTTGTTGAGGAGTCCCAGATTCACGTAATAAGAATTCCACCACTCTGCTCTCACAGGGAGGATGAGTGTTCCCAGTTACCTGTTCTGCATGTGGATATCCACAGGTATGAAGGTCACTGTGGGATGCTGAGGCAGGCTGTGGCTGGGCTGCCCTAATGCAGGTGGCATTGCTGCTTTCGTGGGTTTGGGCTCCAGCTCCCGTTTCACTCTCATGCGTCTGTAAAGGCAAAAATGAAATGGTCACTAGAGCTGGTAAGTCTTGGGAAGACTGCTGCGGAAGGAAGTTACATCAAACAGCTTCTTAAAAGTCAATAAAAGACAGGATTTCATCCCAAAGATACTGAATGGCAAGTCAGGGCTCCCAGAGCATATAAATGTAACCCAGCACCCTGAAAAGTGCAAAATCAAGCTCCTCTGGCAACCACGATGCACACCAGAATGCTCCCTTGTGTCAACAGGGACCTCTAGGAACAGTTTCCATACAACATCCTCCATCACAAATCTCCTCCTGCTTCCCAACACTTCATTCACTGAACAGCTGCAGGGAGAGTCAGGGATTTCAGTCAAGTTAGCTTAGCATCTCCTGGAAACTTGCAGCAACCAATACTGAAATGGTCCCTTAGGTGAAAGCACATTCAGCAGTGACCTTGTTTCATCCTTTCTCACCTTAGTGAGGTACAGAGCTTGGCACATACCTGTTGTATGTTTTCAGTATGAGCAGAACCACCGTAAAAATTATAATCACTCCTACTACGATGGCAGCAACTATGGCTCCAGAGCCTGGCAGGGAAGCAGAAAGGGAAAGAAGCCTTATGTACAAAGTTGTCATTGTACGGTTTGAAGTTTGCGAAGTTCAAGGTCCACTTAAAATAAAGCAAACACAGCCACCTCCCCAGTGCTTTTCTTACTTTGATAGAGACTTTGTTCTTGAGACTTTGTGGTCACGTTTACCGAGAGCTGGGTGTTATTGACCAGTGGTGCAGCTGTCGTCATCTTGAGTCAGCTGCAGGCGGGAAAAAGAAGAGTGAGTTCATAAAACATTAACCAACATTTGACAGTGATAATTAGGCAACACTCCATCAAAGATTCATGGCCACTAAGTGCACATTCACTGGACTGGGATTCTTCAGATTTCCTTAAGAGGTGAAAATCTGGCTCTGCTGAAATCAGTGGTGGCTTTGCTACAACCTAGTCTGGATTTGCCTTAAAGCACACACTGCTTGGAATTAGTAGGCTAAAATAAGATACAAACTCAATTATGCATTGTTATCTACATATTATTGCTGTTACACAACCTTTGGATAAATACGTATGTTAAATGCTTTAGGATTTCAGATTATCATTTCAAGTTGAGATTCAAATCACTGTGCAAGTCAGCGTGAAGAATTCAGTATTCAGTAACATGTCTTTAAGTAAGGAAGCCTGCACTTCAAGGATTAAAAACTCCTTTATAGAATAGAATTAAGTAGCTTCATGCATCTAACATGAAGAAGAAAAACCATTTAACCCCTAACTGGAAGTTCTAAAAGTTACACGACAAACAACACTGACCCATGACAGGAAACGATTGCAGTGTGACTATGATGGAAAGCTGATGCAAGTTTAACCAGCGCTTCACTCGTGCCAGTGTCACCCCAGTCTGTTACTGGAAGAGGGCAAGTGCCCAAGGCTGAACCCACGTCTGCTCCTGCATCTGTGGAGGAAAAACTGCAGCTCTAGAAAGGAGCAGAGTGTGTTTGCTGATTTTATAAGCGTTTTCCAAATGTTTTCTAAACGTGACTAGTAACCTGAGCCATTAAAAGCCTCCCTTCAGCCTGAGAAGGGTGTGATACCACTTCAAACAAACCTCTGAAACCATTTCAGCTCCCAACTTCAGAGAGCTAATGCACTCAAACTCCCCATCGAAATTACTCTTTAGCACCTGATACTGGAATTGAGGTTCCTCATTTCAGATGGTGCAGGACTCTGCCCTGCTCTGTTACGCTCCATTGGGATACTGGGGATCTGTGGCATGTACTTAGTGGCTTTAATTTTACACAGCACAAGAGATACAATAGCCAGAAAATTATTAAGTGGACAGAAATCAGTCAGTAATAAAAAGAATAGGAAATTTGAAAGGTGCTTTTCCTTCTCTCCCCTTCCTTTCCCCCTCCTTGAGGTTTTCCTAAAGGTTTCTGCAAAGCAGCATCCATCAAACAAATCCCAGGTCGTGGCAGGTTGCAGGTCTGGGAGGGAAGCAGGACACAGCTCTGAGTGCTCCTGACAGGCAAGGTTGTTTCTGGGTGGGGAGGCTGAGTCAACGCACGGTGCGTACTTGGGAGGCTCCTCGGAGAGAGATGAGGAACGAGAGAGGTCAGTAACCAGCAGGAAGGGACAGGGGTCAGCGCCTGCCTGGGTAGGGAGGATCAGAATTGCAAGGTCCCTTCATCAAATACTTTGATCCCCTGAAGTTAAAAAGGTTCCAGTTTTTTCTTTTAATCTAAAAAAACAAAAATAACTCTGTTTCGAGCCTGTAACTGGGTCATTCTCCCCTGGCTGAATGGTTCCTTTGTCTAGCCAAGGCCAAGTTAATCCAGCAACATGATCATCATCTGTAGTTGTAGATCTGTCCACGCTGAAAGAACTATTTTGTCTTTAGAGTTTGCCTTTATTATAGAACAGCAGAAGGATTCACACACGCCTTGGAGGAACCTGGGCATCCGTCTGCTTCCCACCCATCCACTCGGTGCAGGTTGTACCACTGACAAGAGGAGGCTGAAGAGGCTCCATCCTGCTGCAGGCTGGGGAAACCTGAGCAAGTGTTTTGACAATGGGCATAATACAGAAAAAGCCACGTCCAGCTTTTACTTTGTTGCTCCTGACTAGAAGAGCACAAATTCCGGAGTTACAGAAGGGTTTTTCTCCTCCTCTGCCTATTAGAATAAAACCCCCAAACAAATAAGGCTGAATATTTCAGTATTAAGCCAGGTCGTACTCATACCTACAACCATCTGGTTCAAACCACTTTGGTAATGAGCTATTGAGCTATTTGTGCCTGAGTCACACCTCTAACTGAAGAATTCTTGTTGTCAGTGAAACCGCGCGTTACAAAAAGGATGAATTTATCGGGCAGGGTGTAACAAATCCAGGATGTAGCTTGGAGAATGAATCAAATCTTTGGTTTTTCCGCGCTGTGCAGCAAGTCAAGAGGTCCAAGGTCTGTGTCTCAGGCTGGGCTGGGAGGCGCAGGTTCCCCCTTTACCTACAGCCAGTCTCAGTTCCACTCCCCTCCCAACCATCCGGATCACGCCTGGCCATGCCCACACTGTGCAACTCAAGGGCCCACCCCTGGGAACCCCCCCCAAGTTCAGGGTATTCCCAGCTGGATCCTTGGCTTAGAAAAGCATTTAGGAAATCAGGGGTGGTCACTAAAAGCTGTAGAGCAGGGGAGCAGAGATGGACTTTGGTACAGCAACCACACAACATTCTTCCTCTCTGACACATGGCACACACTCCCCGGCACACATTGGCCAGGGGGGGCTGAGGGCCTCCAGCTCACCCACAGCTCTCAGGGCTGGGGGCACATTCCCATGTTATGGAGCTGGAAATGTTTCCATAAAGTGAAGCTTTGGGCATGTTTCCATTCCAAACACCCGGGCAGATCCACGAGAGGTTGTTTTGGCAAGCAGCAGCAATGCCCCCATTGATACACCTTGCACCTGCCCTGCCCGCGCTCACTCACATGGATCAGAGCTTGTCTGTCAAGCAGCTCCTGCAGTTACAGGAGAGGGGAGATGGGGAACAGAGCCTTTGGACTGAGGTTTTTCCAGGAGAGCAGGACTTTGGGAGCCAACTCCCTGCAGGAGGCAGGTGCTGGGCAGGAAGAGGCACCAGTGCTTTGCCACCTTGGAAGAGGGGTCTGCATCGAGCTGTGTGCAGGCTTTAAACTACACAAATCAGCTGCTGTTTCCCAGCAGGAATATACACGGGGTTTATCCCAGAAGCTTCATTAGAGAATTCATTCACCCTTTCAACTGCTCTGCTGCATAGGCGGTGTTTTCTTTGTGTAGTGTGGCAAAACACAGGCTGAAAACGAAGGTGATTTTTCTCTCCTCACTCACCCAGGTCTAAGGAAGAGCACTGGCTGCCAGCTCTGCCATGCTGGGGCTTCATCCCCTTCCCAACAATGTCAACAGGGCTGGTCTTAAATCATAAAACCCACTGAGGAATGAGACAACCAAACCCAGCTCTGGGTTGCTTGACTCCTGGGTTTCTGTCTCAGTATACTGGCTAGGAAAGGGAATTTTGTCTGGGATATTTAGAAATAGACTGGAATTTGTTCCCTCAGGTCCTCTTGCAGATGTAAATGAACAAGTGCCATGTGAAAACCATCTTACACAATCAAAAGGCCACCGAGAGCTGAGTTCACATGAACACTACCAGGGTGCTGGAGCTATGTGAGGAGGGGCAAATTGTCAGAGGTATAAAGCACTCATTCCAATAAACAAATGCCAAAATGTTACTGAAGAAGCCCATGAGGCAGCTGGGTCCTGTTAAATAAGGGGAAAGGACTTCTACAACAAGAGCGGTAGGTGTCCTGGCAGGTGACTGAATCTCAGATTTGTTCTCTTGCAAGAATTCCACACCACAGACCCATTCTCATCCTTTATCTGGGAAAGAAGAGGCTGAGGAGTCAGCTACCGTCATCCACATCCACCCTCCACAGGAGCTCTGTGCTAAGGCCTGTCTGCCTGAGGTCCAGCGCACACTGTTTGAGGTCCAGCTCAGCTCACACATCAGCCTAAGCAGCAAACTCACTTCCATCCCAAGAGGAAGGAGTTAATCCTTCTAATTAAGTCCAGAGCTTTTCTCCCTTCCTACAAGTAACTGAGCCCAAGCACAAGGACCTGGCCTGGGATCTGCCCCAGGCAGTGGATGGTGTTTCAGCTCCACTCCTGCCTCGCTGACATTCCCTGTCTTTGCAGCCAGATTCCCGCTGTCGTGTGCTTTGAACCTGTGTGTTTCATTGTGCCTGGCTGCTTCCAGCACTGAGGGAATCAACCGGGCATCCATGGCACAGCATGGGAGGGAAACAGCTTCACGTTGGAGAGTCACCAACTCGGCTTCAGCTCCCCATAACCCGTAGTCATGGGTCCAAACAGCCTCATGGCCACGCAGCCACGTGCTTCCAGCAGCATCACGAGCCATGGGAACAGGGAACATCGCCGGGGGTAGAGGCAAGCTGTAATTTCAGAAGCAATAAACCCAGTGCTGCAGTGAGACCGGAATGTGCCTGAATTTACCTTGTGAGGCTCAAAAGAGGGAAGAAGGAGGAAAAAAACCACCCAAGTTCAAACGGCTAATGGGAGCTGAGGCACAGCCATGGCCTGAGGCAAACTCCCGGCTCTCTGTGGAGCCTGTGTTCTACGTGTCCCCAGCTCGGACCAGCACCTGTGTGTGAGCGTTTGTCTCAGGTCCTCACAGGAGCTCTCCAGGTTCAGGTGATGTTAAAACACAGATTAAAAGCGTTTCCTTTCCTTGCCAAGACAGTTACACAAGCTGCAGGCGACTGCGCTGCGCAGTAGCAGCACCAAGAACAAACAGCAGTAATTGTACCTGGCTTGTACACTGAGGGGCTGGGACGCCCCAGCTCACACAGACGATGAGGACTGGGGCAGTGAAGGCAGGTCCCCAGAAAGGAATGCTCTCGCTTCGAAAGCCATGCCCACAAGCATGAACCAGAGAGGCTTTGTCAGAAGCTTGCCCAGGAGCAAGGTCTAAACTGGGCTGGGAACTGCAGAGTTCCCAGTTCCAACTTTTTGCCTTAAAACACTGGGCCCCCCACACCCCTCCTCTCCCTCTGTGTGAATGCACTTATTCACAGCAGCTCCAGCAGCTCCACCATGATCAGCAAAGTGCATCCACACCATAAAACCACTGTGGATCCTGCAGGGCAGGGCTGCCTCTGCAGACAGCGCACGGAAGCAAAACAAGCCAGAGGTGTTTTCCCACTGGTTCCAAGCCAGGATCTCAGGCACACTTGGATTAGAAGCCTTGTAAATGTTATGTCAGAACCAGGGTTTGAACTGGAATGGACAAACCCCACCACGCTGCTGGAGCCCAGAGCTCAGCTGTGGCCCCCAGGGCTGCTCAGAGGGGCTGTGGATTGAGCTCCCATGACAGGCATAGCCCAGAGGGAAGAGGGAAAACCCAGCAAAACCAGCTCCTTTGGCCAGACCTATGGGAAGCTCGCCTTCAAACCGACTGCTGAAACAGCACCTGTGACAAGAGAAGGAAAAAGGAGCTGCCTGGAGCAAACCAGGACAACAGCAATCAAAAGAGAGACACACAAGCCAAACGGGTTGAAATCTGTAGCCTATCCTCCACCTTCCTTCCCAGCCAAGCCAATCCATGGCTGAAGTCCAGTATCATTTGTGAATGATTTGCCCAAACCAGGACTGGCTTCCCAGAGTAGGAAACCACTTCTCCCAGTTGCGATACCATCTCACGCCTCCCTCACCAGTCCCTTCTGCTCTCTGAACCCTTCGCTGCCTGAGGGCAATCCCTTACCCAATGGTGCGCAGATGCCAGGAACCAGCCCAGGGAGGAAGAGGATCCCAGATGTGCCTTCAGGCACTTCCCATTGCATCCGGCTGAGCCAGGGAGATGGCAACAGCTTCTCCTGGAATACCTTACACTGAGATCCCCATGGCACAGAGCAAACACCCATGGCTCACACTGGGACCCAGACCAGCCTGGAATGAGTTCTCACCTGAGCTGCCTTTCATAGCAGAGCTCTCTGCATTTATGAGCACAAACCATGGGGTGTGAATCGACCGCTCCTGTTCACTGGCTGAGGGTGTTCTTTTCGAGGGATGAATACCCTTGCTTCCGTGCTAGGTGAGTTCTGAGGCTTCCATCACAGGCTCAGAAGCCTTCAAGGGCCTAACACACTGTAGGTTTCAGCTGCGTTTCCCCATGCTTGTGACTCAGTGCGAGCAGCACAATCGTCCCCACCACATCTCTTCCCTTTCCCTCATGCCCAGCAACAGCCCAGCTCAGCCTCTCCCAGCTCCTCAGCTACGCTGGTCCCAGCCTGGCACAAGGGTGTGAGAACCCCACACAGGGGTGACCCTTGTGAGCAGACGCCAGCACCCGCAGGGTGCTCGGCGCCCCTGGATTTACCCCAGTAACTGCTGATCTGAGACCAGAGTGGGGCATCGCTCACAGACTCCTCCAGTTCCTTTGTGCACCAAATCCGCACTGATCCACTATTAGGGCCGTAAGAAAAGGCATTTAGCGTAACGAATACAAGTCACGCTTTCAGTAGCAGCAGACAGGTAGGAGCAGGGCTGGGCAGGAAACCCTCATGAACTACTGCCAACAAAGGAGCCAAGCCTGCTGCCAGCTGCGGGCTGGCCTTTATGGCTGTGTCCTCTGCGGCACAAGGTGCTCCCCAGCTCCTGGGCTGGGTCTGCTGCAGCTGCAGCTGCTCATGTACCAGGAAAACGCAGATCTCAGCGCTGCTCCAAGAGCCTCTGCAGGTTTCGGATCCCCCCGCTTTTTCTGCATTGAAAAATACAGAGGGAATTCCGTGTGCAATGGGGAAAACAGCTCCTTCCGCTTCGCAGGCTCCTAAAGCCCTGCACACGCGGTGCTGGCAGCCCCGCTGCACCCATGGGGATGTCCCCCTCCTGCAGGAACACTGGAGCTGAACACATGGCAGACAGGACCTCAGGCACCCTGTGCTGCCCCAGAACGCCCCGAGCCCTCAGCCAGCACACGGTGCCCAAACCCGGCGGCCCCAGCTGCAGCCAGCCAAGAGCTCCGGCGGGGCCACGAAGCCACCGGTGGCTGCGCTTTGTCCCCAGCCCGAACCCTCCATCCAGCAGCACGCGTTAGTGGGGTGCCTGCTGACATCCTACGCTTCCTTCAGCGGGGCAGTCCTGCGGCACTCGGTACATTCCTCACTGTGATAACCCAGGGATCACAGGTCGACCCTGTCAGCGACTTCAGCATGTTCCCAACAAGGAAAGCAGCGAAGCTCTGTTCCACGCTCAGACACTCAGGGAACTAACACAACGCTCCGAGCTTTCTAGTTCTTTTCCTGTTAAACCTTAGTCTGGCCGCGGAGTAAAACGAAATACGGCAAAGGCACACCCACCCCCCAGCAAAAACCAAAGCAACAGAACCTTATTTATGGTGCTGGGGCTGAATAAATCCTGACGAGAGGCTCATATCCACAGCGAGGAGAGGGCGCAGCCGGGGCGAGAGCGGCTCCTTCCCCGCGCAGCAGCTCCGTGCTGTGGGCGCAAACAGCTCCGCGGGTCAGCGCCGGGACCTCAGCACTGAGGGTGTCAACGAGAGCGGCGGCAGCGCCGGCTCAGCGGAGCGAGGGCAGAGCCCCGGGCGCGCACGGTCCCTGCTGCGGTCACCGCCAGCCTCAAACCCGCCGTGACCCCGGGCGGGCGCTCGCAGGAGCTCCGCCGGCACCGGCACCGAGAGCGGCGGCTCCGCCTCCCGCCCGGCCCGGCTCGTCCCGTTCCGCCGCAGGTGCGGGGCTGCCCCGGCTCCAGGGGAGGAGCTGCGGGAGGAGCAGAGCGCGGAGCCCAAGCCCGGCCGAGCCCCCCCACCCCCGCCCCGGGTCCCCGCTCCCGGTACCGCGGCGCTTCAGCCCCTCGCGGAGCCGGTGCGGACCCGCCGCCCCCAGCCCGAGGGCACCCCAATGCACAAAGGGCTTCAGGGACTGCGGGGGGAGCTCCCCGAACACACCCGTCCCAAGGACGGGCAGGGGTTGTGTACTGACGGGTACCGTCAGCAGGATCTCAGAGGGCAGGAGCCCCTGGCCGCGAGCCTGCGCTCAGCCGGCTTTAGCACAGAATCACAGCATGGTCCTGGACATCCTCACCTCCTAAAGAAACATTTGTGCTTTCCTAACACGGGCCTTGTTCCGCTCCGGTGTTCACAATGATCTATGCCGAGCCCCAGGTTGAACCCCACAGAACAAACCCACAACGGTTTTCTCATCAGAGTTTAAGAGCTCAGAGTTTCAGGCAAATGCATTTTTGTTTGCACAGCTACAGAACTCCACATTGGTCACTTCCAGCTAAACCCTTTTGCCTCCATCCCACCAAACCCCGCTCAGGTATCCCAGCTCCTTACAACCACGAGTGAATCTCGGGAAGGATTACTCACCACTCGGTTTTCCAAGGAACAGATGCAGCTCGGTTGGTTCCTTTGCAATGACTGCCTCAGCCTGCATAAACAAGAAGGAACACGAGGCTCTTTTCTGGGCACAGGAGTGGTACCTGGCTGCACACCTCCCCTGGGCTGTATCCCTGCGCAGAACAAAGGGGCTGCTTTCAACAGCGGGCACTCATGACTTAGGAAAGGAACAAATAGTTACATCTTAGTTCCTAATAACAGTAATAGCTCTGATTTCATTCTAGTAGCGCAAGAGAGGAGACACCAGCCCCAGTGGCGGCCCATCAGCCCCAGTGAATGCCATCAGCCCCCGTGGCGGCCCATCAGCCCCAGTGAATGCCATCAGCCCCAGTGAATGCCATCAGCCCCAGAGACTGCCATCAGCCCCAGTGACTGCCCATCAGCCCCAGTGACTGCCATCAGCCCCAGTGAATGCCATCAGCCCCAGAGACTGCCCATCAGCCCCAGTGAATGCCATCAGCCCCAGTGACTGCCCATCATCCCTGTTAATGTGGAAAGAGGACAAAGTTCTGTATTTTCACCAAATTCCTGCTGTCTTTGTTGTGGAAACCAGAGCACTGGGGTACAGGGTGAGCTCTGCAGACCCCCTGTTCTGTCCTCCAGGGCGAAACCAGAGCAGACCTCCTATGTCTGGATGTGGCGTAAGGCACAGCTGGATCCCAAACTACTTGGCAGATTCCCAGCACAGCACTGTGGGGCAGGGCCAGGTCACAGCATTTATGGGCTCACCCGGAGGCCCCAGAGGCTGGGCTTCCCCAGCAGCTCGGCTGGTGCCCAGCCCTGCTCCTCAGGGAGCTGCTGGCTGCCTTGACAGAGCCTAGAAAAGCTGCTGTAAAACCCCACCGCGATGGTTTGCAGGCATCACAACGTGCCAGAAAACCCACTTTCATTTAGTAAGTGCCATCTCTGGTACAATGCTTGTGAAGGGGTGTGAACAGCGACAGCAAAGCCAAGTAAAAGCTCAGTAAAAGTAAATGGGCTCTTTCAAAGCATGTGTGCAAAGGGGGGGCGAGGCTGTGACTTCCCTGGTGCTTGCTCTGGAAGAAGTCCCTCACCATGTTCTTAAGTTACAGGCTCTATTCTATTAGCTACAGCCATACACTGGGTTTATACTTTGGTGTGTATAAAGCCCTGCTGTCAACATCAGTTACGTAGTTTACAGGTCACCAGCCACCAATCCTGATCTCATCCCATTTGTAGAGCACCAAATGGGATACTGGGATGTTCGAGAACGATCCCAGAGAAGTCAGTGAGTACCAAAAGACACCAAACTCTCAATGAAAAACTACAGGTCCACTTTGCAGCCTTACAAAAAACCATAAAGAAGCGACATAAGCTAATAATGTGTCACTGAATTTATGGATCCAGCTTACACCTCCAGGCTCATAAGGCCAGTTCACAGCACCAGTGATTAAATTTGCAATTTGGCTGCAATTAGAAGGGTAGAGAACAGAGCTGTCCTGGTAAGAAAACAAGGAAGAACAGACGTTATTACAGACACCACAACCGAGTAGAAATTCTTACTGGGTCCCAAGTTCTGTAGCTGCAAGGGATGGATCTGAACTGCACTGCTGAGGTGGCTGCCCCATGGAAGGACACATCTAAGCCCGACTGCACCCCTCATCCGTGCTTGCTGTGTCATGTTACTCAAACAGGAACATAGTCATTGGCTAGAGCCAAAAGGATAAAGTATAAACCCAACCGATTCTGTGTGTGACGCAGCAGAGTAACAGATGCCCAGGAGTCCCTTTCCCCCGCCTCGCCCTAGTCCTGCTGACACCCAGGTTTCTGCTGATACCGTAGTTGGAATTCATTTGCTTCACCAAGGAAATCAAACATTCCCATCTACAAGCCTGAACACGCCAACGTGTTAAAACAGAAGAGACCTGGTGCAGAAGAGGATTTTAACACATTAGTTAACATTTAACATACTGTGCGTTTTCTAGGGTGACGTGGCACAGGTACAACTGAAAGGTAAAACAGAAACAACCAAAGCACAAGATGAAATACATACACAGCCATGTGTGTGTCCATCAAGGTGGGTACCACAATACCAACGTGATGTCTCTAGCCCTGATCTTCAGGTGAAGGGTACGGAGACAGCCCAACAGATGCTGTGCAGGCCTTCCTCAAGCTATAGGACTGATGCTGGGAGACAGCCTGTAGTCGCCTCACTCAGATTTCAGCTCTGTCAATAGCTACACCAGAAACAGTGTTTTATCTTGCTCAGAATGAAGGTTAACAGCTGCAGAAGCACCAGCTCCTCTGGGGTGTCAGGGACCACAGCTCACTCCCACTGACTTCAGCGTCACCGGCCAGCTCGGGCTGACCTTCAAATGCAGAATGGAGAAGTCCCAGGTGGATGCATGGCGGGTGCTGTGTGAGCCACACAGGAACAAGGACTCCCAGATCCAGCCAGGTGTGTGTGTGTCTCCTGTTTGCTTTAGCAAAGGAAATAGCTCTGCATCTTTCTGCGAGGGAGTGAGGCTTGGCTGTGGTCTCTTTCCACATTCAAAGCTGGACCATGAACCCCCCAGTGAGTTCTACACATTCAGCAGAGCAAGTAAACAGAAACTGGTAAGATTCCTAAGACAATCTTCTGTTCTGGGCTAAGAAAAGATCAGTAACCCCAAACCAGCCAGAAATGGAAATATAACCCCTCAGGGAATAAATTAAGCAAGAGACATTTTAAGCATGAGGTCTTTCTGGGGGGAAGCAGTTCAGTAACAAGGTAGGAATAGAATGAGCAGCAGTAAGCACAGGGATGCAAAACCAGGGCCCATTCATAGCTGTTACAAAAGAAAACCAAAGCATCCCTGGCAGCTTCCTCTCCAGAGCACACAGGCAGCCTGCCCAAGGACAAGCCCATTCATTTCTACAGCTGCTTCCCAAGAAGAATGCTTTAGAGGAATTTACGGTATTTATTTATGCGAAGTGCAAGCTCAGCAAGGGCTGAGTGGTGCCTCTGTGCAAGCCTGCTTCTAAAACCAGCAGGTTAACAGCAGGTCAGGGGCGATGAGAAAAGGTTTGGTGGTTGCTACCCAATCACCCCACGGAGTAAAGAAAGCCAACCTGCACGTCATTCATCTCATGAGGAAGGCTTTGTCATCCTGGAGACGACAGAGCGTGAAAGCAGAGCAGAATCACTTCTGATATGGGCCCACGGCTGAATTACAGCTCCCTCCCTGTGAGGCCTCTGCTTCTCCTCCTTGCCCACCCCTGTCAGCACTTGCTGGGAGCAGCCACCTAATTCCCTCCTGTGAGTGCCTCCTGCTCCAGCTCTGCCAAAGTCTCCCGTTATATCTGCACAATGGGCCCCTCAGCCCCGCCACGGAAACCAGGCACAGCTTCCATACAGGAAAGGAATGGGATTTTGTAGCATTTTAATTGTAATTCACTTGTACCGCACCAGTGTCTGAGGAGAGGAGCACACAGCCCCCCCTCTGCTGGCCAGCACAGAAAATGCTGCTCAAATCTGCCCGTGCAAGAGGAGCGCGGCAGAAGCAGAGGCAGAGCAACAAGCCGATGTCTTACACTTCTGATCAATACCATTATCGACCCCGATATCCAACTTGGTCCAATATGAAATACAGTTAAAAACCAGATGTGAATGGCACTGCATTGTTTTTATTGTAAGTGTCTTTACACAATGAAAGATGTTGGAATGCAAGTTGTTACACATCTTACACAAGATACATTGACAACATCGCTTGCTTGATGGTTTGCCTTACAAAACTGTTTCTGAAGGGTTTCCACTTATTCCTACTCACAGCAACTTCTACAGCGGGGTAGAAATTAAACAACTAACAAAATATAAACACCACAGAAAATACAGATGGACTTCTGGAACCTTAGAAATACACAAGCCTGATGGACAATGCAAGCTTTTTGGTTGAATTTGGGGTGGTTTTTTAAGTAACATGGAACAGTGAGACAAAGAAGTTGTACTTTGAGTGACTTTAATACCTGAAGATATACATAAATACCATGCCTATGAAGGCAAGATGAGCAAGACCCATTTTCCTACCTTTTTAATATCTACTATTCCTGCCTCTGGCACAAGGACCTGCCTGCAGGATCCCAATTTGCAGCTGGAAGCTGGTGGCAGTAACGGATCATGAGCCGGCACAATACAAAGTTGAAAACTCCCAGCCCACGCATATTCCTGACCATTCCTCTTCCTCTCCACCACCAATCAAGTGACAACAAAGTCAATAAGCACACCATGGAGACTTGAAACACACTAAAATGGATTCGAAAAGGGCCGATTTGTGAATGATTTCTCTCTGTATGAATATCAGCAGCCTGGTTTATTCACAAATGACTTTATTCACTTTTAAATAGAAAAAAGAATCTGTCTAGACTAAAAAAGGTTGGTTATAAAATAGCATAAAGCATAGGAGCCTGTGTCATTATACTGAGGCCCATCTTCCTCCTACTAAAACACAAGATCACAAAATTAAAGATCTGTATTTAAAAGATGCACCCTGGTCTCAAAAGAGCAGCAGATGCTCGGTCAGACAGACAGGATGCCACACAGAAAAAGCCTGAATGAAAAACAGCAAACGAGGGCAGAAACTGCATAAAAACTGCCTAAGCCAGGCAACTGATTGTCTGAAAACATACAAAACAGACTGAAAACGTTTAGAACAAGTTAAAAAATTAACCCTAGATGTTTTATTTCCTAACTTAGTCACAACACAACAGTCACTGGATTTACTTATAAATGTAGGCCACCTCTAGGGACTGTAGAGAACAAATGTTACCATGTTTTCAGAAAGGATCAGAGACAACACATTCAACAGCTGGATCCACATTTCTGTCCATGTATCGTCATTCACTCCTCAGATGTCAGTGCAAACCATCGTACCTGGCAGCAGCAGCAGCACTGGCGATACTTTCCACCCATCTGTGCTTCTTCCTCCCATATTCTTCTCTGTGTAGTTAGCAAAACTACTTGAATTTATTTCCATACATGTATTTGTGCCTCATGTCAAATTAAAAACACATACTTGGCATTTTTGAGAAAGGCAAAGATCAATCTCCACCTCAGATTACTACCTGGGAAGGAATTTTAGCATAAAAGAGTACATTTCATTTGCATTTAACACTATATCGACTGGAAGCTGTTGTACCAGTACAGAGCAGAACTTCCTGGAATCCAATTGTGACAGTGAGATAGATATTTTCAGCACTTGGTACATCACACTGTACAATATAAAGAAAAGGGTAACATCTTAAAAACAAAACAACACACAACCAGACTTCCTATTTTTCACTATTTCAAGTCAGGTGGATTTGCTACAGTTGGGGGACTAGTCCCTAAAATTAAAGTGCTTGTCAGAGCATTGGCATCCAAAATCTTGAACATGAGATACAACTACAAGTAAAATCTGTTGTCGCTATACATAACATATAGCAGCAGCACAGACATCAACACATGTACTCAGTAAGTGTCTGATTTTTGATACTACCTTGAGCATCACACAATTTAACAGTGCATAGTACCCCCTACCTCCAGAGTACAATCAAATGCTTTAGGTTCACTCAGTATTGTTGCGGGTGGCTCTGGACGCCTTGTCTGCATGATCTTCTGTTTGGGATTCTTAATTTCATCTTCCTCTTCTGTTTCACTTTCACAGACATGGACAACTACACTGGGAGTTGATTCTGTTCCTGCATGAAGCTCGTACTTTTCCCCTGAAGAGCAGCAAACAAAAATCATGCTAAGAAAATCCCCAAGGAAAAGGCCTAAGCCATTTTATCCCCAAAGTCCTTAGTATTTGCAGTAACACATCCAAATACTCATTTATTCCCATCTCATCTTTAATTTGCTCAACTTCATCAGATCTGTTAAATATTTCATTCTTCTTCTTGTTTGTTATTTAATACTGAGACCATGACAAAATTCAACACATGGATGCAATGGAGCTGGTACCACACAACCCAGTCCTGTGCTGTACTTTCAATCCATCAATGAATTAAGGGAAAAAAAAGTGATGGATCATTTCATTCAAGTAAGAACATCATGAGAGACCCAGTTTCTTCTCACAGGAAAGTAGAGAAACTCCCTTGGTCACTATTTTTGAAGTTAAGTAATCCAGCAAAAGCAGGTAAATATTCCTACCTGGTCCCAGCTTGGAGACAGCACAAAGCAAGTCATAGTTTATCAGGGGAGTTGCATCTTCACTCTGTTTCCATCCAACTGGTGGAGATGCAGGTGGGGATATCAGGAACTGTTTAACAGGTTGTGGAGGAAGGAGGTAGGACTTGTCACCTATTTCACTGGATACCTGTACCTGAAGACAAAAGCCACGGGATACAGCATAGGATGACAAATGCTGCTAACCCCAAAGAACATGCCCTCAAAGCACCTATTAAAAAGAGATCATTGGACCCACCTATCTTCTTTCAGCACATTTCTGTTTATCTATGGGAGACAGGGGTTTGTGTGACTGCTACATACCAAGTACAACCCTGTAAGCCCAAGCTGAAAAGCAAATTTATCCCCTAAAGCAATGAAAGTAACACATCTCGGTGTAGAAGAACGAGGTTGAAGGTAACTTCAGATACTTATCACATATGAAATTCATGGGAAAACATGGAATAAAGAAGAAACAGGAACACATGCAACATCTTGGTGCTCCACAATACCTGTGCAAAGTACAGCTTCAGCTTTTTTCCACTGAAGTCTGTTTCATGCAGCTCTATCCGTGCTCTTGCTGCTGCCTCTGGGTTGCTGAAGTTTATCCTTACTCTTCTAAAGCTTTTAAACAACTGGAATGTAACTTGATTATCGTAGACTGTGAAAAGTCCTTCAAATCTTTCCTATAGATGAAGTACAAAGATTCTCCAAACACAAAACGAACATTTTCACTCAATGAAAACATATTTTCCTTTCACTTTCTTCTCCCAAATCCCATTCATTTCTTTACTCGCCTAAACCTGCACATTCCACACTTCCCTCCGTTACCCCGACTTGCAAACCTGCACCCAGGGTAGCACTGCTTTGTCTCCCTATTTAAACCTGAATTGATGTGAAGGAGCCTGTAAGACTCCCCATACACAAGCTGACACCTAGCGAAGGCTGCTCAGAAGTGCAGATGCCAACAAAACCGCTGGTACTTGCACAGTAAGTGCTGGAACCGAAGCCCCAGAGCAAAGCTTTCCTGTCGGTCCCTCCTGCATTCCCTCACTTATGCAGTGTGCATAATTATTCCTGATGCTCTTGGAAGCAATGGGAAAGTACAGATTTCACTGACTACAGATGCTAGCAGGCCAAAGATTTTCATTTCTAAGGCCCTTTTAAGGTGCTCAAGTCAGAACAGACATCCTGCAGGTTCAGAATGCTTTTAACAGAATCCCTGCCTTGAAAGAAAAAAAAAAAAAACAAAAAATTTAAATTTGCTTTTAGATTTTATACAAATCTGCCCTTGGATAAAGGGGGGGGGGGGAAATCAGAAGAGCTTTTCATGGGAAAAGCACTGTGTATCTATTAACAATTGCAAATGCCAGCAAAGTGCAGTATGATCTGCTCTTTGTGATACAGTCCCATCTGAGCTTACCAAGTAAATACTTTGGGTTGTTTTTTCCACCCCAATTATAACATGCACTGAAAACCCAGACAAGAATGTTCAATAGTTGTATCTATACTTAAAATACTACACCACTCTCTACCTTACCTTTTCTTCCTGTACCTCAAACACAGCTTCATGAACACTGCAAGCAAAGAGTGAGGTAGGCAAGTCACTTAAATCCATCATCTCTTCCAAATCATCTTCATTTTCTCCAAAAATCATCTGTTCTTCCTCTTCTTGGTCGCTGCTATAGAGGTCTGACTGGCTGTCACTCCAGGACTTCATAGTATCTCTGAGCATCCTTCACCCAAAGAACTCTTCTTTATGTTCCAGTTTCTAATAGGGGTCTGCTATTTCAAAACAGAAACCCAAACCAGAATGTGAAGAGCAATAGAAAACACTCTCTAAGACACCAACTTAGAGACATAAAGAATGCATGGGGGGGGACGGGACACAATGGACTCCCAGTTCTTCCTTCTTCTGCCAAATTTGGTTAAAGTAATTCAGGGAATTAAAATGAAGTTCAAAATTCCAGCATGAGGAGGGGTTAGAACTCTGCAAATGCTATTTTGTATTTTGAAACAAAAACATCATGTTATTTCCACCTCTGGTATAACAGAAGGAGGCAATTTTCTACATGAAAAGGTGAAAATATATAAAAACTGGAGCAGTAAAAGGCAAGAATGGCAGCCAGGTACACAATACAGTTACAAGGTCTTTGCCAAATCAGCTTAGGGATTGGAGAGGGATCAATAACAAGCAACTGAAATGTTGCAAACAAATGCCAGGAGCTCAGATACCCCGGGATACCCCATGCTGTGAGACAGGATGGGGAGAAAAAAGGGAAAAAAGGCAACAACAAGAAAAAAAGTCAAGATCTGGCTTCTTTCACAATTTAATTTATAAAACATTAAATGATCCAAGTAACCTGTGAAGCAGACAGAGACGAAGCGATGGCTGCAAGGTTACTGATTTTCATAGTGCATAAATGGGGCTACAGACAGAAGTGAAACTGTCTTGTCAGCATCTTAACATTAAAGAAATTAAACCTGCAGGCCCCACATTTCACCCAGATCCATGTGGAACAGGCAATCGACAACTGCCACTGTCAACCCGTGTATCCTGCCCTCAAAATGCACAAGATTAAAGCAGAGCACCGAGACAGTTTCTCAGCGCTGAGACATGAAGCGACAGCCCTGGTGACCCTCTTTAGGCCTGTCTCTGCTCACCACAAAAGATCTTCCCTGTAAACCTTTTACAGAGTAAACACCCCTGATATGAGGAAAACACTGCTTTTTGGTATGAGGAAAATACTGCTTTTTGATATGAGGAAAATACTGCTTTTTAAGGAAAAAACTGCTTTTTGATATGAGGAAAATACTGCCTTTTGCTCAACAGCAATTAATGGTATGATGAAACATCAAACCCTGCATCAATCCCTGCATCAGGATGCAATATTGCACAGAAGAGATGCTCTACAGATTTGTAAGGAAGTTTAAGAATCCTTAATGGAAAGCACACAAACCTGTCTAGGCACAAAACATTCAGCTCTGCACACAGCAAACAGCTTCACTGGCTTCAGGTTTCGTTACACATGAGTTCACGTAATATTAAATACAGCAACAAAACGTTTCACTGGAAGGTATTTTCTGCTCTGTAAAAAGGCAGTGGCTCTCAAATGATGCATGTAAACGCTGCTGGAGAGCTGGGGCAGCTCAAACCTCCCCAGGGCCATGAAGGAGATTACATTTTTTCTCAACTAGTAGCAAAAATTGAATTACCATCTCGTTCCTTTAGAGAACAAGAGTAGAAACTTGTACACCATTACCCTGCAGAAGGCAATGCAGTTATTGCCTTGAATTCCTGCAACCAGTCTGCAGGGAAAGCAATTCAATAGGAGCAATCTTAGTCAAAGTTAAGGAAACATTTCATCAACAAGATAAACAGTTCTGTGTCATTTCTGTGCCAATTCTTGCTAATACACAAGCACGATCTGGAAAGCTTCTCTGGAAAGCACGGACTACAAAAGCTACTTCAATTATGTATTGAAAATAACAACACATCACAGTTATATTTTTTCTTTAATCATAAAACTCCGTGGTTAATTCCGGGGTTTTTTTCCACTGATTACTTGTTTTTCTGACCTCATCCACATCAGTATCAGAACACTGAGCAATGCAAGAACATCCCTGAAATCAGGGTGAGACAGATAAGACTGATATCTGGATGTCAATTAAGAATTACTATTAGAACAGCACTGTGAGAAGTGAGATATTAACAATTAGGTAGAACCATTTCATTGTGCAATTATTAGAAAGCATCGCAATCAGAGGGAGAAATACTCCAGGCATTTCTGGGCTGGAGCGATTATCAGTGCAACAGCCAAGCTGCCCTGCTTCCCTTTCCCCTAGGCAAGAAGGGAATTACTTCACTTACCTCCTTGGAAAGGTGAGCAGTCCCTATCTATGCCTGATATGAAAATACAAGTGCTAGTTGTTCATTGCAACCGGCTAATTATTGCAGTAATATTAAGTGTGAAAACGAATTCGAAATGATAAGCAAATTGTGTAGACAACGGACAATACCCTTTTAAATTTTAAAAGGCCACACACAACAGCACTAAAAGGAGTCCAAGAACTAAAGCCACTGGGATAAGACCTTTAACTCCTTTCTTCCGCGAGTCAATACTTGCGCACCCCTTAAACACCAGGCGACAGCTCCCTCCGAAACAAGCAAACTCCTCAGCTGCACACGGAGCTGACCATCTTCCGAAATGCAGGCGAACCGGCGCTGCAGCTTCCGCCACCGGCAGCTCCGGCCCCACCGGCACAGCCAGCGCTGCCGCGGGGCTCCGCTCCCTGGGCACCCGCAGCTCCGTCCCCGCATCCCACCGAGAACCGGGCCGCAACCCGAACCCCGCAGTACAAGACCCAGGAGCGCGCAATTCCTACACAGGCACAAACCCGCCCTGCCCAGCTCATGAGCCGGGGCTCGGCGCTGCCAACGAGCACAGGGCTCCCCGCGAGCGGCCCTGGGCAGGCGACGGGCACGGGCACGGACACGGACACGGACACGGGCACGGACACGGACACGGACCCGACCCACACGGGCGCTGAACAGGGCGTGGAGGCAAAGACCCCCCCCGGGGCTGGCGCTTGAACGGGCGGACCCGTGCCCCCTCCGCCGGCCCTACCGAGCAGAACACGGGCAGCGGCGGCACCGCGGGACGGGCCCGGCCAGGCCTCGCCGCGCCCGCACCGACCCTCCCGGTGCTCGGCGCTCAGCGAACCACGGCCGGGCCGGGCCCCGGGGGAAGGAGGGAGGGCGGCCGCGGGGGCGCGCGGCTCTCACCGTGCTCCTCGGCGGGATCCCGGCGGGAGCGCGCACTCCCCGCCGGCGGCCGCGCGCGGAAGCGGCTGCGGGAGGGGAGCGGCGAGGACGCGCCCCCGGGAGCCGAGGGGGGGGGCGCGGGGTGTACGCGCGTGTGGTGGCTGCGACCCGGATGGAGCGGGCGGCTCCACGCATGCGCCGGCCCGGTGAGGCGCATGGCGGCCGGCGGGGCTCCCCTCAGCAATGGGCTCGCAAGCGCTCGGGGGGACCGGTGGGGTTCACACGTACCGAGCGGGGCGGGGACTGCGTGCTTGGCCCGGAGCAGCGGCTCGCAGCGCCTCGGGAGATCGGGGTGCCCTGGGAGCGGCGTCCGGTGGGCTCCGGGGCTGCAGAGCCCGGTGTGGAGGACAGGGGCCTTGTCCTGGTAACAGCCTGGAAACGCGCTGGGAGCTGCCAGGAGCGTCCCGGCGGGACCTGGGGGGACCGGAAAGGCCGAAGCCAGGGAGGAGGACGCGGGACCTCCCACCGGGGGACGGGGGCTGCGAAGGGCGGGTGCGTGCTCCCGGATGGCACCGCAGGGAATGGGCCTCGCTTTGCGGTCGGCCTCGGCCGGGGGACGCGCTCGGATGAACAGTGAGAGCTTGTGTCTGTCAGTAAATCATGGCTTAACCCATCGATGGCCCGAGACGGTGGGCGTCTGCACGGTGTGGTGAATGAATGCTCACGTACGTTTTACATCTAAAGACAACACAGACCAACGTCCTTTTTCCGGTCGTATTCCATTTTCCACAAAAAGCACGCAGAACTCATGAATTTCACCGACACAAATACTTAGTTCAGCAGCTTTGTCCTTACTTGGAAAGCCTGAAGACAGGCAGGATTTTTGACATCAATACTGAAACTTCTAAAGCTGAGGTACAGAAAAAAGGCAGACAGTAACAAGTACTTCATTAGGCTTGTAAGTAGTTTGTACACAGTGCAAACCTTTAAGACAACCTGTAAGAGCACCGCAGAATTCACTTCTGGAAAGGTAAGGTCAGCCTCACTTGTCCAGACATTGGATTCAGCAGTTTAGATGCAGTGCTAATTTAGGCAGCAGTTGATTAGTCACAAATAACCTCAGCCTTGCCTTTCTGCAGTCACATGCTTTATTAATTCAATACCATGTTCTACCTGCCTGGCCAGCAATATATTCTGCTTTAATACCACAAATTGCCAACATGTGTGTCCTTTTCAGGGGCATGCTAAGTATGCTGTCTTTTGTAATGATACCTCACTGTTGTAATGCTCCCGACATCTGGCGTGATTGCCACCTCTTTATATTAGCAGTTGATGCAGTTGTCTGACACCACACACCAACCCTTAAGCAATGTATGTTAACAAAGCATTACCACATTTATCCAAGACTCTGGGGCTCAGGCATGCACTAGTCAGCGTTTTAATTCTCGTGTCCAGGCATTTCTCTGAGGAACAGCTTTAGCACCAAAGCAGATAAGGCTGCTCTTTTTTTTTTCCCCATATGTGGTTTGGGACCCCAAGGGATACATTTAATGAAGAGTATCCTGAGGGTTATCTTCTGCTTATCCCCCTGGACTAAAACCCATATGGTGAGCAGTAAATTAGGTTGCAAGCATTCAATTAAGCTACACTGCCAGAATTCTAAATTTATGAGTGCCTGTGCCTCTTAATGGCATTAAGAAATGCCCTTAAACTGTCTGTTCCTGCAATCTCAACATGCTATCCTGTAGCTGAAGGATGACATCTGCAGCTCAGCATTCCCAGCCAGTATTAGAAGTCCTCTCTGTTGTCTCAGTTTCGGTACTGTGGGCATGCACAAAATCATGAGTCACACCACCAGTAATACAATGCTTTTGTGATCTGACCAATCCTCTGTCCCTCCCTCCTCTAGGCCATACTCGGATCACAGTTTCAAGCTCTCCTCTCAAATCAGGAACACTTAGATATTTTTAAAGCCCTGTAAAACCAAGATAGTGAAGCAAATTGGATGATTCCTAAAGATGACACCAAATACTTGGAGATTCATGTAAAATTGTGTGCATTAGTAATGCTGCAGCCCCAAACCTGAGCTGCAGCAATCCTCATTTCACTTGCAGGTATCATGTTAAGAAAAAACCCAGCTCTTTGAATCCACACAGTAAGCTAAATTCTGTCTTAACTTCTCTCAAGATATTTATGGCCATTAAAGCTGTATCAAGAACATGGAGCAGAACAGAATTGTACAGGTTTTACCACAATGTTTTATTAAGTTTCATTTCCAAAGGTCTTGCCTAAAAGACAAATAGAATTAAACAGTCATGCAACCCTGCTTGTGAAAAAATAAGCAGTTTTCCTTATAGTGCAATACTGAAAAGCTTGATTTTTTATTTCTTTTTTACCCATTTTAATCTGAACAAGAGAACATTGTAGGCAGATAATTTTGTACATTCAGCTAACACAGGAGCTGTATTCCACAGCATTAAGTTACATGTAAGATATACGCTGAGAACATATTAAGTGCTCTGGTGCACGCAGTGTGGAGGCAACGGATGTCAGTTCACATTCAATAAAGCAGCCAAGACAGGGAGAATCAAGGAGTTACTCCACGAGGTTAGAGAAGGAGACAGCAGCCTGTGGATTTCCGTGCATGCTTTTGCAGCTATCCATGCTGAAAAGCACCACACATTTGCAAATGGAAGCACACTGCTGGGACAGTGCCCTGCTTCTTAGGATCAGCCCTGGGTAAACTGAAGCTTTGACACTACATGAATGTTACAGTGTGCTCTACACCAGCAGATCATTTTTCACTCTGCAAGAAGGACTAGAATGCGGCATGCGGCTCCTCTCCTTTAAATCTTCATGTGCTGTTTAGCTCTGCTTGCTGCAGTCCCAGGCATGGCCGCTATCACCTCAGACTAAGAACACTCTGTAAAAAGTATAGACCTGAGGGTACAAATAGCTTCGTTTTCAGCCTGTAATGTCTGAACTAGAAGGGAGACGTGGAGTTTCTCTCAACCCTGAACTACATCCTTCCACTGTTAGAGCACAAAGTCCTACAGTCGAGCTCAAACAGGCTTCTAGGAGCCCTGTCCATGCAAGCAAAGCAGGGGCTCTGCATCAGAGCAGCTCTCCACCCCTGGCACAGCATCCTGCGTCTGTCTCTTACCATGTTGGGTCCTAAGATTAGGAGAAAACCCTAACCAGCATTTTCCAGGCTGCAGAGGCTGCACACCAGTCAACTGCACTTTTTAAATCCTACTGAGAAACCAAGAGCTGGGAAACCCACATCCTGTTTCACACAGGATCATCTTAATCATAGAAGTCAACAGCAAAACATTTAGGCTGTTCTGATTAATTATTTTATAGCACAGCCACCTCTGTAATAATGTAACAGAGACAATATTGCCATACAAAAAGTGGAGTTTGCAGCTATGTGTGGTTTAGCCCAGCTTGTTTTAGAACAACATTCTTCTGTGGTTTCGGAACTAATAGATCAAAACAACTACTGCTTCATTGATTAAAAGGGAAGAGATAAGAAAAGGCACCATTCTTGTACCCTTCCCATGTAGCCTCCCCTGTTCTACTATGTTTTATGTTGCTCATGAACAAAAGCTGCACATAAATTCACAATTGATTTCCGGAGATACAAAGCCAAAGGCAGTAAATCAGTGTCACTGCAGCTCCAACAAGATGAATGCTCTGGCAGTATTAGCCCATTAACATCGTTATGTTACTTAAACACAAAAGATACTGAGGGGAAAAGAAAAGCTGTTGTTTCTTGAGGTTTCATAAACTACAGTGTATGGATGCCAATGATAACATCAGGACTGTCAGATATGCAAGCTGGTGAAGAAACTCCACACAGGTACACAGGCAGCAATGGGGCATCTGGTCTTTGCAGGGGGGGAAGGCTGCAATTTTTCTCAAGCTGCACAAAAATGCTAAAGCAGTCTCAAGTATTTCCAGACTGAACTGCAGAGCTGCAAGGCAAACACGTGCAAAAGAGCAATTCTGTTGTCATATACAACAGCAAGAATCTGGAGTAACTATATGAAGTCAGTGGAGTTCTTGGGAATTTTTAGTAGTGGAAACCAGAAACTGGCCATGAGTCAAATATATAAATGCAGACAGCCACTCCTGCAAGTCCAAGATCCTTCCAGCCCCCTGGTACCAGAGTAACCACTTAAAAATGCACTGAACGTAAGCACTGTTCATTTCAAATCAAGTCCTGGAGGCACTCCACTATGCACAGAGCCCAGGTCACACCAAATGGACTTAACTGTCTCTTTCCCAGCAAAACAATAGCTTTAATGAAGATGAGGATATCAAAGCACCAGTAGAACCTGCATATGCCAGTAATTGTTGTACTTCGTCCTTTTCACTTGACAAGTTCCCCCCCCTTGTGTCTATTCTCCCTTCATATCAGCTTCAAGCCATCTCTTGGGAGCTGGAAAGATAAATATCCTGAGTACACAATGCTCCATTATTCATTGGCTGAGTACTGGACTGTGCATGCTTCTTCTCCTTAGCTCCTTCACAGTATTAGACTGGTATCCTTTTTTTTGTGTTCCCCCCAACCGATTTTTTTAAAAAAGGGAAAAAAAAAACGGGACACCCCAGCTACAGCACCTGGACTGAGCTTTTTAACTAAGGAATATCAACACCTTTATAAGCATTTAAGACCACAGAACAAAGCTGAAAGTCCTGCCTCAACCAGAAAGGAAGTAAAACTAACAGAGAATCAGGACCTCATCAAGAGCTACAAAAGTTTCCCATCAGATACCAGCCACGTATCTTCTCATTTCTTCTTGCTCTCATAATTCACCGTGTTTCTTCTGCACCATTTAACCCAACTTGAAGCTTCTGCTATGAAACAGAAAACTGGCAAATGATCTCTGTTCTAAGCTGCCATGTAAGCCTGTGGTGCTATAAAACAATTCACATACTCAGGACATGTGCTTAACACTAAACAGAACAGCTGCACAGGAGGTGTCCAAGACTCGTGTTGGGGAGGACTAAAGCAGCTTGCTAATTCTAACCAATTGTGCTGCTCTAAAGACACAGAAAGTTGCAGTATTAGCACTTGAACACAATTACATTTTATTGCCATGTTAAGGTGTTTTGTGGGCATGCCAGAGACATGAGGTGTTACAACTTCTCTGGAAACCACTACATCCTCTATAGATGGAAGATTAAATGCTGCCCTCCTCTCTCTGCAAGCAACTGCTGGAAATATCTATTTGGAGACACCCTACTCCCAGCAGGACTAACCACTGCCTAGTCAGTTCTCTTCCCACTGCTCCACATTTTCACAGCATCAGCTATTCCATCAGTTCCATATTGCCAGGATACTGCACTCACCACTCCAGGCAGCATCTTCAGTGTAGGATTTACTTCTTGCTAAGAGGAATGCTTTCAACTTCATAACTATACAGAGTTCTTTATTTTAATAATCAACCTTGAAAGTTAAGCCTGAGAGGAGCTTTAAACCATTTCAAGGTTGGCTTTACGCTTGCTTACATTTTCATAGGTAAATAAATAAAGGTCATACTTCTGACAATTCAAATCAGTTCCTTAAAGGCCACTCACTCCTTTTTGCTGTGCTCCAGCACCCGGTAGGGTGGAGCAGAAGCTCCTTTGGGGCCGTGCTGTTCCTGCACAATCGGCAGCGTGGCTGGAGTATAAATTTCCGGCATGTTGTCATTGTTCTCTAAGGCGCCGTAGGAGAAAGAAGCTTTGAGGTCAGGCTGAACTGCAGTCCCTTTATCGTGCATGTTCTGCATGCCTGAAAAGAGCAAAGACAGAGATTAAATGCTTAGGAACAAAAGTGCATTCTTCCTGCACTGTTAAATCAGCCAATTAGAAAGTTTCAGTGTTCGTGATCCTCGGCTCATCAGTTCCTTGAGCGTTAAATGAAAGACATAATGTTCTTCTGCTTAGCACTAGGGCAGCTAATGGAGAAATATGCTTCCAGTGAACAAGGGATGGCAGTCAGTTATTTATCAAGTGCTGCATATCTCTTATGCAGCTCACCAGAAAAAGTTTAGCTGTACTTTCCAAAAGGAATTTCTTCTGCTGGTCTCTACCTCATGCAACATCTCTGAGCCTTCCCCAGTAATCAATTCTTCCTGCTGGATGAACACAAAGGCCAAGCCCAAGAGTATGCTCAAATCTAGTTCTGCTTCCCAGACAGCAGCCAATCTGATAAACCCCTAGTGTCAGAAGATCCAGCACAAGTGGCATCCAGATGGCACTCTGGATGCACCTCTCTCTGCTCCATGCAAACATGCACATACCCCTCTACATACACAAACGAGAAGGAAAAACTAGAAGACAACACAGCCACCTGATACATCTGGATACTTAACAGAGCTTAAAGCTTGAGCTGCCCCTGTGCAGCCCAACACTTGAGTAAGAGCAGTAAACCACTGTATTTTTACTGTTACCTGGCATTGCATCCATTGAGATGTACGGTTCAAATGGTACAGATTTCTTCCTATTTCTTGTGATCAGGAAGACACCTAGAAATGCTATGAGGCACCTGAGAGAGAAAACAAGATCTAGTGAGATAACTGTGAAAAGGGAGAGGAGATAATACAGCATGTTGTGTCTTCCAAGTGCCTCTCATGTAGCACCATAAAGAATAAAGCCCTGGAAGCCAAAGAACTCTGAAGTTGGGAACTGTCTCAGGCGAATAAGCCTCTTCAGCAGTGTTGCATCATGCAGCAAACATTTCACTTTTCTTTACCAAAACGCATTCATTCATTAACCTGGACTAACTAGAGGGGAAAGGAAGCAGATCACAGGTTGGGTTTCTTTGAGAAAATTCCAGGATTTAGCAGCCCGACCTTTGAAAGGTTTCCCGCAGGAAAACACATAACTGTCAATCTTGATTTTTCCAGCTTGCTGACAGAGTTCAGAACATTAATCTCCCAATTGCTTTTTCTGCACTAATCTGAAAGACATTTCAGAGTGTTCCCTAATTATGGAAACCTGCTCACATCAGGACACTGGATATTTTACTGATCATATCTGCACTGTGTGAGGGTCCAAGCCCTAAGAAATAGAACTCCAGAAGTCTAGCCACAGGTCACTGAAGGCCAACTTTCCAGTTTTCCATCAAGGAAACTTTAAACACTTACCCAAGTGCAAACATACATATATGGAGAACATCTTCACCGGTGAAGTCCAAGTAAAAAGTTGCTCCTTTAAAAGGAAAAAATTCATTACATATTTCTTCCCCCCCTTACCCAAGCAATCAGTGCTACATCTCCAGCACTAGTCCCTCCAAAAACCAAACCAAGATTCCTGTTTCTGTAGTCAGCCCCTTTGTATTTTTAATGACCTTAAAATAGCAAAAAGCGGCCCCAATTTCTACTTTTAACACAGTCTGTTGACAAACATTGAGAGTTTTACAATGAAAATACTTACACTGGTGTAACTAATATAGATGCAAGTAAATCTGTACACCAACCAGTACAAATCTTTCCACACCGGGGCACGGTTTTGTGAAAGAAACACTGCTGGAACTATTGCACGTCACTGTGCTAATAAAACCTGAGCAACATTCTCCCCACATAAACCAGAGAGACCATTTCTGAAGTCTGAATGACAAACCCCATCAGATCTCTTTTAACTACAGCAGGTTACAAACTCTTAACCCCAACTAATACACGGCTCAAACCAATAAGGTGACCGGTGTCCTCAGTCCTGGATGTCAACAGGACACGTGTCCTGGCTCCTGCTCTTTACATTTCTAACTGAAGTAAATAAGCTGATCAATCTGGGAGCAGCATATGGCTTGGAACGTGACAGGAAATAAACATTAGCCAAAGAGAAGGCCACAGGCTCTGTGACATTGAGGAACAGCAGTAAAAGGCAATGTGTAATTTATGGGGGGAAGCTATTGCCCTTACGTACCTAGAAGAGCTTTACTTATTACACAGATAGCATCCATTACTGTGAGCAGATGCACTGTTGAGTGCTGGGGCTTTGGGCTGGTTGGTTGTTTTCCCTAGTTTTGCTCAAATGTCTAAGTGAGAACAAAATCTTAAAAGGCTGCTGCCAGGTTTGAATCCTGAGGGGTTTAAAACCTCATCATTGTTTGGACAAAGCTTTTTCTGGCTGGCAGTGACTGAAATTAGAGCAAACTGTTCAGACAGAAAAGGGCCTACAAAGCTGTGAGCAGCTGTGTTCTAGGTACAATGAAGAAAAGATTATTGGGAATCTGCATCACACATGTTTTAACAAAATCTGGATACAATTACACATGGAGAAATTTTAGCTGTGTATTGAAGGCGCACATCTAATACATCACCCTCTTCTACTCATAACCTTTTGCCCTTCTTTTCAAAGAGGCCACCCCAGTGTTTGTGCTGTTACCTGCTGTGATCGCTGCTGTTGTGGACAGGATGTAGCCGACACTGGCAATTTGAGAGGAGTCATAGAGCTGTGATGCTTGTGCCAAAAACCTGCAGTACAGTGACAAAGAACAGGGCTTGATTTGAGAAGGATACTCAAACTACACAGCAGTTAACATGGACCTAAGGACAGGTTTCCTGTTTGGAAATACCTTTCAAAAGTGATGCATAAATTTGCGAAACTTTATTCCCTTTCTCACTAAATTCCAAGGGATGCTGCTGCAGGTTTATCGAAATGACAGAAGAGTAAACCTGGCAGCTAAAGGCTGTGAAATTCACTAAGTTTCACTAAAGGCAGTGAAATTACTGCTACTGGTCTTAGGGCCAGAATGCCACTCACATCTGGAATAACTTTCTATCCCTGCTGCTACTAGCTTTATTACAAGTACAGAGGAACAAAAAACCCCCAAAACCACATAGACATCATCACCACCACAGACTCTGTACTTTTAACTTTAGCCACTGCACATATCCTGCATTCCATCTGCCACCATTTCAGTCTTAACACTGTTTTGCATAATACTTGAATAATGTGTAAGTTTGGGCTTAAAACTACTTGGCAGTGTCACTGTGTGGAAAACCAAAGAACACCGTTATCCCAGGCTCCTGTGACATGCATTTGAGGACAGGTAACATAAGACAATGGATAATTCTCCTAACATTTAATCAGCATTCTTGGAATGGATAACAAACAGCCCACTAGTCACTGGTCCACTGAAAGCAGCACAATTACAGACAAAAAGAAAGTGAATGTCTTACGTTGCTTGGAAGATGGCTGTTGCAATCATGCACACTAACATGATGTAGAAGATGGGGTAGTCGAGTTGCAGGTTTCCTTGTATGGAGACGAGGATCATGCCCGCCACAGCCTTCACTGTCACTGCAGTCATGGAACCTGTGAAGGTTTGCCAGGATGGGTGAAGTGGCAGCACCCGCTCAGCGGCGCTGGAGCTGCAGTCATGCTGTACCTGCAGGCAGCTACCAACACAACAGACCTACGAGGACCTGAACCCCTCTTTGGCCAGGTCAGACAAGGGACACAAACTGCCTGGTTTATCCCCAGCTCTGCCCAACAACTTTACTACAGAGACCTCCAGTAAATCACCCAGCCTTTCTGTAGCACCTTCCCTTGTCTACAGGGCTAGGAGCATTAACAGTGTTGTGCAACTATTGTGATGGAAGAATCTAAGTTTTCATTTCTGATGGCATATTGGCTCAGTTAATAAAGCTAAGGAAATTTTCAAAACAAGAATCAGAAAGAGCCTACTTCCTTTCTGTTTCTGAAAGCACATGCCAGGGCCATTCCAAGTTAGGATAGTTGCTGTGGCTGCAATTCACAGAGCCTGTGAGGCATCAGCTACTGAAATCCAGCCCCAGGCAGTTCAAAGAAAATAGAAAAGACGTAGCAGTAACTGAGGCAATATAAATAGCAAACACTGAGGCCTGTGACAGATTCAAGAGCCTGCTGCAATGTGTCACTGCCTTGCTGTTATTCACCTTTTTGAAAATTAATTGATCACCGTTTCTTACAGAACAAAAGTAGGTATAATACTGTACCATGTGCATGCACAGGTTAAAATTAACACCACCAATACATAACTGGTTTCCATATTTGGCAGATTATTCATCCTTATGGAAAATCAGTCTTACTTGTTCAAAGGTCATCTGCACAGATCCTAAACATCACTGCAAGGTGTTAGCTTCACGTAATTTGTAGTAGCCTTTCTGGACTAGAGTGGTGCATTTTATGACATTAATGAGGTCAGTATAATTCCCTATATGCCACAGATGCTTAGTTTACTGCAGTTTAGTGCTATAAACCAGAATTATAAGACCCTACAAGTCCGTATTAACTTACCCAGCAAAGCTACCAGCAGGAGAATAACTATAATGTAGTTTGCATTTTTCTCCTTGTAAAAATACAGTAGCAGGCAGAACATGACGATCTCCACAAGCTGAAAAGATAGAAATGAGAATATTAAAACATGCGGGGTGTATGGGGTTGGCAGTAAATGGGATTCTGAGCCAGTCAAACATCAGAATTACACAGTAGAGCAAATCAAAGGAAAATGAGGATCCCACACAATTCTAGATCAAATTTAGCATGATCTCAGCTTCTAATGAGGTGACATTGAATAGCTTCTCACAGAACAGGAAACATGGAACGCTTCTGATGTTAGATTTGTGGTAAAGCAGCAGATCAAATAGTCCTGACTGAATATTCACATGACAGATCTCAGCCTACTTTCTGTAATGAGATTCTTTCAGTGAGCCCTGGAGCACACATCTTATTTAATGGCCAAACTATCTCTATTAAGAAATGATACATTCCATAAGATTTCCAATGAGAGATTGATGGCTCAGTCTAGAAAGCCAGATGCAAGCCCAGCATTTGGACACCTCTGGAGCAGCTGCTCTCAGCTGCCACAGGCTGAAGCCAACAGCTCCAGGAGAGAGCAAGAGACTTGAAAACAGATAAAGATATTCAAGTCCTAACAGAGTAATTCAGAGAGTTCCGAACCATGCATGCATGTGTCCACATGCAACATGTACCGACACCAGGGAACACTGACACAGGTTCATTAGCAAGTGCAAGGAATATTGGTAGTAACCACAGAGAAAAATAATGCTCAAAATGAAGCTCCCCCTCAGGCATATAGCAGAAAACTGGCCCACTTTTTATGGGCCATCTTACCATATACAACAGAAATGGCCAGCTCACTAAATGCCTAGTGATATTTTCTCCTGTCATCTTCTCATGACTATTAGGTCCAAATGTTATCAGCAGATAAGTTCCAACAATTGCCAAACCACAGCCTACAAAGGACAAAACATAGCGCCCTTTGGCGACCAAAGGACATAAAAGAGAAAGAAAGAGAGGACAAAGTTAGTGGGTTAGTGTGGATGCATGGGAGTAATATCACACATGCACAGTGACTATTAATGCCATCATGCACATTCCTCTGGATGGTTCCAGGTATTTCTAAAATCTGACAGATTCAGAGGATTTGGCACAAATCAGATAAATAACCCCAAAGAAACAAAAAAATCCCTTTTTAACAAACAGTGGCTCAGATGAGGCAAATCTTCAAAGAGGTACTAGAGCTAAAGGAGATCTTGCCATCCATTCCTGAAAGGCCATGCTGTGTGCTGAATGGCTTGTAAACAGGGAATTAAAATGAACAGGAACTGTGGAACTTACTCAAGAAATCCTTGGGCTTCCATTTCTCTTTAATAAATATAATTCCTATGATTGCACTTGCTATAAAACAGAGGAGAGGGAAACAGTGAGTTATGTATCAGTCCATAACTCATGCGTCAGCAGTCTCACACTGAACACACTCAGACTTGTATGGCTGTTGCCTCCTCCCCCCTTACCTATAACAGACACTGCACTGAGTGGCACAATCAGTGAAAGAGGAGCAAAGGCATAAGAGGAGAACACTCCCAGTTCTCCCAGCACCAGCAGGAATAGTCCACACCACCACATCTTGGTTTTGAAGTAGGCTCGGGGGTCTTTGGAACCTGCCAGCCGGATGTGGCTGTATTTCTAGAGGACAGAAGAAAGGCAGAGAGGCTTTGGTGCGCTTGATGTTTTTTAATGCAGGATGAATATTTGCTTCATGATACTCACCTGGAGGTTGAGTGCAATACTGATGACAAGATGCCCAAAAATAGCCAGTAATGCACCAATCAGGTTCTCCTGTTAAAACACACAGACACTAAATTTAGCCAAGGAAGTTGGAGCTTTTTGCACACCTGCAAGAGAAGAAACTTTTAAAACAGTTCCTAGATCATCTGTCAATAAACTGTCTGCTTATCTTTCTCCCTTCCTACGTGATCCAGGGCAATTCAGGTAAGTTCCCTGTGGCTGTGTTTCAAACCTGTGAAACACCCTGTCCTAGCTACAAGAGACAAGACACTTGCTACAAGAGAATTCATTAGCGTTCATGTATTTGCATTCTGTGCAGTTTCTCAGAGGGGAAGAAGATAAAGCTAAACACAGTGACCCATTCACTCATTATTCCCTTTGAAATAACTCTTTTCATGAGGATGACTGTTGCCCTGGAATTCAGCAGAGTATGGAGCAGGAACCACTGCATTCTGCAGGTCACATTTTAAGAACTGTTATGCTCTTCTCCACTTACAGCATCTGCTGGTTCAGGCAATTCAACCTATTTCATGAGGCAGCCCAATTACCACAGATTTTATGCTGGCTTTTATATGAACCACCTATTTCAAAGTAATAAGCAACTGGTAGTAGCTCCCAACCCCTCCTACATGAGCATTCCCAGCTCAGCAGTCATTCTCACGGTCTTGAGACAGAATTTGAAATAAAAAAAGATGTAAAGCAGGCTGAGTCACAAAGGAAATGTACATTAGGAGGGAACAGGAGAGCCTGAGGCTAAGCCAGGCCATTTAGCATTTATGTTCCTCCAACAACTGTCTAAATCTCATTAGATGTCATTAGAACTTTTCATTTCAGTGCTAGTCTCCAAGATACAGTCTAGTACTTTGATTGATTTGGGATAACTGAGCTCACATTCGTATTACTCCCTTAACAGCAAACATACTACTCTTGATTTTCTCACACATAGTAAGACAGGGACTTTAAGATTTCAAGTTCTTATCAGTGGAACAAAAATCTCTTTATCAGGGTGTATGAAAATAAGATTCATCCAAGCAGCTTGATTTAAAACCACCTGCGAGATCTTCCCACAACAGTAAAGTTGGCAGGAAGATGTCCCTGTGTGATCACAGGTGTAGCCAGAGCAGCTCAGCACAGTTCACTGGCCCAGCAATTGCCCTTTGGTTTAGAAGACACAAGAGTTTCTTTCTTTCTCTCACTGCTGTAATGCACTGGGGCATCCAGGCGTGGCTAAAGACAAACCCAGTGCACTTGCTGCAAACAAATAACCAAAATACAGGGGCACTGTCAGTTACTTGGGGCCTTCTAGGGATAGACTAGGGGAGAAACCTGACCTTGTATGAAAAGGAGTCAGTGTGTGGCTGCACAGAAACTGCTGCCGTGGCCAATGGGAGTTGCTGAAGTTGTAGATTTGGACTGTTGCCTCCTTCCATTGTGACTGATTGGAGTATTTACTTTTCAGCCTCCTGGATGCTGGAGCTTCTCTTTAAAGACGAGACTTGGACCCTGCTGGAACCACTTTCTCTGTAACTTGGTACCACTTCTTCCCATCCATCTCGTTTTCTTAGACAAGCAACAATTAGGTGAGCCCCAGAAAATTCTGTATAGCCTGTCTGGGCTACACCGAGGTAGAGGAGGCACTGTAGGCAGAAGTGTAGAGGAGCCAGTATTGCCAGCCAGTCAGTGGGGCAGCAAGGTTATATTCCTCCGAGGTAGCACTAATTAAAACCCAGAAACAAACAAACAAAAGACAACAAAGAATTAAGTCAAATTGACTCAATGGTCCAAAATATGCATTAAATCCTACTGAAAGAAAGACTACAGAGAACTCCCTTCTTGCAGTCTCAAACACAGGAGCTCTCACACTGGCATAGCCCCAGGGGTGACATACTCAGCTGGCATTTAACATCAGGCCTTGCCATTTGGAAAGCTCTTATCGAAGTCTCTGAAGTCCTCCAAATGCTGCTTTTCATTTCTCTGCTCTCTGCTGTCTCTGTTGTTTGTTCAGGACGCAGCACTACATTAGTCACCCCATCCCCACGTGCTGGGGATGACAGTGCTGCTCTTCATGCTGAGGTCATTTCAGTGTAATCGCTGCGAGCAGAGTTTGGAGGCTGAATTCCTCAGAGCCAGACTCATTACAGGTGTCTGGAAAGCACCACAACGAGCAAGCCTGTCTAATCCCTGCACGCTATGACAGCTTCTTCAGCAAAGTCCTCACGGAGCATCAGCACTGTCCCCCTTGTACTGTGGGGGATGCTGGCGTGTAGACATTGCAGGGGCACAATCCTCCCAAGTGGAACATCCTCCTCAGTCCAAACACTATCAGAAAGGGCACGGGTGGCGCATCCCTTATGCTCAAGCCCTGGACAACTGGCCAGCGGTCAGGTGGCAGAACCCATCCCACGCTCAGGCTACAGCCTGCAAGCTCCCCTGGCCAGCTTTGCCTGTGGGGGATGACTTCAGACCATGGGTTCTGACCAGCGTGATAGCCCAGCACGCCCAGAAACACCCCGAGTGAAGGACAAAGGCCCCGTCACCCCTCTGCTGGGGTCCTGCCCGGCCAGGGCAGAGCCTGGCTGAGGGCGGGAGTTGCCCCTGGAGGCCCACCCCCGGGGCAGGCCGCTCTGCCCAGCCCACACCCGCGGCCGGGCCCCAGCGGCGGCCTGTTCCTGCGCAGCACCCCCGGAGAGCCCGCAGCGCCGAGGGGCCAGCGGCCACCTCCCCGGCCCGCACTCACCTGCGCCCCCGGCCCCGGCGCTCTTCCCCCATGGCCCGGCCCTCCGGCACCCGCCTCGGCTCCCGGCCCAGCGCCGCGACACGTTCCCGCCCGCCCCCTCCGATTTGCCGCCAGCCCTGTCACTCCATGGCCGGGCCCGGGCTGCCGGCGGGGATTGGCTGCCTGCTGGGGGCGGGGCCTGGCTCAGCCTATGGGCTGAGTCCGCCTGCGGGGCAGGGCTCCGAGGGGGCGGGCGGGAAGTGCCGGGTTCCGCCACCCGTTTCGGACGGGGCGGCCCCGTCCCCGTCCTGCTGCGGGCAGGCGCCTCCCGGAGCCCTGGCGCAGAGGAGAGGGGAGAAGGGCAAAGGGCGTGCCCCGGCCCGGGGCTCCGGGGGGAGCCGCAGCACCCGCTCCACCCGCCGGTGTGCGGCGGCGGCCCTGCCCGCCTCGGGCACGGTGGCGGCTCCGGTAGGCCCCACCCAGCCTCCAGAGCCACCTTGAGACGCATGCACAGCTGCGCACTCCCAACCACGCGCACCACGGCTCTGAGAGTTCACCTGTGATTGGATGCCTGCCGGAGGGCCCGAAGTAACGGGGCCAGTCATTGGAGGAGAGCTGGGACGGCCGTTGTCTCGCCGGCCGGGTGCTCGCGTTCCCTCAGCCGCCGGTACCGCCGGGGCCGCAGCGAACCGGCACGCACGGGGGGGCAGCGGCCGGGAGCGGGGCGCGGAGCGGGGCCGTGCCTCCCGTCCTGTCACCGGGCGGCTCCTCCCTCCCGTGTCCGCCGGTCGCTCCTCAGCGCTTCAGCTGAGAGGGTCGGCCCGTGAAGCGCACTGATGAGGTGCCCGAGTCGGTCAATGGGGACAACCCGAAAAGCGATTTAACGGCACCGAGTCCCCCCTAAGGCCCTCTCGTGAGCAGTGCTGCAGCACAGTGCTTTTATTCCCTCTGCTGCTTAAATAAAACGGAAATTAAATGCAGAAGTGACCGCCGATTTCTTGGCTTGAACACTGCGTTAATGTTAGTTTTGCCTTTAACTTACATACGCCATTTAAACCACAAGCTGGGGTTGCAGTTACATGTTTCCTCCATCTCCCTATTCAGATTTTAGGTTTCAAGGTTTCTTCCAGTCCTTACAAACACCACAGGAAAGTAATCCCAAACTCGGGGGGAACAAAAAGGATTTCATTCTCAATCACGGAGGTTTCAGTATAAACTCCTTCAGAATAAGTGAGTAACAAAACTGTTTGCAGTTTATGGCTTTGTTGTGTTTTGTTGGGGTTTTTTGCTTTTGTTTGTTTGGTTTTGGTTTTTTGGGGTTTTTTTTTTTTTTTGCAACAGGGTGAGAAGTGTGCTGATGCGATAGTATTATTGCATTAAATCCTGAAATTACTCACATAATGCCCTCACCTGAACCACCTCCTACCATCTTCCACCCAGCTTTCACCCTAGTCCCATTTTCAGTGTTCTTGAGCTCTCCAGGACACGCACACGTACATGGTGCGTTTCCTCTGAAATTCAAGGACACCGGGGAAGCTTACACTCGTGTCGTGAGAGCACAAGGTTCCTATAGCTTCCTATCCTCTGCTACCCCTGGCGCTGATGTAGGAATGACACCGGTACATCTGGTATCTGGCCAGCAGAGGGAAGCAGAAAGACATTTTAAACCCATCCCGTTCTCCCGGATTTCTTTTCAAGTGCAGCCAAGCGCACAGGTGCCAAGGGCCTCCTGGGCTTTCTGGATCCAGCTTTCAAGCTGCTTCCTCTGCTCGTGGGAAGAGGATGCCCATGGCCCCTGCTGACAGTCTCCTGCTGTCTGGTGACGATGTGGTAACCCCAGAACTCTGAAAATTAAGTATATTAAGAATTTCTGAAACTTTGTGTGCCGGGTATGTAAAGCAGGTGAATCGAGGAAGTATTTGGCATCTTCCTTCTTTCTTCTTCTGCCTTTGGCATCTTCTTTTTCTTCTCCTTCCTTTGATCTCTTTCTCCTTGCTTGTCTCTCCCATCTCGGTGATATCAGGGGTGTATTATCTCAGATTGAATAATAGCAATCAAGGACGCAAAGGACAAAAGATGAGGGAAAAACGATCAAGGTGGAGAAGTTGCTTAAATACCCTCTGTAGGCGCCATCAGTCTGTCTGGTCAGCTTCCAGGAGCTCCAGATGACCTGATGCTAAGTTCTGACTAAAAGAGAAGAGGCAGAGTCTTAAGGGAGCTTCACAAAGCACTCCCTTCCCTTTGAGAATTTCCTGCTTGAAGGGCAGAGCGGGCAGGAAGCCAAACCACAAGCTACACAAGGGTTTGGCCGATTCTTTCTTAAGCTTTATCCCTAGAGAAAAGTTACTGCACTAGGCAGGGGAGGGGAAGCTTTAGATCCATTAAGACCAGCCTGTTTGGGGGCTGCTGACTTAGTTTTCTCCACCAAAAGCACTTGACTGTGTCCTCTTCAGCACAAGCCATTTTGGAGTACATTCCTTTGGCAGGGTAGTCAGGGATAAATTGCCAGTACGTGAAGTTTATCCACTTGTAATTTAGGCCATGTAAAGAGCTTATTTGCTTCTTACTACCTGACCTAGAACACCTCACAGGTGAGTTGACCCACTTCTATAACTGCCGGTTTCCCTATGTCCTCACACATCCCTACGTGTAGCAGAGGGCTGGAGTCTGCCAGGTCGTTCTGATGGACTCACCTTGCAGCATGGAGCCCCCTCACACTCCCACAATCCACAGGGCACAGAGGTGTGCGCTCACTGGAGCAGGAGGTAAATTTCCAAGGGCGTGTAGATGTCTAATCTCCAATTACTTTCAACAACACTGAGGTGATGATGGGCATGCCAAACCCAGAGCTGGATGCACTGGATGGGAGAAGGGCTCTGTAGCTGTTTCTTCCCTGACACGTGCTTATCCTGGAAGGCGCTAATCAGGAACGTGCTGCTGGAGTAGTAACTCCCCTGGATGGGGCAGGGCTGAGCATGGGACTGCATCCAAACCGCAGCAGGCTGGTCAGCAGGAGCAGCCAAGCCTGGGCAACACCAGGGAATGCAGCTTGCAGATGCAGTTTTTTATCAGCTGCTTCGGAAACCTGCTGCAATTTTAATAGCCAGTTCTAGCAAATTGGAGCAATTTTGCTTTCCTCAGCACAACCCTCTTGTCCATGGAGAGCAGGGTGGAGAACCTCAAGCACGTGGCAGGGCTTCCACATGGCAGGGCCTCCACATGGCAAGGCCATGTGCAGATGCAAGCCAAGGCAGTGCAGTGGCTGTTCTGTTTTGAGTTCTGGGGCTTGATAAAAACCAGCTAGCTCAGGATGCCTGCCTGCTGCATGTGGACGAGCCCTCATATCCCATCTTGAGAAATCTCCTCCAATTTTGGCATCCTGGGGAGTATCACACAGGGGCTCAACAGAAACACAGCGTAAGTCAGAGCAGCTCTGCTGATATTCCCAGAGTTGCATCACATACCTCAAATTTTGATTTGTCCTGAAGCTTTTTCCTACAAAGAAAAACATGTGGAAAAGATTATTTGTGACCATTTGCTTTATGACTCAGGTGGCATTTTTCTGGTAAAGGCCAAAACTGCAAGTATTAAGTGTACAGATAACAAAAACTGGAGACCTGGCATCCGATTCCCAGTTTTAATGGAAGTGGCACACATTTGGGTTTTATTACTTTTAGCACTGTAGTAGCACTATTACACTTGTCCATGCACGTAGCAAGAAACAGCTCAGCTGCAGTAGAAAACCAGACTGGTGGAGTGATTTGCCCATGATCTCACTGTAAATCAACAGGAGGTTCTCCAGCAGACAGCACTGTCTGCCCATCCCATCCAGTCTTCTCCTTAGTCTGCTCTTTTGCAAGACCAAGCAGAACAAGAGCCTCCATTCTTCTCCCAGCCATTTCTGGTCCTTTCTTAAGTGGCAGCGGGTCACTCGGGTTGCTGCTGCTGTACACCAGCAGCACAGGTCCTGCTGGATGGTGGTTTTTAATAAGCTCATCCTACACAGGCACCTATTTCCCCACTTTTAACCTTGCATCTTCCCTGCTCCTTGATCCTGCAGAAACTTCTACAAATCCATTCATCCTTGTGCTTTGCGTGAGTGGTTTAATGCCCAAACTATTTTCTCCTCTTGACTGTGCACTGCCTTGTCCAGTCCCATCTATCCTGTTCCTTCCCTCACTAGTATGCACATGCTATTTCTGGGGGGACATCTGATCACTCTCAGAACCCAACTCTGAAGTCATCAGAATACAAACTAAGTTGCTTCCAGGCACTTCCAGAGTATTTTCCATTGGTAACTGGCAGACAAGACAATTAACAAAGTACACATGATGAGAGAATGCTCTTAAAGATCAGGAACTTCAGCTCTTTCCATCCTACATACTGGAATAATTTCCCATTTGTGTTAGTACAAAGCTATTTCTTTCATCTTGTATGGTGTCCCAGGCCTTCCAAGTCCCACTGGTTTTTTTTCCTGGGATTGGCAGAAGTTGGGCATGCTACTGAGGGCACTCAGCACTTCATGGGACCACATCTGAGAAGCTGGAGGTATCATGCATGACACAGGCAGGGTTTGATTTCTTTGGCTCTATAAATAGAACGCTGCCTAGGCCTCTCTTTTGAAAAGCCCATTTCTGGGAGCACAGTTGGGGAAGGTGTGGTGACTGCAGAGCTGCATTCTGCCCACAGGCTGAATTAACTGGGTCCAACTCAGATGTTAAGGGTGACATTTTGGATTTGCCGTGGCTCCCATTGTATAAAAATTGCTGTGAAGACAGCAGAGAAATTTTATCTTCCTCATACTCAGCAATATTCAGTTTTCCATGATTTTTCATGCGGTTTTCCATGCATCAGGAGACCTGCATGAAGAGAATAGAGTTTGAAGCAATGAATGCATCTACTTCAATGCACAATCACAATCAAAGCATAAAATTTGGGTGTGCAAGCAATGACTTAGAAAACGATACAGGAAATACAAGAATCCCATAATTTCTGCTGCCGGTGCCTCTTCAGCTGGAATGTCACCTTTAGTCCTGGCCACCCTAATTCTAATGAAGAACTACAGCGCAGATCATTTAGAGATAAGAGAGATGACCGTTAGAGTCCTAGTAAAGACTGAAAACACTAAAGATGTTTAATTTAGAGGGAAGAAAAATAAGATGGCTTGAAATGCATGTGAGATAACTAAGAAAAATGAAATAGTGAGCTTTTTCTGCATCACATAGAACAGGAGGATATGAGCAAAACCTTAAAACCCAATAAATTTCAACTTGAAAGAAGGAAGGAATGGTACGAACTACATATATTCATGCCCATTTGTAACCTGGGGTGGTAGTTTACCATGAAAGCTGTTTGAAGCAACAGACACACCGCTTAAATACAATGAGTTACCGCAGCGAGAGATCACTGGTGCAGCTTGGGCAGCAAGTGGGGTAGTCTCTTGCTAGAATGAAACCCCATGTCCAGGATTCGGTGGTGTCACTCATCAGTCTGCAGAGATCAACAGCACCTCATTGTCCAGGGAAGGAACCGAATACTTCCCTTCGCTGGTAAGAGGAAGCATTTTATTTCACACTGAATTCCAAAGCTGCTAAACTCACCTTGTGCCTTTGTGTTGACTTCAGTGGACGTGGTCTTTAACTGACGCCTGACTGTGTGTGCAATGCGTGTTTGGTGTTGTACTGTTTCTAAAATCCAGCCAAGAAGGAACAAGATTCCTCATTGTCAGTTACAGGTAACGTGGAAGTCCAACAGCTGTTCTAAGCTGCTTTCTCATATGCTTTATCTTTTACATTTCTACTGGAGCTGCAATTCCATTTGCTCATACCCAGAGGTGCCCCTTTTTAATTCTGCATTAACCTTTTCAAGCAAATCTTGAGCACACACCAGGCAGGAACTCCTCAATACCAAGGGAGGAAGAACAGATCTCTGACCGTGGGACAGCAGCGACCCTTGTCCCTGCCACATCACTGGCTTTGATACTGAAAGACCCCAGAGCATCCCAGGAGTTTTCATCACAGAAACGCAGCCTGTGTTGGTTGGTTACAGGAAAATTCCGCCAAGAAGCTCAAGGCAGGTGAATGTTACATCTTGAACAGGTACTGGCTTTTGAGGTTCAACCTCAGAGCTGGGAATCAGGTCTGGGTACGTACAAGTGATGTAATGGACTGTGCCCTTCCACTCACCGTGGAGCTGTGCCAGTTTGTATCAGCTGAGGCCCTCACCTTCCACTTCAGTTCCTGAACCAACTGCTGATTCACCCTTGTGTAAGTCACTTAACTGTTCTGTGCCTGCTACTCCCCACCCATGCCACCGTGACCAAGCTTCTCTGGGTGTTGTAAGCCTTAGTCCACAGGAATTCACAATGTTTTGAGATATGGAAGATGTTAAACCCCAAAGTGTTATTAACAATTATCAGATAGTTTATAATAATATATGCGCTGCTAATGGACTTCTCTGTCTCTTCAATGGTGTCTTGCTGTAGCTGTGATTACCTTTGGATTGTTCTTTAGAGAGAGCGTTTGTCTTTTTCTGCACAGCATGTCTGCATTGCAGCCATCTCCTAGTGAGCTGTCCCCTTCTAAACTGCCTTGAGTGCAGGATGGACATATCCACTGTGTGGTGAGGCACAGCACGTTGACTCTAGAATATTTGATGACTTCGCAGCACTGTTTAAGACACAATGAAGACAACACAATTAAATAAACTTAATAAGCTGCCACTCATCAGCTGAGACATCTTAACTGGCTGCATGCATGTTCTTGAAGCAATTCAGGCTTTTATAGTAATTTGATCTAGTTTAAACATCAGCAAAGGTGTTTTAAACAAACACGTCTTACCTCACAAGCTGGGTGTGCAAAGAGCACACGTACAGAGTTACCAGCCTCAGCTGACATGGGGTAAACCTGTTCGCTCACACAACCCATATGCTAAGGCTGAACTTTCTGAGGCTGACTCACCCTGACCGAGTACCTGCGCCAGCACGTTCCCAGTTGATTAAACTGGTTTGCAGGCCATAATTATTTTCTATATCATATTATAATGGCTTCGCATCATATTAATTTTAACATTGTAAGAATTTGCTTCTGGGAACGGCCTTCTTGAATTAATCACTGACTCATGATTTACTGTAGGAGATAATATCTAACCTACAAGAAGCAGAACAGGAAACTATCTATTTGAAAGATGTCAGTGTCTGATAATTTACGACTATAGACAAAGAGACATCTGAGAAGGAAAAGGTGGACAGATCCTGCAGTCTTTACACGGTCACTGCTCTCAGGCAAAAAAGAACTTCTGTCCAGTAACTGGAGGATCTGCTTTTGAGGCAGTGACAGCTGAAAATGGACAAACATTGGAGAGAAGAACGAGTGAAACCCAGGAACAGAGTTCCCTGAGCTGTCAAAGCCACCTTCAGCCCTGGGACTAAACCCTATATTAAAATAAAGCTAGTTAAACATCATGACTTCTGTAGGCACTACACCTGCTTATGTAGGAAACATAAATAGGAAAAGATCAGTCTTTTTGAGTTGAATCTTTCATGCCGGTGTCTTCTTGCTACCTTTACACTCTTGTGCTTGAATTGGATTCCTCCACCTACATCACTGAATTAGCCTTGACCAGTAGAGGTTTTCTCTAGCTACAGCTTGATTAGAAAAAGTCCTTTCCAGCCAGCAATAAAAAGTTTTATACCTCAGAGCACATTTTGGGAGGTAAGGCTTCATCCTGGGAATCTGACAAGCCTTTCCCTTTGTTCCGTGATCCATGCTGTGATTTTGGGTAGCTCATATAACCTTTGGCACCAGAGATTGTTGCCTCTAAGGACAGCAGTTCTCTCAGGAGCGTGATGCTCCTCAGGAGCTGTGGATGAAGCATGTTTCTGTGCATAGATTGTAGAAGAGCTGCAGCCAGCACCAGGGCTGAGAGTGCAGGAGGCAGCGCCAGGAGAGCGTGATCTGCTCCCCCAGGGACCTCTGGCACCTCTGTCCAGGTTATAAGGAGCTTGGGGACTGCAAGCAGCATAAGGACAGAGCTGAACCCTGAGCTTGGTGTGAGCTGCAGGAGGGCACAGAGCCTCCAGCAGTTACCTGCAGGCTTGAACAAACCCAAATACAGATTCCTCAAGTCATCCTTAGCTCAAAGCCCACCCTGCAGCCACACACATCTCCCTGCCTCTGTAGCGCTTTCACAGCTGCCCCCCTGGTGTCTTGGCAGCACCAACCTCGCCTTTCGGTGCTCAGTTGGTGTCTTGAGCAAAACAGGTCACTTAGAGCTGACATCAGAGGAGCCTGAGACAGCAGCTGAACACACAAAGCCACATTCTCTGCAAGAATTCAAGTCCGCAGCGTCTGTGTAAATGCAACCTCTGCATGCTGGGCAGTCACAAAGAGACCTACACTTGGGAAGCACTCCCAAGAGTTTGGCCCTCATACTGCCTCCAGCTGTATCATTACAATCACTCACGATGGAAACAACTGGATTTTAAATGTGGGTTTTGCTTTGTTGGTAATTACCCACAGGTGAAGTCGATTCAAAGGCATTCACAAGCTCTTTTTCTTTTCCTGAAACAGACCTCTGGATTTCTGCAAGCAAAGCAACACCATTTCTGGCCAGACAGTGCTCATGTCCAAACCCACAAGAGGATTAAATGGGGAAAAATTTGGAAAATGGCCTTCTCCATTGAGCCCTGAGCTGGGAAGAAAGATGCTGCTGGTGATTCTGGTTCTGATGCTCTGGGGTGCACAGCACCATCTCACACAAGGTCAGGTCACTCAGAGCTTCTTAAGGCACGTTTGATTTAAGCTGGTGTCAGGACACTAGTGACCCCCCCCTTCCAAGAGCTCTGGGTAGGTCCCTTTGAACCTCTGCTGAGAAACCATCCAGGAACAGTCCTGACAGTTTAGAGTAGCCATAAGGAGTCACTAGAACTCCCCACAATAAACTGTAGATGCCAGGAGCTTCAGGAGGAGCCACATTAGTGCATAATGTACCAAGATCCACAGTCCTGCAGCTGCAGTAGTGTGTTCCTGGCCCATTGCATGGCGAGGTTTCAGACCTGGAGTGGGAGGGCACGTAGCCATGTAGTTCATCTTACAAGTTAGACCACGTGTGAGTTCTCCTGTATGTTCTTTAAAATTGCCTATATCTCTGTATGTTCCTATGATCAGGACTAAGTTTAGTGTTACCTTATCAGTGTCCCTCGAAATAAGCTCTGCCCAGGACAGCACTTTTTAAATCCAGAAGTGATTTCCCCACACAGTCCTGTTATACCGGTTCTTTTTCCTTCTATTACATTCACCGACTGATGCGCTCTCCTTCCTCCGTGCCACTGTTGCAGCCCTGTTTGTTATTTACATCCTTTTCCTGTTTGTCTTGTAGGTCACTACAACCATTCCCTCATCCAGGTGTCTCCCAGAGGTGTAACATTCAAGCCAAAGACCTCCTGCCTGACAAAGATGTATGGATTTACTGCAGAACCTGCAGCCCATCAGCCACATAAACCTGCCAAGGGAGCAAAGAAAACTCCTTCCAGGTCAGTCCAGCCTGGACGAGATGCCGCTTTCATGGAACACAGGGCAATGTGTCAGAGACCAGAGGGCTCCCGCAGTGTCCCACTGCATCCCCTGGCCCAGTGGGGCCGGTTATTGCCACAGGTTTACAGGGCCAGGCTCAGAGGTGGAAGCGTTACAGTGCACTGCCTCGGAGGGGAGTGTGGGTTGATAACACCCTGGAGCACTGTATCAGAGGTACCTTTATCAGACGATCTCTCAGACATTTACAAACAGTAATTAAACACCGCACCACCCTTATGATGTAGGGGCAATTTCTTATCCCCACTACACAGATCAAGAAGCCAAAGCACACATGACCTGGAAAAAGATATAACACGTCCCAAGCAGGAGCTTTAAGCATTTGGCCATGTTTCTTTTTCATTGCCAGTGCCTAAACTCACCTGCAGGAACACATTGGGCATAAAGAGTCCAACCCGGGACCCACTGGGCAGGAATGGTGAGGGCAGCTCCTGGCTGCACAGCATCTCAAGGAACTTGGTGGGTAAAGCACAGGCAGTGCCTCAGCCCCTGCTAAGGCTGGGAATTAGAGCTGGAAAGAGGCTCGTAAAAGGCTCAAGTACTTCCTTCAAGCCAGAACTGCCATTCCCCCGTCTTCCATCCTCCTGCTTGTTTCAAAGAGATTAAAAGGCATGAAAGGAAACTCCCTTCTCCCAAGCCCTCCCCCCCTCAGCATCCTCATGAGAAGACAAACAAATCTGCCTATCAGCAAATTGTGCAAGTAAATTTACTGTCACCGTGCAGTGACGTTGCCTGGCCTAAGATTAAGATCAACAATAAATTCCTGACCATGGAAAAGAATGAGAACATGGGAAAGCCCACAGCCCTCCTTACCCAAGAGCTGTATCTTTACTACATCTCTCAGCAGCTGTATCTTATAACAGGGTTTTGTAAAAACAGCGGGAAGCTGTAGGCTGGGAGGGAAGCGATGCCAAGTGGCATTGGGTAAGGACAGAGGGCTAGAGGAAAGGGCAAATTAAATGTGAGGAGAGAAGATCGCCAGTCTGTGTTATCAGAGAACACAAACACACTCCACACCCAGCTGCTGGGCTTGGAGCCTGCTCCCTCTCCTGCTCCACTCAGTGGGAGAGAATGGGAGGAACTCTGGGTTGGAGTCACTTGGCATCACTGTCTGGGTTTCAGCGCTGTCTTGCTCTGGAGCAGCCGGGTCTCTGCACAGGCTGGACCATGGCAAGCCTTTATTTGGCAATAAACAAGCGGGGTGTCTGTGGCATCGCAACTGGACCCTTTTTCCCCAGATCATTTCCCAGAGATTCCGGCTTAGGAGGAGTGAGATTCCACCTCCCCAGGGACTTAACAGAAGCCACAGCTTTGATTCCCAGACATAAAATCCCATCAGTGTGGGACAAGTTCCTCAAATCAATTCTTCTCCTGACAGGCAGAAGCTCTGCTTGAGTCTCCCTGCTCCAGCCACCCCACCTTGTAAAGATCCTCCTTCTCCTGGGCAGGACAAACTTGGGGCTTACAACGGGTCTCCAAAGCAGGACTCGGGTGTTTGTCTGAAACACAGGGCGATGGACAGATAAAGAGAAGAATCGTTCTGAAGCGCTTGTCCTCACTAGAGATGGCAAACCCCAGATGTGCCTGAACGGCCGGGCTGCCTCCTCAACAGGAAAAACGGAAGCACAGAAATTAGCAGAGCAGCTCTGCCAGGGCATGGGGACCCCTGACCACATACACCACGTGCAACTCAGACACATGGCACACAGGACCTTCTGTGGCCGGAGGATGTAGGTTTATGAGCACCAGGTGTCTAAATCCATACAAGATCAGAGCATAGCATCTCCCGACACCTATAGATGGTTCAGTATCATCCAAAGGGCCACCCAGCAGCAATGTGGCCAGAGCAGCGCTGGAGTCTCCAGCTCTTTGTCCAACTTGCTGGTCCCTATTTTACAATATTACTTCTAAAGGCAAGATTGAAAGACTCATGTTTGCAATGTAAAGCCCATTAAAGCATCCCTGACTGTCAGTGCCTTTGCCAAACAGGTTCTGTGAGTTCTGGTGCGTGTGTAAAACTATCACAAATTCTGGCTGTTGGTACAACAGACATTTCACCTGCAATGGTTTTCTGTTTGATTGGAAGAGGAGCCCTTGCAAGGAGGGGGCCAGGGTAAGGCATTGCCTTCCTCCAGCACAGCAGCGTTACAGAGCACCTCGGTGTGGTGTCCTTGGGTTTATACCCTTCTGGGTGGCCTTTGACATCAAGTAAACCCTGGTGCTGAGCCCTCACCCTGACACCAGCGGTGCTGAGAGGTGGCCTCAGGGTCAGGCCCTGCTGCACACTCCTTGTGTTGAGCTGCTCCTGCCTGGGCACGGGCTGAGGCAGCGCTGGGCATGGCTGCAGTCAGTCCTGTCCCTCGGTGCCCATTGCTGCCAGGCACAAGTAACATCAGTTTCTCAGTTACTCAGATTTGCTTTTCTTGCCCTGTTTCTTGTCTGAGATTCTCCATCCTCACCGGAGGGCACTGAAGGGCTGCAGAGCAGAGAGCAGCGACGCTGCCATCGCTTCTAGAGCCTGAACTTGCCCAGCTGCAGATTTTGTTCCAGCCCCAGACAGCGGGAGCACACGCTGGTGCCATCAGTCTCTCCAGGGCCCTTGGGGCAGCACGAGTGGGGTAATGGCCTCTTCTGGAGCCACATCCAGACCATATCCCAGACTTGCAACACAACTCCCCAGAGCTGTTGTGCTGACGAAGCAAGGACAAGATCCTCAGCCAGCATTCCGGTTAAAGGAACAGGGCGAGGGCAGTTCATCTGGGCTGAAGATCTGGCCCACGGTTGTTAAGGATGGTAAAGAGGAAGGGGAAGGGGTAGAAATACCTCCTGCAGGTGCTGAGAAATGCTCTCTTTCCCTTCCAGCAGTCTTTTATGCCCGTTTGGTTAGCAGCCCATGCAGTACCCTGTCAGTGCATGGAAAGGGGGCACCACGAGTGCAGACACAGACACAGCCATGCAGAGCCTCCCTCTGTTGCTAAAACAACCCCACAGCTCCTTTCCACTCCAGCCTGAACAGAAGGAGGAAAACTCCATTGGATCAAGCTCCCAGTGGTGAGGTTAGAGGGGACTTGAGCCCTCTGCCCCCAGGAAAGCACAATATGAACAGAACTCCTCTGTACAACACCACAAGGAGCAGAGCTGGAGGGAAGGAAGCTACCTCCCAGTCAAATCCGTGGCTGATACAAAGCAGCAGCTTTATTGTTTTATCTCTGGTTTATTCAGCAGTTGGTGGAGCCTGGGCTGCTTCAGAGCCAGAGCCTCAGGAGTCACAGTGAAACATTCCAGCAAGGCAACCCACGTGGAAGCAAAACCGAAGTCTGCACATGCCAAGTGTCGGCCCCAAATTCCAGTTCTGTGGCCAAGGACGCTTCCCAGCTGAAGGCACCAGGACATTCACACACCTGAAGGCTTAGTCCTCATCGCTCCACTCAGGTGAGCAGCAGCGCGGGGGGACCTGCGCTGACTCACCCACCCTGTGAAACAGATGCAGACAGAGGTTCATTTTCCTCTGTCTTTATCCCTTCCAATACCAATCAGCGCCAGGGCATCTCCCAAAACAACGTGTGGGTGTCCTAACAAAACACAGGATGCTGTTTTTCCCCTTATAGCGATGGAGAACCACACCACACACCGAGATCCTCAGCTGCTTGCCTGATGATGCAAGGAATGAATAAGCATGAATAAAGACACAGAAACTGGGTGTTGTTTGCAGAAGTGCAGAGCAGATCCCTCCACCCAGCGCTGGGGAGAGCAGGGCTCTTGCACAACAGCTCACAAGCTGTTTCTCTTTTTTATGCACCTCTATCATTGCAGGTGCTGCTTTATGAGCCCCTGGGAAGTGTTCCTGCCCCGACAGCCATGTGGGAAGCAGCACCCAGCATGGAGCAGCAGAACCTGGATCCCAGAGCAAGGTTCCCCAAAGAGGGCTCTGCACAGCACACACTAACTCACGGTGAGCAGCCCTGGTCCCGCTCACTGAGCCCAGCAGCTCATCGGCAGTGCTTAGTGCTGTACATTGGAACATGCTGTCTAGCTAAAAGGGACTTGAAATCTGGATCTGTAGGTGGTGAATACTTAATACAACCATTGGGCACTGCAAGAAACTCCTCTTCGTGTTTTCACCGGATAAACCAAAGAGGAAACCGGTGCTGGGGACTGGCTGTGCCCGCTGGAGCTGTCACCCCATGGGGAGTCTTCTCTCACCAGGGTAGGGACAGGGGACACGGGCAGCGTGGGCACATCCTGCTCAGAGGGGGGGCACATGGTTTCCCCTCCGGCATCAGGCCTGTGCCAATGCATGTGTAGCCTCCACAACACACGAGTCCACGGCCACCGCCCCACAGAGCAGTCACCTGGAGCATCTCTGGCCCGAGTCAGCACAAACCAGCTGCTGACTTGTCCAGAGCAGCCCTGGCTCCAGAGGAAGCTGCTCCCGTTTGTCAGCACGGGCCCTTTGCAGAGCACAGGCAGGTTCATACTTTCACACGACCTTTGCTGGCTCGGAGGTGAATCACCTCCATCGCTCCTATCTTCAAAAGGAACTGGTGGGCTCCGGGCAAGGACTCAAGAATGCTCTCACATAGCTGCAGCTCTGCCTTACGCAACCACCTTTGCTGGAAGGGACGAGCGATACTGAGCCCGTCAGCAGAGCCCCCACCCTCGGCGGGGCTGGAGGGGGCGTTTCCCTGCACACAGCATGACCCTGCTTTAAACTGACACCGTTGGGGTTACCCAGAACCTGCACAGGAGCAGCGCAGGTTCCCTGCCGCCATCCCATGAGCAGGGGGAAGCAGTGCAGACCCAGCTCCAGCCAGGGCACCCAGCGTGAAACAGACCCCGTAAACCCAGCAAAATCCATCCTTGTTCTGCTGGGAACCTTAAGTTACAACATGAGGTTTTTGCTGTGTAAATTAGGATTAATGCTACTAAGAGCAGTGTAAGTGGGAAGAGAATCAGCGCCGTGTTCACACGGGCAGGAAATTAGCCCCAAGATCAGACTTTCAGAGCAACTAATCACAGGTCAAGGGCTCACCAGCAGCCCACATCACTGCACACACAGAGCACCCCACGGCATGGCCTCCCCAGGAGCAGCTCTCCAGGGAGGGCACCACCACTGCACAGAAACCTGGACCAAGCCATCGGGGCACTCGCGCTCTGTTTGTGCTGGTTCCTTGTGTTCCAGCCTCTCCAGTGATGTGGAGGACTCGGTGCTCCCCCTGAGCCCCCAGCCCCGTGTCCTCCCTCTCCGCAGGCAGCAGCAAACCTCTCTCTCCTCACCTGAGAGCTGGTCCCTGCGCTCGAGCAGGATGGGTTCACCCTCTGCAGGCGCTGCTGCCGGGCACCAAGTGCTGCTGTGGAGCGGAGCTCCTGCACGGCCTGATGAGGGGAGCTGTGGGTTTCACAGTCGTCAACACCAAGCGCTGGGTGTTCCTGGTGTGCCCGTCTTTAACTGGAGCTGACACTCAGCTATAGCAGGGCTGTCGACCTGGCTTTGCAGAACTAACAGTCAGGGCAACCCTGCTGAAGAAGGAGTTTATGATATGAAGGAGTGCAGAGTGCTGGGAGAGATCAACAAAGGTTGATAAGCCTTTAAGCTTAACCTAAGCTTCATCGGAGAAGCTCTCCTCATTGCAATAGTGCTTGAGTAATCCCAAATTCACCAGCACTTCACTGAAGCAAATTCACTGAAGCACTTCATCGTTTCAAAACCCCCTTCCCGGCAGGCGCAGAGCTGCTCTCACTGCCCTCATGGCACTCAGGCACACCTGGCACAGACGAAGGGCAGGGGGAAGAAAGGCCCCGGTTTGCACTGGTCACAGCATTAACTGGGTAACGGGGCTGCCCTCGGTACCTTTGTTCCTAAGGGGAAGCAGCTGCGGCGCTGGCAGCAGGGGCAAGGGGCTGGTGGCTGAGCAGGGGCAGGTGTGAGGAGCTTCCACAGCCCCTCCAGCCCCAGCGCGGGGTGGAGACCATGCAACCTTCCGTCTATGAGCCTTTATTACTACGGAATATCCAAAACAACAAAAGCAACAACACAGTTACAAAAGGAGGTCACGGAGCAATGTGAAGCAGCCCGTGTTTGAAATGCTCTGTGTCACCGTTCCGTCCAGTACAAAACAAGGCATTTACACATCTCTCGAATACAAAAGGAGCCGTAGGTCAGAAATGTACGAACAGGGGCTCTGGAGGCCTTGGTGTATTTACACTGGGGGCCCGGCATGGGCGCAGGCAGCGTCCCTTCACCAGCGCGTCTGCAAAGCCTCTGAGCGTGGCCAGAGGAGCCCAGAGCCAGGCTGGGCCCCGCGGGGAGCACCCGGAGGTGCCGGTGCTTTGGGATAAAGCCACAGCCTGGGGGTGGATCCGGCACAGGGCAAGGCTGGCGGCGAGCGGAGCAGTCCCGGGCTCTGGCCGCCACCTCGGTGCCAGTCCCGCTGTGGAAGGGGCTGGGCCCATCGCCAGGAGGGAATCCAGTAAAATCGAATAAAACCCAGTAACGGTAATGGAGAACTCGGCAGGGCGAGGCTCCGTGTTCACAGGGTGACAGCTCCCGGGCAGCCCCTGCCCCCCCGAGGCTGCGCTTCAAGTAAAGGCCCCAGGCGGGGGCCCTGGGCAGGTTCTGTTGGGTCAAACTTGCCGGGTTTGAGAGAAGTCCCAGGAAGTGCTGCCTGCGGCTCTTCAGAGCTCCTTGAGGATGACCTGGAACTTGTTCTCTGCTTCCACCATGTCCAGGAGAAAGGCCATGTGGTTGCTGTAGTGCTGGATGATGTTATTGTCCATGTTCACTAGGATCCTGCGGGAAAGGGAGAGGGGCTGGGTCAGACACAGCACAAGGAAAGGTCTGTGGAGCGCCTTGGGCAGGAGGGGTGGACACCTGGGGTCCGCAGCCACGGATGGCAAATGCTGACGCTGCAGAGCCTCAGGGCACGGCAGACCCGCTCCCAAACGTCTCCACAGAGAATTCCCATTGAAAATTCCCTTTCGTGCCCTGCTCCTGATGCCCATCGCGTTCCACAGCCGCTCCTTGTGCAGGCTGCGGGGAGCCGCAGCCCCGGCAGGGACAAGGCGCTGCCACGTCCACCCCCTCGGGGCTCAGCCATCGGTGATTGACCAAAGCCCCAGCACGACAGGAGCCTCCTGTGGGGCTTTTCACAATTCCACCCGGACACGCCTGGGCCCAGCGTCCACTCCACAGGCAAATTACTGCGGATTATGGCAGGAGGGAACTGGGAGCTCCGGCCTGGGATCACTTCCATGGAGACTCGGAGAGAAGGAAACGTTCCAAGAGCTGATTTCAACCTGGGCTGCGGCTCTGTGCCCGGGAAGACCCCTCAGGACTGCAGTGAGTGACGGGGCAGCTCCACATCCCCCCCCCCCCCCCCCCCCCCCCGCGTTCCCACAAATCAGACGGGAATTCTGTAGCAAATTGGAGGAACAAGAACAAATCCGTGCGCAGGAAGCGCATCCCCTGCAGCTTCGGCCGGGGTCACTCACGGGGCAATAGCGTCACTTGTGCAATGCTGGAGCCGAGATTAAACGCAAGAGAAGGAGCAGGCGGAGCACCCAGCACACCTGAGAGGACAGGCACGGACACGGCCCCTGGCCCCCCGGGCATGCCCCGGGGTCACTGTAGCACCTGGGTCCTGGTGCCCCATTGCTCTCGTGGGTGCTGCGTCCCCAGGTACCTGTGGCTGTGCTGCCACCGCACGGGGCACAACCGGGGCAGGGCTGTGGCACCATCCGGGGTGAACCATCACCCTCCTGGCACCGCAGCGGCGCCGGGGCCAAGCCATGGATCCCGGGAGTCAGCCCCCGACACGCACGCCCAGGGAGCCAGCGATGCCCGAGCTGGGGGTGTCACAGCCACCAGTGCTCCCCAGTGATGGGGTGCAGGCAGCCAGAGGCAGCTCTGGCTGCGGAGCCTCCATCTGATTGCTCAACCACAAAAGGTCCGAGGGTGCTGATGGGGAGCATGGGCCCTGCTTTGTTTTTCTAGACCGGACCTCACCGAGACACCAAATCTCTCATTGCTGCTCCTGAGTCACCCGGAGACAAAGTTCACGGGGGTGAGCTCATCACGCTGGGGGGCCCAGGGCTGAGCATCGCTCCCCACCGCGCCAAGCCCAGCAGTACCCCTGAGCTCCGTGGGTTTAGCTCAGCTGCAGACCTGACCCTCAGCTGCAGTTACCAGGGGAGGATTGGTTAGGATGGAGCAATGGGATGAAACTATTGAAAGGAAAATTCAGTCTGGGGGAGCAGGAAACAGTGCCTGACCCTGCCAGCACCCGACTGGAGAAGCTCCTGCGTCCCCATGCTGCAGCAGTAACTGGGGCCACCACTCAGATGCAGCTCTCAGCAAACCAGGTGCCGATAGATCATTTTTTAGCCTAATTTCCAAGCGTTGCCTTCTCTTTTCTGAGTCCTCCGGGGAAGGGATTGGGATCTGCCGGATTTCCCTCCCAGTCATTATTAAACACCATTCACTCCCTATCAGATCAAGTAGTGAACAAACCCAAAGCACAGCGAGGTGCCAGTGGCCTCTCCCTTGATGTGCTGCCATTTCCTGGTCCACCCGCAAGCTCATCAGTGCTTGCATCTCTCCTGCCGCACGGATGCTGGCTCAGTGAACCCAGCCCAAGCCGGAGCTGCCCGAGAGGAGCTGCTGTCTGATGACCGGTGGTGGCCACATCAGGAGCCACCACCACAGCTGACACCTGAGGCCTGGCTCCATCCCGAAGCTCAGTAATAACCTGACCACCCCTGCGCTTCGCTGCTGTTCTCTGTGCTCAGGCTCTGGCTGTAGCGGTGTGGGACAAAGCCCTCCCCCAGGCCGCCAGTGCTGCTCTTGTTCTTTGGGGTAAAGTTCCATCGCTGGGGCCAGTGGGTGAGGCTGCACCGAGGGCCTGGCTGCAGGAACAGGGTTAGGAGCCTCCTGACCAAATCCGATGCCTCACTATGGCTCACCCATCACCTTAAGACCATATCTAAAAACCCTCCTAAAGGGGTTGCTCAGCTGTGGATTTAGAGATGAGGGGGCTGCTGCTTCCCAGTTCATTGACACCACATCACAGCACAGAGCAGAAACCACCTTCTCTCCCCTCCCACCATGCAGCTGCCTCCAAGCCTGACTTTAGCTCCACTTCCCCTGCAGCAAACAGGCCAAGTCCCATGGGGATCAGGTTATGGTGACACCAGATGAGTGGAAAGATCCCATCCAAAGAGCTTTAGGATGTTCTCATCCCACTGTCATCAGAACGCAAATGCAGAAGATGAGCTTTGGAGTTGCCTTCAGCTCCCAGGGGCTCAGTTCCTGCTCTGTTCCCCTGCGGAGCAGCCTCGCTCCTGCCTGTCCCTCCCCATGCCCAAACTCCGGGCAGGGCCAGCAACAACGATGAGTTCATCTCCCAGGCAGTCACCGCTGCTTGCAGAGCTGATTACATCTCGCTCACTCTGCAAGAAGGGCTCTGGGTTTAGCTTTATGGGAATAACCCTGGGAGCCGTTCCCCTTCCATCAGCTGAAGGGAGAACTCGCTGCCAGGGATGGGGACAACCCAGGGGGAGTTCTTAGTCATAGGATCACAGAACGGTTTGGGTTGGAAAGGACCTTCAGATCATCCAGTTCCAACCCCCCTGCCATGGGCAGGGACACCTCACACTAAACCATGGCACCCAAGGCTCTGTTCAACCTGGCCTTGAACACCACCAGGGATGGAGCACTCACAGCTTCCTTGGGCAACCCATTCCAGTGCCTCAGCACCCTCACAGTAAAGAACTTCTTCCTTACATCCAATCTAAACTTCCCCTGTTTCAGTTTGAACCCGTTACCCCTTGTCCTGTCACTACAGTCCCTGACAAAGAGTCCCTCCCCACCATCCCTATAGGCCCCCTTCAGATACTGGAAGGCTGCTCTGAGGTCTCCACGCAGCCTTCTCTTCTCCAGGCTGAACAGCCCCAACTTCCTCAGCCTGTCTTCATACGGGAGCTGCTCCAGCCCCTGAGCATCCTTGTGGCCTCCTCTGGACTTGTTCCAACAGTTCCATGTCCTTTTTATGCTGAGGCCACCAGGACTGCACACAATGCTCCAGGTGAGGTCCAGAAAACATTTCTGAAAGCAGCTCTTGGCTCCACATGGAGACCCCTGCCCTCCATGGGATGTGCAGCAGCTGGGCCTCAGCTCATGCAAACCAGCACCGCTCTCTCATCCATGTGGGAGATCCCCACGGATCAGTCACTGACAAACACCACACTGAAATCACTTGGGAAGTCATCTCACATTCACTGCAAACCTCACCCGAACCCCCGCAGAGCTCCGCAGGTCTCCCAGCAGCACCTGACCAGCGTCTCCAGTGGGACCTGCACTTCTGTGCTGGGGCTGCACAAGAGCCACCAGTGCCCAGAAGGGTCGATCGGACCCAATGGATCCCCTCACCTCCAAAGCGAGTGTGAGGTTTCCTGTTGACCTCCTGGCCTGGGGTGGGATGGCAAAGCTGGGAACAGACAGAGGCTGCCCATGGTGCTAGCAGCCCGTTCAGTCTCTTTCTGAGCCAGGGACATTCAGGCTCTTGGTCTGGAGAAGCAAACATTTGTACCTCTGATGGCAGCCAGATAAGTTCTCCATAACCTCAGGCTTTCAGACTGAGACACAAAGGATCACCCATTAAACTACCCAAACACTCCTCCTTCATCCAACTTCCTTTCCTTGGGAGACTTTACACTCCAAATACATATAATACAAACAAGCATTATCCCAAATCTTTAAAGCCCAGAAAGATCCAAGTTTTATATGCTCCAAATAGCACAGACTCGCATGGCTTCACTTTTTATTATCTTGTTAAAACGCTGCGTCAGCCTATGGCAGGGTACCAGAGAGTGGGTTTAGAGGCACAGGTAAAAGCAGATGAGAGGTTGACTTACCCTCTTTTGCATTTTTTGTAGACTTTATAAATGCTTTCTTCAGGAAGCCCGTATTTTTCTGAAATCTGGGAGGGAAAACACAGCAATTCTTTGTACTTGTAAAGTGAAATCCCCACGATAAAAACCAAAGATAACACTGAGCCCGGGGTGTTCAGCACTGAAAGATCCCCCCTCCAGCTCCAGAAAGACCAAAGCAATGATCTGACCAGGACAACCCCAGGCTGGGTCCTGCAGTGAGCAGCGGGGTGGCTGCAGCCTGGTCTTGGGTCTCCTGACAGCTACTGCCAGGCCAGCACCTTGGGCAATGACCTTCACCTTCCTTCTCTCACTCCCCAGCCTGTCTGGGGCTCGATGCTGCAACCCAAGGTGGCCACAGGACGTGTGTGCCCGTGTCTGCTGCGGAGGCACCAGCCTGCAGGTTCTGCTGAGGTTTAGCTGCCTCACAGAGCATTCCTGACCACCTCCCTTATGGGCCTTGGGTGCAGGAGCTTTGTAGCTTTCTCACAAGCCTCCCTCTGCAGAGGTTTTGACTCTGTGGTGAGGGGCAGGGGAGGGAGAAAATGGCAAAGGCTCCTCTGTGCTGACACTTCTTCAAACTCTGTGTTTAAAAGTGTGTAAAAGCAACAGAGCTTGAAGTGCAGCCATAAAGCCCCCCCCCCCCCCCCCAAATCTGGGAGGTTCACTCTTTGTTTCCTTCTCCAAAGAGAGGTGGGTTATGGGAGATGCTGCTGATAATCAGCACAGAAATATGTCTGCGTTCTCAAACACAACGCAGGGAATTCCAGCAGGAGGCCAGAACTGGCGTTGGACTGCACATCTACAGCCCTGAGGATGGAGAGGGTGTTTGACTATGGACGGTATGAATGTGTTGTCACAAGAGGAGACTTGTATTACAATCTGAATGAAACTTCTTGCCATAAGGTGTGCTCTTCCCTGCTGCAGCACTAACAACACACAGCCTGTGCCAGGGCCTAGGGGGAGAATTCACCTGCTCCTCACAACTTCCATTTCCATTCTCGGCAGAAAGCAGGCATCAGACAGGAGCAGTATTACATCCTGCATCTTCCTGCCCACCCAGTGCACTGCCCTTTAACCTGCAGCGTTATTCACGTGGCATTCATGTGCCGCAGTTTTTGATAACACTTACAGCTGTTCTGAGCCCCTGGAGATCCGGTGTCTTCAACATGAGAGCATCAAACACCTCCTCCGACTCCCTCCGCACGTACAACAGGACTGAAAGAGATAAAGCACAGCACTGAGCCAGGACTCTTAGAGCACCTTCACAGCGTGACGGGGCCTCGTGCAATTCAAGATCCGAGGTTACTTGAATCAAATGGGACTCTACATGCAAGAAGTTCCCATCCCAGGGGTTACCTCTCTGAGGATCTTCTTCCTTGGTTTGCTTTGGAGGAACTGGGTCAAACTCTTCTGTGAACGAGGCTCCGCTTCGCTTCAGGGGCAGCCTGCGCAAAAGGAACACAACGCTCTCAGAAGGACGGAACAGGAGCAGGGAACAAAGCGACAGCCTCCTGACTGAACAACCAGCAACCCTCCAGCAGTTAAATACTGGCTTTGTAATTACAGCAGCAGAGTCTCCAGCAGAGCTGCACCTTCCTGCACAGCACACACGAGGAGATCAGTGCATGCAGGCAGCGGCTCTGGAATCACAGCATAGACAAAAGCCTTTTGCACCTTCTTGGCATTGTTGCTCCATTGATATCACCAGGCAGTGGATCAAGCCTTGGGCAAACACTGGTTCTCCCCACTCCAGACACATTACAAGCATGATTTCTACTCCATTCCAGTTTATTTTAGAGCAGGATCAGCTGCTAGTTACTTGAACCCTTCAGCAATGGTTCTGTGATCTTTTTTCTCCTCTTTCACATGGTCTCAATAAGAACAGCAGGACAGTTGTGGACCGGACTCATGCTGGAGTGGCTCACTGGTAGGGAAAGGAACCTATCTGTGCTTCTGCATCTCTTGAGTCCGTTCTAGACCAATGCTTAACACATATTTTGACACTCAGTGGCACTGGGGACACACCGTGCTGTGTTATTTTTGCACCTGTAGATAGACACTGCCTGTGGGTACCAAACCACCACGACACACCCAGAGAAACACCAGCTGATGGAGGGAAGCACAAACTGCTGCATCCTTACCTGTTTGTGGAGTTGGGAACGGCAGGAGGGAGCACCTTGAAAGGAAAGGAACATTGATCAGTTTACGCAGTATCACTGGGTGCCAGTGAAGCTGGGGAAGGCAGCACATGCACATCTCAAACACGATTTCCCTCCTCCCAGGCCATCATCTTCCTACACCATTAAACCCAAACATCTGCATGTGTTTCTTAGACTAAATGAAACCCAAGCAGATTCTCCTAGTGCCTGGGTTTGATGCCGATGCTGCAGGAGGACACTACAGCATTGCCACAGGTGGCTGTTCCCCCTGTTTGACAAACCAAGTCACTTGTTTCCTGGGGGAATCCTGATGAGCTCTGGAGGACACTGGGCCTAGGTTTCCTTAGACTCAAGGGGCTAGAGAAGGGCAGAGGACAAGGGAGAGATGTCCCATGCACACAGGGACTGATATGGTTGCATTTTTCTATAGTTTTATTTTTGCTTCCCCTCCAGTCCTCTGTGGAAGCTGCACATGATCCCTGTAAACCACAGGAATATCTGACTGGAAGGAACCTGGAAAGGTTATCTTGCCCATCACTGGTGCATGACTACGTAGGCCACTCCTGACAGCTGCATCTTCAAGTTCACTTCCACAGAAGAACTGCGGTTTGGTTTTGTTTTTTTACATACCACAAGTCGTGTCTGGGGGCCTGGTCAGTTGGGAGTGATGGGGGTGACAGATGAGGACCACAGCGGGGTTGTTTTTGGAAGGGACTCACCGTGCCGCACCTCTGCGGGTTTGAGAAATGGACGTTGGGGATGAACAGGACTGGTTGGGTTTCAAGGTCAGTCTCTGGCCTCAGGAACGTGATCTCATTCCCTCTGAAGCCGGAGAGCAAACAGCCTTTCAGACCTGCAATGGGAAGCCCAGGACATCTCAGTTCAGGTGGCAGCTTCAGAGGCAGGGACGCTCCTGCCCAAGGTCTCCCAGGAGATACGTTAGAAAAAAGATGGGACTCGGCAGAACTGGGTCTCCAGGGCTTGTCCAGGGCTGCTCCCCATGGGAACGCTCTGCTCCCTGCCAAGGCCCCAGGACAGTTCAGGTTTGTTAGGAAGGTTTGTTAGCATTAATAAAGGGCTTTGAGAGTCCCTGTAGGAGCCCAGGGAGGGACTGGACTGACAAGCTGGTTCTGAGAGGTGCTGATTTCATCAGGCTCGGAGATACCCAGGGCCAGATCTCCTGGAAGTTAACAGACTGCATGGATTTCAACACACTTGGGCTCGGGTAACAAGCACGAGCACTGACCGTTGTTATTGGAGTCCAGGCATTTTCCTTTCCTTCTGAACTGTTTCCTTTCATCATCCCGCATTTTCCTCTCTGCTCCCTGTGGGGAAAATAAGGCAAAAATTAGCACATTGACAGTTCTTACATCGGCAAGAGAGGGTTTAGTGACCACCCCTGGGAGGTCAGCACTTCACTCAAAACTGCTCATGTCAGACAAAACCAGCTGTGAGCAAGTTTTCCATGGGAAGATATCTGAGGCTGGGGAAGAACCTCTAAGGAGACTCTCATCTCTTCTGCTATTTAAAAACCTGTCAAAAATAGAGTTTATTACGAGGCACGATCCCACACAGGTCTGACATGGGGAAACTTTCTGCTGGCTGCTCCGTGAGGGCCTCAGCAGTGCAGACACGTCCCCACTGCCCTGTCGCACCCGGTGGAGGGGAGCCCTGAGCTCTGGGTTGTTCGAGGCTCTCACAACTTTCCTGGGTTTTTTCCTCTTGGAGCCACTGGCCACCAGTTTAAAATTCCTCTTGGACAACCGGGTGGGAAAGCAGTGCTGTACCTTATCACAGAATATCTTGATCTGGCAGACGGCGCGGTGCACCAGCTGGCTGCTTCCATTGCCATAGTCGTAAGTGTCTATTTGGAGGTTGAGAGGGACGCCTTTCACTCCCTTTTGGGAGGAGAAGTCAGTGCTCAGGCAATTCACCCCAATAAATACCTGCAAACAGGAACACGGATTGATACAGCTTTTTGGTGCTGAAAACATCATTCTCTTGTAGCAATGAGAGCAGTGGGTAGGAACAAAAGCAGACCAAGAGCTCCTTCCAGCCCTCTCAGCATTAGGCAGGAGCTCCCAGCTGAGCACAACCACCGGCCCTTCCTGGCCACAGCCTCCCACACCCACTGCAGCTCCCATCTCTTTATTCACACTCCCACAGCTCAGGCAGGTGACAAACCAGACGCAAAGTCTGCCTGGGGATGTCCTTGCAGATATTTCTGATCTGAACAAGGGACCCTCAGACAAGAATGGCCTGGAGGGAGAGAGGGACAGAAGGAGGGAGGGAGGAGGGCCAGACTACAGCTTCAGCAATTATACATCATTGCTGCTACCTGAATACTCTGCTCACACTGGTCTCCTTTATTGCTAGGCTGGAGTTACCCCCAGTGCAAACTCCCGAAGGCAAGCTGAGCACAGATACAATCTTCATTGTGTCGCCAAATTACCAACTCTTTTGTGTGACCCTGAAATCTCCCCTTGACTCTGGGGACAGATTTGCAGCTGCAGAAGCTCCCACAGCTCCCTCAGCAGGGCCCTGCCGGAGGATTTCAGCCCTGTAACCTAATGTCAGATCTAGTCAGTACCTAGATACAGCAAAGAAACTCACTTAACTGCGGTGTGAAGTTTAATTGCAAAGAGAAGCAAGAGGGGCTCCAGACGACCCAAATACCGGCCCCTTCTGTCTGCTCCCAGCCTCGCAGCTCTCTCAAGTCTCACCTTTCCCTGCCCCAGGCCAGTTCATGTGCAGAGTTTCTGCTAAGAGTTAAATCCAGTTTTGCTGAGGTGCCCCCGCGGGCTTGCCACATACCTGACATATTTCCATTTCTGACAACTTTGCCTTGAAGACATTTGTTAACCTCTTGGGTTGTAAAAGACCGAGGTCGCCTTTGGGCTAAAAGAAGGGCTTATTGAGATCCCAAAGCAAAGCAGAGTTTTCCCAAGCTGCCAGCTTCAGAGAGATGGGGCATTTATGCTTTTCTTTTTATCTTAGATAGTTCATCTTTTTTGATACGCTCCCTTCAATCCACACTAGGTACAAGGTATTAATGAGAGACTCTGAAGAGATGCAGAAGAGAAAGAAGAGCTGGAGAGATGTTTATATTTACAGATTTTAAGGTCAAAAGGGATCTTGTGACCTGCCTGGCTCCCTTCCACACAAGCCACAGAAGGGTGGTCAGTCATTTCTGCATCAAAATACTGCCTTGAAAGGAGGGTCTTTGTTCGCTAAGCTGTGGTTTATTTAAATAGACTTCACCTACATGTGAGCAGAGCCCTGATCTAGGCTGCCTGCTGCAAAAGGCTTTCTTCAGACTTATCCATCAGCGCTAAGACAACATCTCTGAGCCAGTCTCAGGTGTACCTAGTGTGTTTATTAGCTAATGGTGATGCTTAAACACACAGAGAAGCACAGTGTCCTTCCCCACTGGCCTGGTAGACAAACACTACCTGGGGCCACTGGAATGGCACTGTTTGGATTTGAAGCTCTGTCTGTCAGCTGAGAAGAGGTGCGGGAGTGCTGGGGAAGGAAGGAGGCTACAGCTTTGCTGAGGACCAAGGCTTCCCATATGCCTTCCACAAGCAGTTTGTACCTTTGCTTCCTCGTGGATGTTCCACACGAAGGACAGTGCATTGTAGGCTAACTCCTCGATGTTCTGCACCGTGTTGAAGTTTTCTTTGCAGTCAGCTGAAATGCAATGGAGAAGCAGTTTATACTCTGGCTGCAAAACTGGTTCCATTCCCTAGGCCTTCCACTCCCCCAAAGTCTGCCTCTCGCTCACTCCAAGGCTAAAAGAAGCCTTGTAATATAATGAAGCCATCCTTGATACCGCTGGGTACACCTCAGCATGCATGCATGAGGGGTAGGCCAGAAACAACTCACGGGTATTGGCTGGTGACTGCTGTTTGAGCAGGGACGTTATGCAAAGTCAATGCAGATTGCTTCTAAACTCAAAGAACTGTGTGTCTCCTCTGAGGCACGAGGTGCTCAGCGAGGTGCTCAGCAAGGTGCTCAGCTGAATGGACAAAACCTCTGTCTGACAGGCATGACATGCTGTAAAGCCTGGGTGGTGGCGGTGGAGAAGGACAAGCAGTACAAAAAACCTTTTCTAGCTCAGATTCCTGGACTCCAAGAGGCCACAGGTCACATCCATAGAGCCAGAACTGCTCAGCAGTGTCTGTCTCTCTGACTGAGGCTCTTCTTTGCTGTATTTTGGGCGCCTGATGCATTTCCCTACACTTGGCAAGCACCATCTTAAACCTGCAAGAGCTCCTCAGCCAGAAAGGACTTGAGGCCAGCAGATCAGCCTGCTCCTCTGACTTCCCCCGCACCAGGTTCTGGAGCTTCAGCTGTGTTATTGCGCATTGGAAAGGTAGTAAAATGGTGCTCAGTTATCAACCCCACCCAGACAGCCCCACTCATACCGACGTCAATGACTCTCTGCTTGGCCGTGGGCTGTCGGGAATGCCAATGCTTCCAGAACTTGAGCTGCTCTGTCGGGATCTTTTCGTTGTCAAAAACAATCATCACCACACTCTGTAACACAGTGAGGATATATCCCTAAGGATCGCTCAGGACTGGACCAGGTTTCTTTGTGGGGAACTCAAGCTCATCTTAGGCTCAGGGGTGGCTCTAAGGCCTGGCCACACAAGACTGGAGCAAGATGGCGAGCCTCTCAGCTCAGACACCCTCCCACCAGGGCCCCCAGCCAGCCATCAGCTAGGGAGGCCTTTTGTGCATCCCTGACCTTACCGTGAAAGGTTTCAACTGGCAGGGAACATGAAGGCTGTTGCTGTGCATCAGAGGATTAGCTTGCTATGAGCGAATCCATCCCATTCATTGCTTTAAGCCAACATGAGCCACAAAGCCATTACTCTTCTTGTTCAGCTCTTTTCCCAGGGCAGTACAATTGCTGGATGTCTGATTACAGCGTGTGTCAGCAAAATTGTCAGCTTGTCTCTTACCTTCACTTTATTTGAGGACAAGTGTAAACATTTGCTGTCTCCAGCTGTCCGGAGCGTGATGGGGTAGAACTGTCCTTTGTTGAGGTAGGCCATGGGAGAGTCCCCGGATTTGATGTGAATGGCTTTGGGTGACCCCAGAGTGTATTCAAAGTCACTTGTATGGAACAAAAAGAGAATGATGAATAAGCACACGCTGCTGTTTCACTCCAAAAGCAAAACAAGAGCCATGTAAGTCTCCACCCCTGCAGGTTACAGGTTACAGACACTGTACACACAGGAGTCTCTGCCCTGTTCCCCATCTCACACACCCCTACACCGTGAGCACCTCCCAGCACAGCACATACTGATCCTCTCCAACACCCCAGGGAGCAGCAGTTCTCCAAAACCCTCATTTTACTCTTTGGTTTTGGCTTAAAAATAGCCCTGTACATTACTGTAACCAGTATTTCTCTGTGGATGGCTACAGAACCCTTGCACAATCAGAAGCCTAAACCAAACCAACCAAAAATAGGTACCTGTGATGAGACTTTGACAACATCCTAAACTCAGATTCCTGTCTCCAAACTCCCACCCAGAAAGGGCTGACCCAAGGAGACTGTGTCCTAATGGGTCCTGTAGCAATGGGAGGACCTGCAGGACAATTGTTTCTCCAGGTCCTTAACAATGGACTTCAAGGCCCAGCGTGTTGAACTCTCAGTCTGGTGGGCAGCCTCTTTAATGTCTACAGAAATGATCTGCGGTAGCATGCGGGGGGAGGTGACACTGTTGACAAGCAAATTTAAAGGAAGAACCTGATTTTCAAGAAGCTCTGCTCTTGGGCATTCACCAGCACCTACGAGCATTCAAATCATGAGGATGTAGCTCAAGCTATTTTCTTCTATGAGGAATCCGTGCAAGCCATCACCTGCACACACGCCTTCACGAGGACCCTTCAAGTCCTCTGGAGCTGAAGATCATCTTACCCTGTTTAATCACCAACCCATCTCTTTCCTGCTCCACCTCCCCTGTGATGCCATCTCTGAAGATGGCTTGGCAGCGCCTCTTATCTAGAGCCAGGAAAGCCCGAGAACCTCAGTGCACAAGTAAACAGCAAACAGAGCCTCTCGAGCTGCTGTCTGTGTGAAAATCCCCACGTCTGCCAGCTGAGTCACACTGTCAGCTGACTCAGGAGGCAAATAAAAAGTGGGAGGTGGAACAATGTTACCTGCTCAGAGGTTTGGTGTGGTATCTGGAGCAGGAAAGCTCTGCTGAGAGAGGGGTGGAAAGGAGGAAGAAACGTCTCTCATGTTTTAGGAATGAGGGGCAGAGGCATCTTCCAAAACCAAGGTTGATCAGCAGTGCTGAACCCAAAGTGAGAACTTAAACCTTAGATTAGGAGGAAGCTGCTTATCACCCTCCTCAACTGTCATCATTTCCTCTGTCATTTACCCCATTCCAAGTAAGTTGTGGAAAGGTGGTGCACCCCTGGGTGTAGCTGTAGCACGGGACCAAGCAGAGCTCCCTGGATGGGGCTGCAATGCACAGCCAAGCTGCACATGGAAGAGCTCAGTGCCACATCTCCCCTAATGCAGGTCAGGGTGCTGATGGGATGTGGCCACAGCCAGCACTGGATTTACACCAGTTTGCCCAACAGAGCATAGCTGAACCATGTAGCTCCCAAGCTAAAAACATGAACTGGCACAACTGCATCTAGTAACTTGAATTTAAAATTGAGTTTGACTCCCTTCCAGCAAAACGTTACAAACCCTAATCCCTGTTTCATATGACAAACACTAAAATCCATCACTGCTTTGTGTCTAAGAAGTCATGGAACAGCAGCTTGCTGCCGAGACACCCGGGAACACAACTTGTCTCTGCAAAAGCATGAGATTTGTACATTCACAAGGATCACTGTCTAGACTGGCACTAAGGCAAGGAAAGGGATGGAGTCTTTCCCAGGAAAGGGACACAGCACTGGAAGCTCACAGACCAGGGATTGGCAGTTACCTTTTAACACCATCTGCAGTGTAACTCTCAGGGCAGGGGGGCTCTGGCTGGGGTTTGAGGATATCACTGAAGAGTAGCGACTGTAGACAAGAGGAAACAAAACAGTCAGAACAGAATCCTTCATTGCTTTGTCCATCCACCTTCTCCTGGACGTTACAACAGAGACCACAGATAAAAAAAAATGGACCCTCATTTCATTACCCTACTTCCAAAATCAATGTAAACCACTCCCCCCCCCCCCAGCAATTCAATGGGAACAGCATCAAGCTTCTAATGCAAAAGCAAAGCTCCCACTGACTCCAGCACGAGCAAACCCCAAACTAGAGGCAGTGTCCTGCAGCACCCACCCGGGCTGTGCTGCCAGCATGCACCCCACTACGAGCTCTGACCTCCTGGGGATCCTCTTTGAAAGTGCTGTCTGGCTGCCACCTCTGCTGTGGTGGGGCTATGGGGATGGTCTCGAACAGGGAGTTCAGTGAGCTGTTGTCATATACATCCCCTGGAGGGACCAAGTAGTTGTCCGGGTTGGCATCCAGCTTGCTAGTGCCCGGTGGAATCATGGCTGGCTTGTGAGGAGGAGGGACGCCTTCAAGACTTAGGCCATTCTTCTTCTGTGGTTCACAATACTCTTGGGTCATGGAAACGTTTTCAGACAAGAGCTTCATGAGATGGGCTGAGCCATCAAAGGATGCGATCTCTGCATCATACTCCATTCCGTGGCAGTGCCTGGTGGAGAAAGGGGTCCTGTCTCAGACCAGGGCAGAGCGTGGACAACCCCAGCAAGTTGTCACAGCAAGATGCAAGTGCCTTGATGTGCTGCTGGGAAGCAAACTGCATAGTTTGGCTGCCAGCTGACCTTGAGTCAGTTGTGTACATCTGCTTGAGATGGGAGAGCTGACAGGCCCATGGGTGATCTCCACCCACCCGCTCACCTCTCAGTGCAATCAGCAAGAGCCAGAGGTGCTCAGCAGATACGGGATGATCACAGGGAATCAGAGAACACAGTTTAGATGTGGTTTGAGGCTCCAGATCCAGGGCCTATGTCCATTATTTCTTTATTTAGGCTATTAAACATTCAGAGCAGCAGGGATGATAAGAAAGATAACTGCTGTGTGGTCTTTCTATTTTTACCTTTATAGGCCTCAATTCACAAACTCCAGAAGTTTAGGAAGAAAAACTCCCAGAGCACAGGAGACCAGTGAAAATCTGAGAGGTGCAGTACTGAAGTGAGGTGTCTAGCCCAGACTTCAGAAAAGACCAAGTCAAGTGATAAAGTCAATAAAGTCACGTACAAAACCACACTCCTCTCGCACATGGAAACCATCCCTTTGTGCAGCATCCCAGGAACCAGTCCCTTCTGCAGCAGTGACTCCGTGACCCTGCTGACTCTGCAGCCCCAGCTGAGCTGGGAAAGGGTGGTTTACTGCCCCTGTCACCATGCTCTGACAACAAACCACCCCCATATTAGCCACCACACACCTCCTGGCAGCGTGAGCCACCCCCAAGGGAAGGAAAGCTGAAGGAGCAGCTCCCACCTGCTGCTTCAACAGCTTCACCTTCAGGTATATTAACAAAACCCACAGTAGTGCCCCAGACTGCAGTGGCCTTTCAGGGAGAAAACAGCTTAACGCAGCTTACTTCTGAAGAAGGAATGAAGTATCGCTCAAGAGGCTTATTCTTGTCAGGTAGTTAAAAACAGACAACCATAAAAGTTTGCCAAAGTAAGCAGCATCAGGAAGGGGAACTGAACTCACAGCAGCAAATGAGCTATTAATATAGGAGTTAATTATCTGGAAACCTCAAAGGACAAATGGGAGTCACTGAAAGAGAATCCTGGGAGATTGGAGGCAAGTGGTACAGAAACCCTTATCAGCCCAGGGAATGGAAGAGGACTTGGTCATTCCCTTCTTGCTGCCAGTGTTTAATCATCATCCCCTTTCCAACTGTCACAAAGTAGGAAATAAAGACAAATTCTTCAACTGCTGCAAATCATCTCCTCTAACACAGATCCTCAGTTGTGCAAATGGGTGTAGCTCAATTTATACCTGCTTGGGATCTGGCCTAAAGAATTTTAATATATGTCTCAGGGTTAATAACCTCCACTGTTGTTGGTAATAACACTGTGCTTTGATGTCTATTTTATGCAAGCTAAGAGACCCATCACACATGCAAGCAGCTGCAGGAGAATTAGACAGCTATAGAGAGCAGAAAGTGAAGCTCACCTCTTTCCTAGTTCATTGCGTCCCATCATACCAGATGGAAGAATCCTCTTCTCCTTTGGGACCTAGAACAAGGCAGAACAAAGAGTTTGTTTACTGTTAGACTTTATTAATGGCAAAATCAGCCTTGTCTGTGCAGCAAGTGACATCTCAGAGGTAAAACACTGGGTGAACAATGAACACTGGGGGAGCACACAGGAAACCTGGGCTCTCCTGCTGCGCTGCTGCCGTGGACTCCTAAGGGAACCTTAGGCAAGACACATCAGCTTGTTCTGGGAGGGACTTTCAAAAGCACCCAAGTGAATGGGAACTTCAGTCCTATTGGTTTCAATTAGGGCTAAATTATATCCACATTTCTTGAAGCTCCATCCTACAGCAGCACTGGAAAAACATAGATGTGAGGGTCTGCAAGGCACAGAGCTAGTCCAGCTCCGTGGCTCTCAGAGTACTGCTGTTTCGTGTATGAAAGCTGCTGGGTAAATAAACCCTGCCTGACTCATGACACCTGAGTTCAGCTTTCCACCCTGCTCCGGGTTCCTTCCGCAGTATAATGGTGGTTTGTGCCTCAGTTTACCACCTGTGCACTGGGGATAACAGTGGTCCTCTCTGCCTAGGGGTGTTAGGAGGACCACTGCAAAAACACCACAGAAGGCTCACTAGATGCCCCCCCTAAGGTGGCTGAGCACGTATTTAGCTTCACACTTCCCCTCTGGAACAAACTCCCCCCAGGACACCCAGCCCCATGGGAACGTACCATGTAGTAGTCATAGAGGAAGCTCAGAGCAGCCACGCTGTCGTCATCCCCATTGACCCTCATCATAGCTTTGGTGGCTGCAGTCAAGGGGTTCTCCAGGTAAGTTTTCCAGGCTTCATCTTCATTGGTGTAGGGGAATTTCTGGAAGTTCATGGTGTCATTCTTCATCAGACGCACAGATCTAAAACTGAGCCAGACAGAAGAATGAAGGACACTAATTTTCCACAGCAATTTCCAGCTGCACACATGAAGGACTTCCTAAAGGCACTGCTGGAATGGAGAAGGTATTCTTTCCTGGTTCTTAACTCCCAGAGTCTTTGGGATTACCAGTTCTTTGCCTGTAGCTATGTACAAAATAAGCCTAGAGTCTCCTGGTGGGGCCATGCAGAAGGGCAGATGCTCCTCTGCTTCCCTCCTCTGGCCCCAGGGACACAAAACACCACAACATCATCTGCAAGGGCTCCTTCCTCAGCAGGAGCACACTACCAGCCTGCTGGGTCATGCACCATTAAGGTACAAGGTACTGACCATGTTGGTCAGCAACAGGAATGCAACCTGATCAGGAAACTGCAAGATTTTTCCTTGAATTTGGAGCTAAAGACCAGTGCAGGCCACAGGTACAAATGATCACTCAGGCTGTGGAGAACTTGACCTACCCAGAAACCAAACCCCATCATTTTTCTTTGCTGTAGCTCATATATTCAGTTCCAAACGATTTTTGTTTTCAATCATTTGTATACGATTTTACTCAGAAGGGAAGCAGAGAGACAGCTCACAACACCCTCCCTTCCACTCAAAAATTCCTGACAAAGGTGAGGTCCATGGGACTACGTGAGCTGAGAAGCAACATAGCAAAATAATGCCCTGCCTGTCCCCTCTGCTGGCACTTTCTCCAGGTCTCTCCATCTTATGTTAATAAACTAGGACACTTAATTACCCAGACATCGGTCATCTTTCCTTTTCCTCCAGCAAATCCTACTGGCAGCCAGCTCAGAAGCACAGAAGCACATTCCCTGGGTGCTTCGTGCTGCAGGTTCACTGCTCAGAGGGGAGGATGAACCAGGGACCGTGCTCTTGTCCCATCCTCCAGCCATGTGTATTGGGTGTCACCACAACAGCTCCCACCATTCATCATAAAGAACAACTCTGTGGACAAAAATGACCTTTTCATCGGAATAGAAACGTCCCAGAAGGGCAGACTGTGTGTTATGAGCAGAAGTACTTTAAAACAACTCTAGTAAGATTCTTTAAATCCCCAAAGTTGCCAAGAGCAGAACGTTTTCAACTGCTGAATTGTTTTTATGCAAAAGCAAAGAAAACTTGCAGGACTTCAGGTGATGAATGATAAATGCTACATTTTAATGGCACTTTTATGCGGAATATGTCGTTTCCATTAAGCTTCTCTCTGTGTGTTTGTAGTAAGTCCTGGGCTAGACTTTTAACTGAATCATTGGGAGAACAATAATTCCTCCTGAAAGGAATCTGGCATCTCTGAAACTCCCTGTTGCTCACAACAACAGATACCACCAGCCCCTTTTGGTGTGAGCTGCCAGCGTGAAGAGCTGGGTGCTCCGCTCAGCTGGACTGGAAGCTGGGTGGATGTGGAGGTGGACCTGGGATGGGGTGAAGGATGCTGGTCCATCCTCCCTGGCAACCCAAGAAGGCTTAGCTCCTGCACAGGCACCGATCTCTCCCTGCCTCATCTCCAGCAGGGAATGCACGTGGATAGCTTAGGGATGCTCCTGGGTCAGACTCAAGAGCTCTCCTTGGCTGGGCAGAATGGCAGCCCTATAACAAATCACAGTCTCTCCCAGAGCAACACAGATGAGGCCATCAAGTGCGGCCTCTGCTCTCCTGTTGCCTTTTAATTGAAGGATATGTTGCTTCCACACAGCGTCCCTGAACTGCACAGGAGAGAAGCGGCGAGCAGCTCAAATAATGGCCAGAGACACCAGATTCCCGATGGGCACCAGAGCTCAGGCCAGGATGGACAGAGCTGCTCCCACATTACAGTTCTGGCACCGCAAGCTCCATCATGCGCTGGTGTAACAGAGACACTGGGTTTGCTCCTGCTCTCCCTCGCACATCGGGGTGATGCTCGACCACCGGTTTCAGCCCGTGCAGGAGTTGCACCAGCTGCTGTTGGGGTTTCGTTGTCTGTGGCGTTTCTCACACAGCCCTCCCTCCCCTTCAGTGCTGCTGCTGTCTCCGAGGTGAGCACTCGGCATGACTCACATTTCACTGCTGTCGACTTGGCGATGGGCTGTTCGGTCCTGTCCGGGCAGGAATCCTCACCCATCCTCAATCCGATCTGCTCTAGGAAGAATAGGCAGCAACAGAGCTCACTCTCGGGGTGAGACTCAGCCCCTATCACTTGTAATCAACACAGATAAACACGCCGTGGAAAGATGTAGCAACAAAGCATTCAGGAGCTTAAAAAAGCACATATATTACACGGAAAAATGCTTTGGAGCTTCAGTCTCCCTCACCCAAGCCTTCAGCCAAAGCGCTCCCTGTTGCGTGGCTCCATTTGCCTCCTTCCTTCATCACCTTGTTGTGGCACCACCACTGCAGGCACAAGTGTTCCAGCCTTTTATCACCTGCCTGCACTCCAGAGGCAGAGGGGGGTCCTTGAGATCTCAACCACTTGTGGCTGTGTCCAGTTCCTGAAGATACAAGTCTGGGAAGTGTCCTAGGAGGCTGCATCTCATCCGCACGTGTGGTTTCTGCCTTCGCTGGGTAGCTCTGCTGTGCTGCTTGCAGACATCACCACCTCACTGCTGCCCCACACCGCTGCTAGAAACTGTCCCTGCAGCAGAGACGGCGCAATGGAAAACCTGCCCTGCCCTCAACCTGGCACGCTGCAGAAGGGCACTGTCCTGAAGTCATACACCATGCCCTGAACTTGACGTGTTGCCCTGTGGTACTCCTGTTAGGAAGCAGCAAACTCCAGCAGAAAGGAGGGACTGGAAGATTAGGACAGCAATGTTTTAGGCTACTCCAGCAAGACATCCAAGTCCAGATCCAAACTATCCGTTGCTCTCTGTGATACAGCTTCCACAGGGCTATGCCATGGTGGTCCACTGCAAACTGTGTGCTCTGTTTGGCAAAGCACACGTCCCTTTTGCAGGCTGTCACCCTGGTGCAGAGCAAGGATGGATGAGTGAAACATGGACATGCGCAGGGACGCACCCCTGCAGCCTCGGGGCCTCGGGCACAGCACCGCGTGGTTTTGGGAAGGGAGCAGCCTGTTTGTTTCCAAACAGTTTAGAATCTGACACTGGGTGATACCAGCCCCTTCCCCATCCATCCCACCCAATCTCTGTTTGCCCTATTCATCTGCCACAACACGGGCCTCCTGGTTATGAGCAAACACTCAGGGCTGTGCTGAAACAGGAGAAAAGGCCCAAAGGGTCTTGGCGGGGAGACCGGCCGAGCAGGAGACGCGTGGTGCTCCCTGGGCCTCTGCTGCGTTTCAGTGGGTGGCTTGGCCAGCCTCGAAGCTTTGTGTTGCTCTTTGTTCTCTCCCCTACAACCGATTAAGGCTGCAACCAACACATCAGCCGTGCCGATGCTGGTGGCTTCAGAGGAACAGCACATTGCAAAGGAGCGGGGAATTCACGGCAACAGCAGCAGGAATTTGAAGCCACAGAACAGAGACCCCAGCCCAGGACCTTGGAGCCACCCCAGGAGCTCACGCGGGGCTGCATCAGCGCTGGCTCCGTGCGCTGCGCTCACCTCCCTGGCCTGCCCCAAGAGCTCTCACCAGCGACATGAGGAAGGCTCAACAGGAAACCCAGACAGCGATGCCGCTGAAGAGCAGCACCCACCATGACTGCTTCTGGGGTGGAGGCTTTAGCCTGTAAACCAGGGCTCTTGCCAAGGCCCAGCAGTGTCCCACAGAGTGGCCTCTACTAACCCCAACTCCCCAGTGCAATTCTCATTTTACCCTGTCTTTGCCAGTTTAACAGGTAAGCCCATCTGAGGCCAATGGGACAGGACAGCCACCAGTCAATGCACTGCCACAGGCTGGCACAACTCAGATAGAACCAGGCAAAAACCCGCAAAGAAGTGTAACAAACACACAGGCTAATGCTGGGGAACATGGCCTGGATGCCAAGCACAACACAGCCTCGATCCCCAGGTATCCCGGGCCTGGGAGACCACTAATCTCATGGACGTGCCCTGCCTGCAGGGCTGCAGTGTTTGCTCTGGCAGCTGGATCACAATGTGGCCTCTTGCTGGGTTTCTTCAGGGGCATTTCCGCAGCACCATCAGCTCGGGGTAGGGCAGTTTGTTAACTCAGCACCACAGCAGGACCTTCATCATCACCCCCTCAGCCCCATTTCACCCACAAAGACAGTGCTCAAGCCTCTTCTCCTGGAAGCACGTGGCTTGTATGGAACACACACAAGACACGAGCACACCAAGGGCTGAACTCAGCATTCTCCCATTTTCACACCAGCTGAGCTCCCTGCTTCTGAAGCTATTTATTACCACGGGGAGAAACCAAGGCACGGAGTTGGCATTAAAACGGCTTCTCCAAGGCTGCTCAGTGAGGATGAGAACAGAACCAGACCCGAACCTCTGCTGCAAAGCCCCAAGCCAGCACTGCCTGGCTCCTGCCCCTGTCCCCTGAGGGGCTCCATGAGCCACCTCGGTGCTGAGTGATGCTCGGGGAACACCAGCCGGCACCGCGTCATTCCCGATAACATCGTCCTGAGGCAGCCACCCACACGGCCCCGTTTCACACAGGATCCCTGCGCTAGTGCCCTCCCTGCCTAACAAAACAAATGACAGCACGGAGCTGCTCAGGAACCACCGCTGCCTTGGAGCAGCAGCAGTGTGTGATGTCAGGCGCCGCAGCTCCGAGCACCCTGAGCCGCAGGGGGACCTGAATCCAACGGGAGGACACGAAACCCAGGCCCTGGGCAGTGCCCCCAGCCCAGCAGCACTTCTGCAACACCAGGATGAGCTCTGCTCAGTTTCACTGTAGACAGCCAAGGACGGCTGTGGTATGAGCACCTCCTGTATGGAGACAGGCTGAGGAAGTCGGGGCTGTTCAGCCTGGAGAAGAGAAGCTGCGTGGAGACCTCGGAGCAGCTCCCAGTGTCTGAAGGGGGCCTATAGGGATGCTGGGGAGGGACTCTTCATCAGGGACTGTAGTGACAGGACAAGGGGTAACGGGTTCAAACTGAAACAGGGGAAGTTTAGATTGGATCTAAGGAGGAAATTCTTTCCTGTTAGGGTGGTGAGGCACTGGAATGGGTTGCCCAGGGAGGTTGTGAGTGCTCCATCCCTGGCAGTGTTCAAGGCCAGGTTGGATGAAGCCTTGGGTGGCCTGGTTTAGTGTGAGGTGTCCCTGCCCATGGCAGGGGGTTGGAACTGGATGATCTTGAGGTCCTTTCCAACCCAAACCATTCTGTGATTCTATGATTCGATGTGTGTGTGCATGGACACAAACCTGCATCCCCACCAACACTCTGCACTGGAGCTCCCAGTCCTTCAGACACCCTAAGGAAGGTGACACATGGTGAGAAGAGCTTCAGAACCCCAGGAGTTTCAGTGATTTCAATCAGCTTTTTCTGTTTCAGTGCCTACAGATTTCCCCCCTCCTTCCACATCCAAACCCCTACTTTGCTATTGTACTTTTTAATTCTCACGTATTCACTGCGGCTTTTAAATAAAATATAATAATAATAATTAATAAAAATATCACAGTTTTACGAGATTTAGACTTACAAGACTTTAAAAACCCAAACAGCCAACAGTAAAGGGATATGTGATTTGTTTTGTTTTTTCTTCAGGTAATCTGGCTTTAATCTAGTAACCAGTTCTTATGGGTTATTTGTGCTGCAGCAGGGCCCAGAGGCCTGACTGAGAACAGAGCCCAGTTACACCCAAGTTCCTGTAGTTCCCTCACCACATCCTATCGGAGGATCCTGCAACAACAAATAAAGGATGTGACATATTCCTGTGTGAATCTCGGCACGCACTTCAGGAAGCAGCAAGCGCAGAGATTAGGATTAACCTCATGGCAGCTGTGTCTCAGGCTTCCCACCTGCTCTGAGAGCCAGGAGATGGTCTGGAGCTCCCACCTGAGGCTGGGATGTGCTGATCCCTTCCCATTGCCTGCAAGTTCAGTCACTGCCCAGCGCTGGCACCCGCCTTTGACCCTGCTGCAACGGGCGAGGTGAATCCTCCCCTGAGTTGCCCAAGAGGACACAGGAAGTGTGTGCCGGGGCAGGACACCCCACAGCAGCCTCACGCCATGCAGCTCGCTCCCTGCCCTCCCCGGCACCTCCTCCAGCAGCACTGCAGGCCTGGTGAGGGGCTCTCACCGCTGGCTCTCCTTTGCTTCCCAGCCGGTGGCACTGTGCGGGTCAGACCTCAGCTGTCCACACCTCCCATAGCACACTTGGCTGGCGACTCTGTATGTCCCTGTGATGTCCCTGCCTATAGCAGGGGTTGGAACTTGAAGATCTTTAATGTCCCTTCCACCCCAAACCATCCTCTGCAGACTCTGACGCGTTCTGGGTATCCTGTGAACACGTGTTCCCCAAGGCAGGCTAGGTTTTTGTGTGCTATTGAATGAAAACTGGCATAATGTGTTTCAAGCACCGTTTTTGCCAAACAAACACAATTCACCCCATTCCAGGTACAACCCCATCCAGCCTGGAAAGCACACGTTACAGCTCAGACAGCAGAGACAGAAGGATGAGCAGGAACAAAAACGTGACACAGGAGGCAGCTGCCACCCGGGATCCAAGTCCCTTGGGAAGCGACACCAGCACTTTTCCTCTAAATGCTGGTTGCCAGGGACTGGTTGCGGGTCAGAAGTACCCTCACCCACACCACAGCCACAGCTACTGGCCAGAACAACCTACACCTAAAGGAGCAACAAGAACCAAGCCACCCCATTGAAGCCTTTGGAACTCAGGTGTGAGCAACAGAGCCCCAGCCCGAATACAGCCCTGTGCCACACAGCCAGTGCCGCTGATGAACGTGCTCTTCAGCCACTGCCTTTTCCTTCCTCAAGCTCTCCCTGCTCCAGGATCCGAGGTGCGGATCAGGAGCTGTCTCACTGCCGATCAGCTGAACTGAGGCGCTGCAGGTGCAGCACGAGTGCGTTTGCGGATGAAGACCTGAAGAGATCAGCAGCTTAAACACTGGCAGAACAAAGCAGGAGCAGATCCTCCTCAGCGTAACTGCCTATCCACAAACTTCTCTGGAACCATCCCCATGTACCCATCAGCTGAAAACGCAACCCAAAGCATCAAAGCAGCGAGACTGTGTCAATGTTGATTTACCTCTGCTTTGAGTCTGGAGTTTATTCAGAGGGCTCTTACTCCTTTGTTGTGAACTGCACAGCAGTTATGGGATTGTTGTTTCTTTAATTTACAAAATCTCTCTTTCTCTTTACTTAACTTAAGCCCCGTCTCCGCTGAAAGCCACTCGCTGCAGCGCGGTGATCCCCCGTGTGCTTCACTGCCAGCGTTTTATAAAAGGGCTTTAACTTTTCATTCACCAGGAGCATAACTCAAGTTTTAATAACACACCTTATGCATGACAAAAATTTGCTTCTGGCGATCATGGTTTCGACCACAAAACCACAACTGGGAGTAACTCCTGGTTAACTCTTTCAAGCCCACGCACTGCAGAGTTAGACAGGAGTTCAATTTAGAAGACTATGGAAATTATCAGTTAGAATATTTTATAATAGGCAAAACACCTCCTTCTCTCATGCCATGCTAGGCTCTTCCCAGTCCTTTTAGTGACATTAAAGTGGCAAAGGGAGAGATGGGATTGTTCTCCCCGATGTTCTCGGCGGCAGCATCAGTCCATGGGGATATCACAGCTCCCTTAGAACCAGGCCCGTGGTCACTGCACAGATCCATCCTCCCAGCGCTCAGCTTGTCCTGGGGGTTGTGTAAAGCACAGCAGATGTGCGAGACACACAGAGAGCACCACTGCCCTTATCAGATCCCCTAAGAGCCTTTTCCTTCCTCTAATGTCTACAAAGCTACACCCTGATGACTCTGGCCTGGGTGATTAACAGCCACTGCAGCAGCCCCACTGCTCAACGTGGGCTTTAGCAGCTCCTCACAAGGTGTCCCCTCCTCTGTGACACCTTTTCCCCCTCACAGTACCCAAAGTCTGGATGTTTCAGCTATAACTCTGGTACTACCAAGCTCCTGGCTTCCTTACATCCTAACACTGCTCCCCACTGTTCCCTAGGGTGCTCGAGCTCATGGTGCACTCAAGGACCCCAGGGGTGGCCCCAGCAGCCCTGAGATCCTGCACCCACCTCCCTGTGCTCCCCAGGGCGGGATGGGGGGCTACAGTGACATTTCCAGCTACGGTGACATTTCCAGAGCTCTGCAAGCCTGTCCTCAGGTTCCATCCAGAGGAAAAGGCTGCCAAGAGCCCTTTGCCCCCCCGGGTGACCAAACACAGGCCCCCAACCAGATGTGACACCCCCCAGATGTGTCCCCAGGACAGGGCAGGAGCTGAGCCCTGAATCACAAAAGGGATGGATGCTGCTCCCATCAACTCCCCCTTTCCCATGCAAAAGGCACAGGGGTTAACAGCCCGTTAGCAAGAGAGGAGTCAAGCAACCATGTAATTCATCAGGTAACACAATGCCCCAGCCCATAATTAGCAATACATCAATCTAACGCTGCAGCACTGTGGACACACACACTGAAATGTCTGAAGCAAAGCACACGGCCCGATTTACACATTTAAAAAGCATCAGATATGTTACCCCAAGCGTCCAGAAAGCAAAAATCTCCCTCAGTGATCCCGAGTGGATCCCGGCAGATCGATCCCAGCATTTACACACAGCAATAACTGGTGCTGCACCTCCTCAGGGTTGTTAATTATTAAGAGAGCAGCTGTCAGAGCACCTCTGGCACGTGTTTGCTTTCAAAATGCACCTTCCGAAGCACCGCATCCGCACGCAGATGTTTGGACATGGACAGGGATGGTAAACTCTATTACACACAAGTACTCCACCAGGGTTATTTACGCACCTATTGAGCTCTATGAGACGGGACTGACAGGAGCATTCCCCACCACTGGTCCCCCCCATCATGTCACAGCGGTATGACATTTGTCTGTGTTTACCCCAGAGGGGTGAGGCGTGATGTGCTTTGGGAATGCATCCCAGCAGTGGCCAAAGTCCAAACTATTGTGGAGGTCCCAGGATCAGAAGCAAGAGCTCTAGAGGATCAACAAGTGCTGGGTGCTTTTTCTTGTTAAAATAAGTAATCAATTATACTTATTTGATAGGACCATAATGTGATCCATTTACTGAAACCAAACCACCTGTGACATAAAAACCAAACAAGAACAAAGAACACCACCACACAACAACCCTCACCCCCCAAAAAAACCCAGAAACTGGTAAATAATTTGGAAGGTGTTTTCTAAGGGGAAGGGAAAAAAAAAAAAAAAAGAAAAAAAAAAAGGAAAAAGGAAAAAAATAAGGAAAAAGAAAAAAAGGGGGAAAAATAAAAAATAACACAACCAAAATCCGCCCCCCCCCCCCCAAATTACTGCAGCTCTGTGTTGGATGTTGCTGGCTAGAGGCAGCACAGTCTCGCCTCCAGGCAGAAACTCCGGGTGTCCAGCCTTAGTCGGGGAGGAAAATAAAATCAGGATCATGATTTTTAAAATCATGATCAAAAAACGTAAAAAAAAACCCCAAAATCCAACCTCTTCAGGCACTGAGAAGTGGCTCCTCCTGCGAGCAGGGGCATGGGGAGCAGAGGGAACAAGTGCTTCCACCTGCAAACAGCCGGGCTCGGATGCACCCGGAGCCGCGGCGCTCGGAGCAGCTCAGGCAAGCACCCAGCCTTGCGAGGGGAGCGGGTAAACAGCGAAGGAACTCTACTTACTCCAGTTCATTGGACATCCTCCCCGCGTCCCGGGCTCCGCAGGCAGGGACTTGCGAGCACTGCTCCCCGCTAGCACCTGCGGTGCACAGGCATCGCCGCTCCGCGGGGCCGGTTATGCGGCGCGGTGCGCAGGTTTGGTGCAGCCAGGATTGGCTGTTGGTACAGGTGCCTGGGACAGGTACACCCAGGCAGGTGCAGCGTCACCCTGCGCCGTCACCCTGCGCCCGACTGGAGGGAGGTGGGTGGGGAGGAGGGAAAGGCCCTGGGGGGGAAAGATAGGATAAAGGAGTGGAATCAGGTATTCATCTCTGGGATAATTAGTTTCAGTTTGGTGGACGTGTTCCATCTACTGCAATGCCAAAGAGCTGTCATTTGTACGGATCTGGGGGTTGATTTGTCCTCTGCTGTTTCTTTATGTATAAATATACAGACAAAAATGCATACATACTTACAAAGGAATAAATTAGGGAAGAAGAAAAGCCTCTTTGCTTCCTCTCATTCCGAAACGGTATTTGTACTGACAGGCTAACCCTCTCTTCCCTTTTCTCACCCTCTCTTGGCTGCTCACTCCAGAAAGGCTCCACAGGTGTGGGTTTGGGTCCCCCCCCGCCCCACTTTTAGAAAGCAACTTTAACCCGCCAACTTCAGATGCTGAGACATGCAGCAAATACCCCAGCTCAGGGAATCTTTGCATTTCACTGCAGAGACCTGTGGGATACCCCCTTCCCGTACCGCTCACAGCCCTGTCCTGCGTCTGCAGCGCAGGCAGGAGCGTCGCTGCAGCATGCACAGGGTGCAGCAGGAAGCTCGGACACACGCCACTCGGGAGCTGGCTGCAGGAATACCACCCAGGCAATAGCTCTGTAGCAACTCACCTGTAAACGGGGAAAAGTTTTATGCAATAGAACAAAACTCATCATGGATTCAAGCGCTCTTGTTGGATGGTTTCTGTCATCCGTGTTGCAACGAGAAGGCAAAGGATGGGCTCAGCGGGTGACTCATGTTGACTGGATTTGGAAGGCAGGAGAGGATTTTACGAGACAAGTTGGTACAAGCCTTAAAACAAAGGGAAGCAGAAAGGCTTCCACCACTCATTCTCACCCCCCATCACTGCCTCACTCACTGAATCAGTCCCGCTCGGTGCCCTGCACCAGCAGGTGAATGGAGGAAGCTGGTGAGCTCTTCCTCCACACTGCGGAGAGTTCAGCTCTGCTGACCTGGTGAGAAGTGCCCACTCAGGCAGGCGTGAGGCATGCCTACACAGGCAGCTGTGAAGACAGAGCGTGTTAATGTGGGTACAACACCCTGCAAATACATCTCTATGGCTTCTGGCTCAGAGCCTGGCCAGCTCGGCGCGCAGGACCAGGAATGACCATGGTGTATCTGCACTGGCTGATGAGGATGTGCTGAGCTGAGCCTGACTCAAGCAGCAGCCACTGCCCTCAGCTCTGCTGTGCAAACTCCTGCATACTAGGAACCTAGGGACTGGACAAAGTCTGATTTCTGGGAATGAAAACCAAAGGTTTGGACCAATGCAAACTCCATTGGAGATCACTGTTGAGCACCAGCTGCCAGACCTTGCGCACCAGAGCACAGCAATACCCACAAGCCAGCTGAATGAGGGCTGGTGATCAGAGTTGATGCCACAGCAGACACCAGGCAGGGTGAGAGTACAAAAAAAAAGAGGAAAAGAAGGAACACGTACGTCCCATCCAGCCAAGGGAAGCACAAACCTTACACAGTGCTGACATTAGCCGATCAATATCCTGATTCTATCTCTAAATTAAGGAAACCATGCCCAGTTCATGATGACCTGAGTCACAGACCTGGTACTTGTCCTGCACCCAGATCCAGGCAAAGGGTATTTCACTGACTCTGGGTAGTGCAAAGAGCAGCAACATTCCTTGAGGATACTTCCAAGATTCTTCAGACCTTTCAGTGAGACTCACCAGATTCCAGCAACAAACTGGAACAAACTCAGTGCCACCAAGGCCAGTCCAAATCCACCTCGGGATGGAAACATTCAGGTTTGCAGACTTGGCCTTTTGCAGGGCAGCAGCAATGGTGCTATCTGCTGCTCCCTGACAGGGGACAGGAGACCCTTCATCTGCCTGGAGCTAAGCTCTGTCACCAGCATGCTGATGGCACAGCTCTGCTTCCACCTTTGGGGTTTAAGCCCACCCCTGCTAACCTGCACATGCTCCAGCTTGGGTGGAAGTGGGGACAGCCAGGGCTGGTCTGGGCTCACCACGCTCTTGGTGCCACTGTCTGCATGCCAGGTCCTGCCTCAGTGTACCTGGAGTCCGCCTGGGAAGCCACGAGGTCCCTCGGGAAGCTGGGAAGCACTGGCAGAAAGGCCAGAAACACAGGTTACCCTCTGAACAAATGCACTGGGACTCCAAAAGGACAGCCCTGACTCTGGCTTTAAGTCATGCTCAGATTTGCTGCCACCACCCCAGGACCTCCTTTTCTTCTTTTGAGGACCTTAGTGCCATGGCGGAATGGGAAACTTTGCCAGGTGAGAAGCTTGTTCTCACATCCAGGTTTATCTCCTATGGCCGGTGCCATGCACTGCCCACTGAGCACCTCCAGCCTCCAGGGGTTACAGCACCTTGGCACAATGCTCCCAGCAGAGACCAGCCCCTTTGTGTCGGTGCTGTGGGGCCTGTCCACACGTCTGCCTCCTTCATGGCACCACCAGCTGGACCTTGGTCCCTTGGACACCTCTCAAAGCCAGATGAGGATGTGACCGACTCCCTGCGGCTGGTCCCTCACAGCCTTCCCTGAGCCAGTTTATCCCCGTCGAGGGAGGGTCTGGCCGACCCCAACACCCCCCCTGGTCCAGGGGGATGTGGGAAGCAGGGACAGGGACAGTGGCACTGCCAGGCATCACAGGGCCTCCAGCAGCTCCTTGGCTTGGCCTCTCCCATTCTCTTGGGCACTTGTGTCTCTTTTGTGTTCAGGGATGCTCTACGGCGCCGGGGAGGCCTCCAGGCCGGGACGCCCAGACAGCCCCTTTGACTGGGATTTCAGTGGTTTTAATTATTATTTTCACTCCTTTTTTTCTTTTTTCATTTATACTCCACCCTCCAAGAGTATCTGGTGAGGGGGTGGGTTAGAAGAAAGAGACCAAGAGATACATTCTCTGTGCACAAACCCCTCCCACTTCCCCTCCACTCCCCTGTTAAATATACCTTGGAACAAAAGCCCTTTATGATGCTCTAAAAATAAAGCATGCAGCAGTCAAGACAAACTGCAGAGTCTAAAAGGGAAGGCCAAATTTTGCTCACAGCTACACCCTCTCTAAGGCAACAGGGCTGCTCTTGTGTTTGGATTGTTAAACCCTCTTCAAACACCCGGGGACTGACTGTGATTGCCTGCATTTCGCTAGCGAGAGATCAGCAGCTCCATGGCTGAAGACAACGTCCCTCACCAGGTCCCCAGGCCTTGGACACCATGCTGGGACCAGATGGGTCTGTGTTGGGAAGAGCTGCCCGAGGTGCAGGGCAGGCTGTCACCGTGCCACCCTCATGGTCCTGCTGCTCCCTCCACCACCCATGTGCAGCGTGAGCTGGGATAAGTCATTTCAGACTCCCTGCTCCCAGTCTGGCTTCTTTTCTGTATAACCTGTAAGAAACTTCAAAGCAAGGACTTTAATCCCTTTAGGATACACAGCTTTTCCCACTGACAGCTGTCAAACATCCTTTCCAGCCGTCCTGTGATGTGCCAGGAATTTCAGCTCTCTTTGGCCAAAGGTTATTAAAACACTTCCAACAATTAATAGGCAGTAAGAGGAAGCAGCCTGCAGCAGGTTGGAGTGAGCTGTGCTCCAAAGGGAGATGCGGCTGCTTCAGGGGCTCTTCCAGCCAAAATCAGAGCTTGTGGCATAGATGTTTGTGGAAACCTTTGATACCCAGACCCGACGCTTTCCCAGTGCAACTCCCTCTGTCTCCAGAGCCTTTTCCTTGGGAAGGCAGAACAAAAAAGCTCATCTGGAACTAACTTGGGCTGCAAGTCTTAGGGCGGCAGGAGTGCCCTTTCACACTGTTTGTACAGCACACAGCACAACAGAGGCTACAGCTGGCTCTGTAGCACCATTGTCACAGCAATAACAAGGAAAAGGAAAAGAATCTGGCCTTGAAGCGAGGGAGGGAGATAAAGCCCTCACTGCCCTGGCCCCAGCTGACGGTTGCTGGTTTGGTGAAGTCTCCTGTCTGCAGGAGTCTGCGGAGCTGCCGCTCTCTGCCAGAATCTGGTACCACTAAGACCAGCTCAGTCCGATGCCAATGCTTTTAATAGAGCCAGGCCAGTTTGTTCTTATCTGTTGTAGCCCAGGGGACTATAGGAAAATTCCCGTTGTCTTTATCTAGTTCTACCAGTTTTCACAGCGTGAGGAGTTTGGGAACTGCCCCATCACCAGTCTGTGGGGCAGCCACCCCACTGCAAACAAACAAACATGACCCACCACCTCCACCAGCTTCTCTCTGGGGAGAAGCAGCTTCACTTTCTCTCTGCCTGCCCCGACCTGAGCTTATCCCGTGCTCGCACTCTGGGGCTGACCTCCAGCACATGCCTTTAGCTGACAGCTGTCAATCCAAACCCAGCCACAGGAAACCCACAGCGGGAACGGACCTGCCGGTTTAGCCTGCAGAGGTCACGAGGATGTTCTTTACAGCCAAATTTGCTGCCCAGGCCCAGGCTTCCTCTGATATTCAGCCACAAATATGCACAAGAAGGAGCCAGGGGAAGCTTCACCGGGGAAACCTGGGTCCTCTGCAAAAGGGATTTCAGACTGCTCCAAGTGAACTTTGTCTTCTAACCCCAGCGCCCCGCAGTGAGCAGCACACGCTGCAGCTCTTCAGCCATTCCCAGCTCACAGACTTCCCTCCCATCGCCTGTCTCACACCTGCAACTCGAAACACAAAAGCAAGTTTTCTTCCTGCAAAACCCACGGAGCTGAATCCCCGCAGTGGTCACCACACTGGGGCAGGAGGTGCTGTTGGTGACACCAGCAGCAGCACAAGGACAGGCCCTGCGCTGAGCCCTCAGTTACTGCAGTGCTGCGGTTCCTCACCAGGAGAAACTCGGTTTTAACCGTGCAGTTAGTTTGTAAAATGGCCCAGATGCAAAGCATCAGGGATTGCTCCCAACCACTTCCCCCAGCGCTGCAGCCTGATCAAAGCTGCCTCCCCCAGGAAGTTATCTGATGTCAGCCCGTGACGCTGCAGCAGCGATGAGTTTGGTCTCAGGAACCTCACTTGACTCCACTCAGCCCTTCTTGAGCAGAGATATGGAAATGTCACTGGCAGAGGCGTCCCGAGCTGCTCAGAATAAATTACCCATATCAGCCAGCGGGCTGGATCCCAGCAGCAGAGACTGGGCTCGGATTCAGACTCCAGCTGAAGCACGAGGCGTGTTCGGGTCCTGGTGTCTGCTCCCAGTTGCAGAGATGCCAGTTCTGATTTGAATCTAAGTATGGCACAGAAACAGGATTTAATTCAGTAAATTCCCAAGTAGCAAATACAAAAGGAAATAGGAATAAGAACCAGTCTGTCCTGGGGCATTGTAATGAATCTGCTCAGAGAACCTTGGAAGCCATCTTTACGTGACAGCTTAGTTTCTGTGGCTAATTAGAAAAGCTCAGGCCAGAGGTACTTATCTGTGTGCAACATCTGGAACTCATAACGTCTCTGGTTTGCCAGCCTGCACGGTTTCATCACAAATCTGCTGGTACTCGCTGTTATTAGCTTATTTTGGTGCCTTTTTAAAGCCTGACTTCCTGCAATCACGCCATCATGTGAAAGTTTTCTTTACATAAGAACCTCTGTTCTTTATGATTGTTGCAAAATGCCTCAGAACCCAGCTCCCAAAGGCTGGGGAACGGAGACACAGATGAAAATACCTCCCTCACCCACCCCGCAAAGTGAGGCAATTTTAGAGCCAGTCCCATCTACCAGGGACCTGGCTTGTGGGTTCTAAGCCAGCCCTGTTTCAGCAGGACCGGGCCTCACGACAGCTTGGTGCTGAGGTTGGTCACCACTGGAATCATCAAAGCACGCTGCAGATGTCAACTATTTCTCACTTCTGCTCTACTCCTGCCATTGCCCACCTGAACCATGACGGGATCCTGCTACAGGGGTGCTGGGGCAGGCGAGAATGGGCTCAGCACTTTGGCAGGAGTCTCCCACAACAGCTTGAGAAGGCAGCTGTTGGACCTGCTTATTTCTAGAGCAGAGGAAGAAGTTGGCTCCGCAGTCTTGATTTGACTCTAAAATTGTCCTCGGAGTTGGGATTCCGTGCTTAGATCCCAGCCCTGGTTTGGAGACACCTTCTGCTCCCGGCACATTCACATGAAAGGCAAAGGCAGAGGGAGGGGGAAGCAGCAAGGCTGGGCAGGGGCTTGGGGCACCCACTGTGGGAACTGAATCTCATCTCCACCAGCAGACTGGAATCTCCTGGCCAAGGCCTCTGTGTCCCATCCTGCAGGGAGGAACTGCTGAGGAGCCGCTGCTCTGAGCTCCAGCTCTCAGCTCTGGTCAGGCAAAGGGATTTCCCTTCGAATATCTCCTGCCAACAGGCCCAGGGCTCTGCTCTGAGCTCCCTGTGCCAGGGCTACGAGCAGGCACATGGTGGCTTGGAGGAGCCCTGAAACTCCACCATCAGAGTCTCTCCCAAACATCCTCCCCATGGCTCTGAAGTCTAGGGGAGAAAAAGATACCCATCTGCTCCACCCTCCGGTAGTGGGCAAGCCCTCCTTGCTCCCTAGCTGGCACTTGTCTATCAGATTTGACACCAAATAAAGGCCCACTTAATTGTGACTCACACTGCTCACCTTCCCTGGCCAGGCCACAAGCCACCATCTACAGTGAAAAATCTTGCCATCTTAAATGAAACCTAATTCAAACCATATGAGTGCATCACCTGCCCAGATAACGAATCAAACCGATCCTTGTAAGAACTGATGTGATTGTTTCTAGATTGCCCAGCATCTGGGTCATGTGTTAAGATCCTGGAACCTTCCTGCACTGCAGATCCAGCAGGTAAATTCACTTTCCTCAGCCACTGTAGGGCTGCGACTCCCTTCTTGGGGGCTGCTTGTTGGTGGGGCATTAACAGAGAGTTCACTGCAAGGTACCAGTTAGCCCATGGAGAGGAAAAATGTGAGGTAGTTTTGCAACCCATAGAGAGATGCACTGAGAACATCTTGGGTGGCACTTACCACCTAAGGGCTGCGGGCCCTGCAGGGCTTGGGCATTTTCCTCCCCCTTGGAAAATGGCTCCTGCAAGAAGCACATGCCTGTCACAAAACAGACTTTCACTTTTGCTTTGTTAAATCAATCAATCTTCTTCTACAAGATCTGAGACCCAGCCGTCCTTCTAAGCTTCTGCTTTCCTGTTCTCCCCACAAGTCCTGGGCTTGGAGGGCTCAGCAGGCCCCTCGAGAAGGGCAGATCCCGATTATCTGCTGGCTCTGCACAGCACAGCGTTGACATTCAGTCTGTAAGAGTGTAATTCTTCACCAAGGAATGTCGGGATATTGCAGCCTGACTTCTTACAAGCCAGCTCATCAAAGGAACTCATTGTCGGCCAGGTTGGACACAGGGGCTTGGAGCAAGCTGCTCCAGTGGAAGGTGTCCCTGCCCGTGGCAGGGGTTGGAGCTGGAGGAGCTTTAAGGTCCCTTCCAACCCAAACCATTCTGGGATTCTATGATTCAAGGAGGTTCTGCTGCCATTGCTTGTCTCCAAGGCGCTGGAATGGCGAGCAGGAGGCCAGGTTCCACCCTGGGGCTCCCGTGGGATTTGCAGCCGTGACCGTGGCACAGGTAATTTAATGCAAGTCTTAGAAAAATTTGCCTACCTGAGTGTGGGCTCCCACGCAAACCACTGCTGGGGATGTGACTTATAGCCATGCATTTCTGCCCAGCTTTGAACCAGGATCAAACAGACTGCACTGCACCAGCGTACACCGTGTCTCTGCCGGAGCCGGAACTGGGACTTGAGGCCAAAACCCAAGTACAGATGAGTCCTAAAGAGGCACAAAAAGGAAGCTATAATTTCATCTGAACCTGAAGGATTTATAACCTTGACAGCGAGGCCTTTTCCTGAGAGCTCCACAGTAGCTCCAGCATTACTCACTGCCAGGGGAGCTGTGAACTCAGCGTAGAATGAAATCCTTTTAGGATGAACTAGAAAGATCTGATCTGAGCCCAGAAGCAGCCAGATTCCGAGCTCAGTGGAGAGGCAGAGCTGAAGACTGCATTCAGATGAAGGATGCCAGATGGCTGGAGAAAGCCTTGGTTTAGGAACTTAAACCTGGTTTATCCATTCTTGAATAAAAGGTCAGACAAACAAGCCATGAGGCTCCTGGCTGGCCTAACTGCCCCTCCAGTGGTGTTCCTGCCCTTCAAGGTACTCAGAAGGTAGGCAGGGGTAGGCTCATTCTTTGTCTTGGATCTGCACTTGCCTTTAAATTCCAGCTGATGGGACTAACTGCATCAGACTACTTCTTCATCGCTCCCAACTACGCTTCGGAAGGAGCAGGAAGACCCTACACAACACTCCTAAGGAGTTCTTGCACCCAGCTACTTAATCCCACTGTATGAGACGATCTTTGGGGAGCCCAGCCAGCTGCCTGGAGCCAGCACTGAACCCTGAGTGCAGACGTGAGCCTTCCCAAGGGGGATTCTGGATTGTGGAGTGCTCTTTTCCTCCACACAAGGGAAAGCTGCCCTGTGCAGGCTGGCATTGCCTGGCAGCATGCAGGCAAAGGTGTTGGGAAACTCTCCCCCTTGACCCGAGCGTGACACTTGGCTGACATTGCTGCAGAGCCCATCCCTGCCGTATCAGATCCTTCCTCCCTGTGATCTCCCGTGTCCTGAAGACCCCAGGCAGCTCCCCTGGCTAACAGCACCCGGATCGAATTCTGGCCATTCGCTGCCTGAGGTCAAGCTGTAAAATGAACAATCCAAAGCTGCCCTGAAAGGCAGATGTTCCCATTAGAGAAAGCCTGGGTGAGCACCTTGCTTTTAATAACTGCAGGGATGTTGAGAAGCAAATAAATTACGTGATGAAAGTTTACCAGGCTGCAGAGCCCAGATACGTAATAAGCAAGACTGGCACCAAGACTGAAATTTTGCCCCCTGGGCTTGGCATTTTGTCTGATTGCCTTCCCAGATGGAAGGTATCCGGAGCTTCCGGTCCTGCCGACTACCTGGCAGGAAGGTATTTCTCAACAACAACCTGGGGAATCCTCCTGGGAAGGCTGGAATTGGAGAGCCAGCACTCACCGGCACCAGGGCACTAGGGGCAGGTTTTCACCAGCAAAGAGTGACCACAGCTCCCCTCCTGCCTTGCGGCCTCCACATGGACAGAAATGATACGGGAACACCCTGCTAACAGCTTCCCTCCATCTCCCCATACCCATCACCCCCATGCCCTGTACCAGGGCTGTCCGTGTCCACCTGCTCCCCCCAAAACAGCCCTCCATTGCCTCACCCTGCACACACCAGGAGCACCAGGACATGGGGCTCTTCTCCCACAGCCCCACCTGCGTGGCTTGACCAACGGCTCTAACAAATCTCGCAAATACAGGTCCCCTGTTACAAGAGGTTTATGGCTCCCTGATAGTTTGCTCAGCCCCACAGGCCATCAGAGCTTGAAAGCAAGCACCCCTGTACACACACCCCACCACAGACCCCTCCATCGGCAGAGACTGTTGCTCCCACTGATGGAGATGTCTGCCCATGCCCAGCCCATGGCTGCCTGAGCAGGACACCCATGTCTGCATCGCACCTCTAAGAGCTCCCTTCCATCCTCTCACAGGCTGCTGCACGTCCCAGACAAACCACACACAGTTATTTTCAGTGGCAATTAAAGATGAGCTCCTGTTTCAAGGGCTGGACAATGAAATTGCAGGAAGAGCTGCCTGGACCCAGCGACCATTATGTCAATGAATACACTGCACTGAGAGATGCTGACGCTCACCCCAGCTCCAATTCACTTTTCATTCTCCCAGCCTGAAACCCTGCAGGAATAATATTGGGAGGTTGTAGGCACTGCATGGGGGCTTGGGAGCAGCACCTGGTTTGGGAATAATCAGCCCAGCAGGAGGAAAGTTTCTGGCTGGTGTCAGGGTATTTACATCTTTGACCCTGTCCCAGTGGGATAATGGTGCCCTTTGTCAGTCTGGCACAAACCCTCAGCTCGGGGCCTGGTTTGACCTGACTCCTGCATGGCTCTATTATGATTTTTCAAAAGACCTCCCAAAAGGGTTAAATGACCTCACATTAGTGCTAATTTGGGGCTAACTTTCCTATTCAGCAAATAACAAAGCAATTGGTGTTTATCCAAGTCCCATAAAGAGACAGGGACCACACACAACCGTACACAGACACAAGGACCCCAGCCCCTTCCTGGGAATTGCTATTTTGTGACAGGGAGGCAAAAATAAGGGAATGCTGGTGGAAAAATCTTCACCCAGCCTGTGCCCGAAGCAGGACAGGCTGAATTAGGCACCTAAAGTCAACCGGAGGCAGCTCCACTATCCCCAACAAGCCTCCGCAATGGAACAGTGGCCATCCCTCCCCTTCCCTACGCAGCCTGATTGCAGCCTCCTGAGTCACAGACCCGCAGAACACTCGGCTGCCTCATTCCTGAGCTGCTTTCCTTGTCCACAGGCTCCTGGTGAATTTAACTCACATTAATTTCATGTCAGTAAATCACCCTGAACAACTAATGAATTAAATGTCTCACTAAGCCCGCTTCCTGGGAAAGGGTGGGTTCGGTGGAAGGGAATCCCAGCCTGCTTTGGGTTGGAAAGGACCTCAAAGCTCCTCCAGCTCCAACCCCTGCCAGGGCAGGGACCCCTTCCACTGGAGCCGCTTGCTCCAAGCCCCTGTGTCCAACCTGGCCTTGAGCACTGCCAGGGATGGGGCAGCCACAGCTTCTCTGGGCACCCTGTGCCAGCGCCTCAGCACCCTCACAGGGAAGAGCTTCTGCCTAAGAGCTCATCTCAGTCTCCCCTTGGGAAGGTTCAAGCCATTCCCCTTGGCCTGTCCCTACAGGCACTTGTCCAAAGCCTCTCTCCAGGTTTCCTGGAGCCCCTTTAGACGCTGGAAGACTGCTCTCTCTGGAGCCTTCTCTTCTCCAAGCTCTGCTTGCGCTGCCATGGTGCAGCGAGTCCCAGCCAAGGGTTCATTCAGTGCATCCTCCCCTCATCAGAGGCCATGTATTTGTGTATGTGTGTATTCGCCCCCTTCCCGCTGCAATTAAATAAGGTCAAAACAAAAAAACTAGAGGGAACACAAACATGTTATTGGCCGGGTGAGTAAACATCTCCGGCTCTTTTGCAATCGGTAATGATAGCACCAGGCGTGTGTGAACTTCCTGCACACGGTGCTGCAGCTCATCCTGACTTCACCAATGCAATTAGGGTGGCTTTTATGCAAGAGCTGAAATTCGCCCAGATTGATTTAACGAGTATAATTTCCTCTTTGGAACTGCTGGAAATTAATCATCACTTCTCCAAGCTCTGTCTGGAATTCACTCCGTCAGCACAAGGCAGCTGTAATGGTGGCACCTAGAGAGAAGTGCATGCTGCCTGCACCGCTGTTGACTTTGTTCAAGTATTTCCTACACTTAGAATGGGAAATATCCCAAATATGCAGTAAAGTCAATTCTCCCAGCACAGTGTACAGCAACTTTTTCTCTGTTGACAACCATCATACAGACAACAAACCAAATTCTCCTCTTCCTTACACTAGTTTTCATTGAGGCCACAGCACCAATTTAACTGGATTGGCCCTAATGCACAGCAAGTGAAAGAGGCTGAAGAAACAAGAGCATGGAGTGACAGGACAAGGGGGAATGGTTTTAAACTGGAAGAGGGGACATTTAGATAAGACATTAGGAAGGAATTCTTTACTATGAGGGTGCTGAGGCGCTGGCACAGGGTGCCCAGAGAAGCTGTGGCTGCCCCATCCCTGGCAGTGCTCAAGGCCAGGTTGGACACAGGGGCTTGGAGCAAGCTGCTCCAGTGGAAGGGGTCCCTGCCCATGGCAGGGGTTGGAGCTGGATGAGCTTTAAGGTCCCTTCCAACCCAAACCAGGCTGGGGTTCTGTGACTGAATATTTTAAAGAGAAACTAAATAAATGCCCCTAACCAGAAGCTGTGTTTGCACATAACAATGCCAGGTTGTGCGTGCAGACCAGGTATGAGCCAGCCAATTCCCTGTTTTCAAGCTGCCTGCCCCATTTAGGGCTACAGGACCTGGAGAGCTGAGAGTAGGGAATGCCGCCAAGAACGTGCCAGGCACGGAATTACTTGGACACCAAGAAATCTCTTCTTCTTACCCATCTCAAACACAATAAAGGGAGTCAGACAAAGCAAAACCAAGGACAAGTTCATGGCACATGGGGAGAAGCAGCTGAAGGAACAGAATGCTCTAGAAAGAAAACTGCTTTGCTTATTAAAACAATTACTAGGGCTTGAAAGGCAGAGCAGCGGAGTAGGTGTGAATGAACTGCCCTTCTCAAAACTGAGGTGTGGCTGCTCCGGAGGTTTTCCCAGCATTTTGGTGCCTTTTGATGTAAACCACAGAAACTAAACTATATAAATTAAAATCAGAGCTCCTTAAAATTCACTAGTTCCAGGATTATTCTTGGGAGCTGACCCATCCCTGGAATACCCACAGGTGTACAGTCACAAAGGAACTCACATGAAAGCTTGAGCTTGAGTCTTTGTTGACTTCATCCACCCTGGTGCTGACCCATTTTTAGCCATCTGTTGTTTTCCACAGTTTTTGGATGTGAATCTTTACACATATTCCATTCCTCTGTATATAACCAGTTTAAACCAACTGACAATAAGTTTCCTTTCCCCAGTTACCGTCTGCAGACCCACGAGAAGTCATGAAATCCCCTTGGAGCCTGTGGTTAAAAAGGATCCCCATTCCTGTAGTACTTCTCCAGCGCATCTCATACCCTTTGCTCAGCTGCTTGGGAAGAGCCAGGACTTACTCCAGTATATTTTTCCCCCGGACAACAGCAGTTAGCTGCATACTGGAAGTGCTCCACAGGGATCATCCAATAAAAGCTTACACGATCCTTAGGAGATCCACCAACCCACCTGAGTTTATTGGTAACTGGGAAAACAGACTGAAAGCTGCCCAAGAACACAGCACAAGAGAGCAGCAGAGCCAAGGTAACAGCAAGCACTACTGGTTCCTATCACCTTGTGTTCAGCTCCCGGCTGGGACTAGGAAAAAACCCTCCTGAAATCTTCTTTCTGCGAAGTTGCTGGCTCTCTTTGGAGCAAGGGCAACTGGGAATCAGTTAAAATCTCTCCTCTTCGAAGACCTCCATCCCGTTTTGCAAATGAACAGAGAAGTAGCCACCAAGTGGGAGGGAAAGACAATAACCTCTGGGATGCAGGAAGGTGTGTAAAAAACAGAGCAAAGTGCCCAGGATGGCAAGAGGGATGTGTAGGAGATGGGATTACAGACAAACCTAATAAGGGAATTCCTGTCAAAAAGAAAAACCACAAACAAACCTGGGAGATTCTCAGAGCCAGGGAGAAAGGAGCAGGGAGAGGAGAGGCCGGGTAAACCAGAGCAGGAAACTGCCACAGAAAAGCTTTGAGCTTTAAAAGTCTTCCCTTTTATCTGGAGAGCTTTGGGGTAAGAATGGAGTGAGAGGGAGTAGTAAGCATAGGAGCTAATTGCATGGAGCATCTCCATGGAGCTTTAGATTAAAGCCTCCAGCACCTCGGGGGGTGACGGGATCTGTTGATCTCAGAGACAGTTTGTGGGGCAGGCAGCTGCAGCCTGGTACCACCCTGCTGCCCTTCCCCGTAGAGCATGGAAATGAGGGAGCTGGAGGTGCCGGAGTTTACAGCACACACCGGCTGAGTGGGGATCTCAGGAGACAGGGATGGATTTATTTACATGTTCCAAGTTATCTCTGCAAATGATCTCACAGGGGCCCCTTCACATCTGTAGAGTCCTGATGAAAGTAAAAACATCATAGCTGGGTATTTCTGTTTGTGCTTGTGGCACCGAAGACAAAAAGGCCAATTCTCTGCCTGGCATAAAGCCCCTTAGCACCAGCAGTCATCACAGTCTGCTCCTGAAGTATATAGAGCATGTCCTTGACAGTGAGTATGTGTTGGCTCTGCTTTGCAGGGAGGGGAACAGTAAGAAGCAAAGCCTGGGGTGCAGGAGGAGCAGACATGCTCTTTTTCCGCAGACATTGTAACACCCCCATGGTGCCTATGCTGCCATTCCTGGTGGAACTGAGCAGGGGAACAGCACCTGCAGCCCTCAAACCATAGCTCTTGGGCTCTGTGAGTTGCCTGCCCTGGAGTGTTCAGGTACCTTAGCTTGTTGCAGGGTGATGGGAGCCCTGGGCTGCTGAATCCACTGTTCCTCACATGCTTCCGTGCCTCCTCTTTGGCTGACATTATATCTGCATCACTGACAGACTCTGGGTTTGAAGAGTAGATGCTTCTGTTCTAACAGAACAATTCTCCTTTCTGCCAGTAAAACAAAGGCAGCCAGCCCCCCACTGCTACTGCCAGCAGAGGGGCAGGGGGAGAAAAGGGGGAAAGTGGAAAGGCATCAAACAAACCAGCCCCCAAGCCAGCCTGTGGAGCTGGGTGATCCCTGTCCTGCTGTCACCAGCTGCAGCTGCCCAGGCCCTGTGTCACCCACAGCGCTGCAGGGACCCTGCGAGGTGCTGAGCACCCTCAGCCAGACCCTGTGGAACAAGCGGGTTCCAGTGACATTAAAGGGCAGCACATGCAGGCTCCTAGAAGGAAAGAGCCATGTCCACTGCAGAGCAGAACAGAGGAATGTGCAGCCGCAGGAAGGCAGCTGAGACAAACAATGTCGACTGGTTTCAAAGCTGAGTTGGAAACTTTTATGACTGTAAATAACACTGGCAGTCATATAACCCAAGGGAAAAAACCAGGGGTAATGAGCCCTCCTGCTCCAGGGCATGAGCTGGTGGCCTCTAGGGCCAAGGGAGGAATTTGTCCTCCTATTCACAGCATTGCTCAAGCAGCTGGGTCATTCTGTAGGAGTTTCGCCACCCATAGGCATCGCCTGGTGATGGTAAGAAAAGGAAAACACTGCTCTGGACAAGCCACTGGCTTGATTTGGTAAGGACATCCAACACCGAGTCAGGCAGCAATGCTGCCAGGAAAGGAAAGGTACATTGGGTGTGAGAATCCAGCCGCGGCGTCCGAAGGAATCACCAGGGATGTGCTCCAAGGACCAGAGATGAACACACCAGACGGGCCCAGCCCTTGTATCTGGGCTCTGAGCTGGAGCAGCCTACCCAAGGCTGTGGTGCTGGCCACTAACTAAGGTGTCTGTGCAACTCATTTTAAACTCCCACCAAGCACTGTGGCCATCACCTGCACTTGCAGATGTGGTTTTCAGCCCCTCTCTAGCCCCTGGGTAGTGCTCTCTCCCACCACACATCCCAACATCACATGTAGCTTCTTTTAATTCTGCCTCGTCCCCATAGCTCACAGATCTGCTCTGATCCCTCAGCACATCCAGGTCCTTCTCTTCTTCTGTCATCTCCAAATTAAACATTCCCTGTTCATAGCTGATTAAGTAGTTTCTGAACACATGAATCTGTATTTGGTACTTTGAATGTCAATTGTTCTGTACTGCTCTGGTCTGAAGATCCCAGTGCTCCCTCTGCAGAACATCCCAACCCTCCCCTGCTGGTGATGACAAAGTCTGGATGACAGTCAGCAGACTTCATCAGTGGACACTGTTTATTATGGAAAAGATTGAGCCCCAGAATGGCTCTGGAAGAAGCCCTGCAGTAACCTCCTTCCAGCCTAGAGCTTCGGCCACCACCATTTACCCATGGGGTAAGCCTCTCTGCCTCAGTTTTCCTGCCTGCTTCAACTGAACGGTCATGTCCCGATGGAACCTTTTTAGGAGGTCTCAGGCAGATGTGTGTGCATCCGCACGTGGGCTCGCTGAGGGTACCACATGCAATCCACTTCTCAGAGCCACGGTCTGAGCAGCGCCAAAGCAGTGCAAACCTGAGCTTCCAGGAAACCCTATTCTCAGACCTAAGCTGGCTCGGAGCCACTTGGTAAGGTCACTCCCAGCACCCCTAAAACAAGTGGCTTAAACCCCAGACATGAGGACCCGGAGCCTAGCAAAGGGGCACAAGAGCCCCTTTTGCCCGTGACACTTGCAGCAGCTCCACAGGCACCCAGGTACAGGGACGGGTGGTTCACAGGAGCAGAGCTTGGCAGATTTCCCCCAGGGCCCCCAGCCCTTTGCTCTGTGGGTCATCATTCCTGTCAGGCTAGTTCAGAGTGGCTCTGCCTTTACTCTGGGTGGATTAAGGGGTGGTTGAGCAGTTATTTTCTGCTGCCTTGTTGCTTGGAGATGGGGCTGCAGAGGGGAATGAATTGCATCAGATAATACATTAAACTGTCACTCTAGTAAGTAACTGGAAGCCCTGGTCCCCCCCGGAGAACAGCACAAATGGCAAGAGAAGAAAGTGCCATGGAAGGTGTCTCCGTGTCATGCACACGGGTGGACCAACATGGACATAACCCTTCTTCCCAGTAATTAATGTCAGTGTGTTATTAATTGTAATAACCATCAATGTCTAATGAATACACTTGGGCCTCATCAAAACCCCAGCACTTAGCTGTCACAGTTAAAGTAACTGTTGTACTCCCTGATCAGCGGGCTCAGTCCTTCCATCTCCCCCACCAGATCAGAGCCCACCTTACAGCTGCGAAGCAAGCCAGGTGATTGCAGCATTATCCCCAAACCTGGGCTCTGTGCTGAAGATTTTCCACAGGACTTTGAGGAAAACTCTCTTTTCCTCCCTCTCATGCAATGATGAACATCAGTCCTTCACTGCACTTGTTTATTTGGAGGTAAGGACATGATGTGACACCCCAGTGGAACCAGGGTTTCATAGCGTGCTTAAGGAAGGCAAAGACGTGCAGGGAGAGGGCTTATCTTTATAAACCAGCTGCTAAGCTGAAAACACAGAGATGTTTTAGGGTGCTTACACATCTAGATCTGACTAAAAGCGACACATTCCAAGCTATGTTCAGGCCAAGAAAGTTGTCCTTGGGTTTAACAAATTCATGTCAATCGATGAGAGAACCTGAGAGGAAAAGCACCTTGTATTTGTGCCAGGTTTTTGCTTGTGAGCACAAGCCCATTTGATGTTCATGAGGCTGATGGACTTCCAGGCTGAAACAGCATCGTGTTTTGTTGGCTCCAGGTATGGCCAGATGAGGTTCACAATGACTTGAACTGGTCCATGTGAGTGCAGCCTGAGCTGTGGGCAGTCATTCACTTAGTCACTTCCGTGCCCTGACACACGCACGATGCACACACCATGGCAGCAGGGAAATGTTATCACTCTGCAATGTTTTCTTTATGAAATCACTTGGCTGGGGCCTGTGACCCCAGTCAATGCTTTAGGACAATAGGTGCATCTTGGCTCTCGCTGTTCACAGAATCCCAAGGGTTGGAAGGGACCTAAAAAGATCATCTAGTCCAACCCCCTGTTGTAACCTTCCTACTGCCCCGCGAGTCTCCTCCCCTCTGTCCCTCTGTTCGCTGCAATCCTCCCACCGTACTCAGACCTCCAGGTCCCGAGTGGGTCCCATCCAGGCTGAGCTCTGGCTGGTGGCAGGCAGTGGGAGACTCACCCGACCCCGCGCACAGCCGGGTGGTGGGAGCAGCAGCAAACACATTTACATACATGTAAATGTGTGTCATTTGCTGTGCAAAAATATCCTGTCTCTGAGATACGGGGAAAACATGGTTCTGACTCAGAACTGATGCTATCTCTCCCGTCAAGATTAGAGTCTAGATTGTGCAACCCAGCTTAACTCACAGTATCAGTTGCTATGCAAAAGGCAGTGTCTCACACAGAGGTGTGGTCTGACCCACGATTGCAGCACCCACAGACCACAGCTGGTGGATTAGATCCAGCACAACTGGGAAGCTCAGCCGAATTTTCAGGTTTGATCCTAAAAGAAACTGATTATTCCTCGTAAGACTGGGACTGACCTCAGACCGTGGTGATACCAATGGGATTCAAGAGCTTTGAATGCCTGTGAAGAAACTGCCCCTAAAGACAAAAACCAGAAAAGGTGAAAGCACTTAAAAAAAAATAAAGAAAAGAAGAAAGGAGCAAAAAACTTTTTCCCACAGGAAACTTCCATCACTATTGTATTTTCCCTAAGGACATTTCTGTGTCTGTCACTAGAAATTACTGCTGTCAGCGGTAATGCATCAGAGGAACAGAGGGCTGGGCTTTGGTGGTCTGAACTGGGATGTAAACCACCGACACAGCTCGGCTACAGTGAACAAGGGTACTGTGTGACAGCTCCAGCCGCGGCTGGAGGAAAGCTGATGTTGGGGAACACGTGCGCTGCTGTCACAGGCATGTGCCTGGTGCCTCTCCAAGGCTGGGACATGGCTCACACAGGGCTCACCAACGGCCACAACAGAGGCAGGTGGGAGGAAGGTGCCAGGGGCAGATCCCCTGAGCCCCGCAGAGCCCCACAGTGTGTGCCTTACACATCAGTGCACCACAATCGAGCCTGAACCAGCTTATATGGGAAATAATGGGAAATGACACCCTAGAAAATGCCACCAGCTATGCAAAGCTAATGAAAAGGTCCCCCGGGAACAGTTCTGCCCTGCAGATAACTCATCCCTCCTGATCTTAATGAACCCACTTGCAGTTTTGATGTGCTTTTCTTGCATGGCCCTCGATGCCCTAGAGATCCCAGAGCCCGGTGCTCCTCAGAGAGAGGGTCTCAGGCCCGAGGAACGTGATGGAACTCAGAGGCAATGGTGGAGGCTGCTAATTCTTCATCGTTTGTAAAGGCAATAAAAGAGGTTTCTATGGAACTAACGTATGGGGAAATGTTCGTATCATGAGCAGTAATTACAGTAACTGCCTCTGCCATCCTCCTCGGTTAGATTTGAGGCAGACTTCACTTCATCACTATAGGTTTGTCTGCTAAACCTCTCTTTCACAACAAGAGCCCACTGTGAGCTGTATCCACCACCCTGAGCTCCTTGTGCTCCAGCACGGAGTCTCCTCAGGGAAGCTGCAGCGGAGCGGTGCTGCGCACCTCTTCTCAAGGGTGCTTAGCGAGGGCTTTGCATGGAGGGATTTCATGGCAGAAAGGTGCGGGTTGGCAAATCATCCACAGACAGGGACAGTGGAAGGCCCTGACCCTCTCACTTCAGCCTGGTGTTCAGCAGGGGAGCAGAGGCGAGGAAGGGTGTCTGCTGTCCAACTTGTTGCTGGATATGGACAGAACTAAATGGGATGAAGAGGGTGTGGACTGAAGATAGGGAATGGGATCTCTGGTGATGCAAGAACCGTCTTTGTGCAAGGGCACGGCCCAGGCTAGAGCTCAAGGCTGTGGCTGTGTCCACCCAGGCGGAGGTTCGCCACCACTCTCTGCCCCACAGGGACAGAGGTTTCCTCTCCAAGCCTAAAGAAAGCCAGAAGAACCATGGCTGAAGAGGATTTCAATCCCTGCTGAGCAAATGCAGTGGGTAGAGCTCCCTGCCAGTGTGTGCTTGCTGCAAACCCCCTTCAGTAACACTCAGCACCTCAGACCGTGAGGCCTTGGCACGCCGGCCGTCGCTGCTCCTGTGCCTCCCATCAATGCTGCTTGGGCACCTAACACAGAAAAGGGTCTTCCGAAGTTTTTCCTTCACTTGGCACAGGACAAAGTTACTCTCCTCGGGTTGAAATACCTCTTACCTGCCTGGCCAACCCACCGCGATGATAGCAGTCACTCTCCTGTCACGTAACTCGGTCTGGAGAGCGTGAACAAACACCAGCAGGTTTAAACTGCCACAGTTCTGCATCTGGGCTGAGCAGTGCTCAGGGCAGAGATCCAACACTGTCTCTGCGTGTATACCCCCCACAAAAAGTAATGAAAGCGCTGGGTCCTGGCTTTCCCCCTTGGCTCCTTTAGGGAAGGTTAAAGCTGCACCCATGCACTAAAAACCTGAGGCCCCTTTAAAAGCCCCTGCAGGAGAGGTGACACATTGGATTTCACTGCGTTTCCTCAAGACGTGACATTTGCGTTGGCTCGTGTAAGGGGAAGGAAGGCATCTCACGCCTTTCTAAAGATCTTCACACGCATGAGCACCCCACGGAGCAAAGCCTCTGCCCTTCCCAAGAGAGAGATCTTCAACAGGGATTTGCTATGAGGGGAGACAGGGCTTCCGGAGCAGTGTCCATCACCAAGAGAGCAATCGTAGTAAGGCCAGAGGGTTTGGCCCATCTGCTACAAGATCCCACGGGACCTATGTTCAGAAGCTGTGTCCTGCTGCAGGAACAGGCTCTGCAGGTTGGGGGCCGGGAGCTCAGGATTTCGGGTGGGAATGTTGAGGAGAAAACTGCTTAAGGGGCTGGGGCTCCTTTCCCTTTCCTCATTTTTCACGCTGTCACCCCACAGCTGGGTGATGCCAGGGAACAGACGTCGCTTAATGCCAGCTGCTATGGCTCGGAACCAGGAGCACGAGGCAGGGATGGTCCCCACGTGCCACTTGAGCCAGCTGGGACACAGGCAGTTCATAAAGGATGGGTCCAGGAAACCCCTGCTTGTCCTAAGGATCCAGGAACAGTGACTTCCATTCCTGAAGGATGCAACAACAGCTCCTGCACACCTTCAAACAGGCTGAGCGAGACTCCTCCACAACTACTGCTCTGCTCTCCTCACTGCCCACAGAGGCCCGAGGAGCCGGCCCTTTGCTTTCATGGAGAAGGAAGATTTGCTGTTTTGAGGTATTTCCTAATGGTCATGCCAGCAGCCTCCTCCGCTCCGTGCTTCCTCACCCCTTGCCCAAGTAGCTGAAGGCTATGAAAACCACTGGAGGTCTGATGGAGTCACCTCAGACCGATGCTGAAACTCCACATGGTGGAAATTCAAGGAAATCAGTTTGAGCTTATGAACGGTAATAACTGCAGCCAGGTCAGCAAAATGGCAAGGAACAATCCTGCCGATGCTCCCGTTCAGAAGCAGCCCCGTTTCACCCCCAGTGCACCTCCTCTGCTCTGTCATAACCGCAGCAGGGCTCCACGGGACCCAGTTAACGCCGTGCTGGTTCTCCAGCCTGGCTGTAGATTCCGTGCTCCCACACCTGCCTCACCTGGCAGTTAAAGACCCGACCCAGCCTGCGCCTTCCTGCACAGAAAACTCTGTATAAGAAACATATATTTTTAATGCAAACACATTCCTGGGAGCACAAAGGCACCTGGTGCGGACATTTCCTCATTGCTGGCTGCATGTGCCCAACTGCCATTAGCACTAAAGAGACATAACAAGAGCCTGGGAAGACCCATCCTCTTGGGTGGAGGCTTATCTCAGTGCCAGGTCATCAGAGGAGTTTTCAGGGTGATTCGCAGGGATTAAGACCTCCCATTTCAAATCCCTGACACTTTACACTCCCCATTGGGCTGCACACTTGTAAAATCACTGAGGGAAGTGAAACCAGGGCACCCTAGCACCAAAAGAACCACAAATGTGTGCAAGTCCCCTATGAGCCTTGGCAATGGCCATGCTCTCAGTTAACTGAACTCTTGAGCAATGCCTTGCTCTGACCATTCCCCACTTGGTTTCTTACACCATCAAAAGTGACTACTGACTTGCTTTTGACTTATCTGATAAGTCAAATATCAGATAGTGCCACGGCAGCACAAGAGAGGCTCTGATCATCTGGAGCTGCCAACACACCTTGGAGTGCGTTCACCAGACACGACCGGGCCGATTGCACTGCCTGTGCCCATGGAGCGCACGGGAGCCAAGGGGCAGCTCAAGGCAGAAGTGAGCTGGGTTTGGGTGGCCAGGTACTCCCTGAGGTTCTTCACAGGAGGCACTTCCAGCCCTTTGCCCAGCTCAGGTAAGCAAAGGCCAGAACTTGCATTTCTGAATCACCTTTCGGCAAGAACTGACCTTTCCCCTGTGGTTATGGATGGAGAAACCTTCCAGCAGTGAGGAAACCTTCAGCAGCTCTCATGGCTTTGGGCGCTCATGGCAGCTCAGGGCACGAGGTTCAGCTCCATCAACAGCAGCCCAGGATGGTGATGCAGACACCACACTGGACACTGCGATGTCAGGGTTCATCCCTCCCACCCTCTGCCTACCAAGGCCCTCCAAGGTGAAAACACCTCTGACACCGCTCAGCTTAAGAACCCAAGCTCAGGGTTTAGACTTGGCTTTTAAAGGCTTAGATCGGGGAGCAGATAGGGACAAATGCTGGGGTAGGAAGCACGGCTGATGAAATGCTACAACTCTTTGTCACAAGCCGTGTGGGGACACCTCAGAAACCTCCTTTTTGGTAAAAAAAAAAGAGAAAGCCCTAACCATCAGCCTTTTATTTCCTGCTGATGGCTCAGGACTCTTCCCAGTTCCCCTCTGCAGCGTGGAACACCGAGGCCACTTCACCCCCTGCTCCTCTGGGAGCGTGATTCTGGCTTTGCAGGTTATCTGGGGTGGGGAGGGAGCAGGGCAGAACGATGGGGTGCCGTGCAGATGACTCTCATTAATTTTGGAAGGAGTTATAAAAAGTAAGCTTTAAAGTCTATCCTAAATATAAGGATTCAGCTGATTGAGAACTCAGCTGCCTCTATCTCTTGGGCAATCACGAATACACTTCTGCTGTGTCACTTCAAAGGCACAGCACAGCTGGGAGGGTTTTCATCAAAGCTCCTGCATGTCTGGGGGAGGTTTCCCCCCCATGAATATACATCACTGGAGGCTCCTTTTCCCAGCTTTTCCCATGCCTCTCTCTGATTGATCCTCATTTCATTCAGATGAGCTCTTCCTCTCTGGATGGCTAAAGGGCAAGAGACAGCTCTCTCCAAAGCTTTCCCACTCGCCTGGATGCCTCTCCGAAGCTTTTCCTCTCATCAGAGAGGGGGAGGGAGGGAGCTGTTCAGACAAGAGATTGAGCCTTTAAATTAAATTCTTGTCATCTGAGGGCTGGGCCTGATAGCAGCGGGGGTGGGAAGCACATGCTCCCAGTATCGGGACTGCGGCCAGATCCTCATCTGGGGCAAACGTGTGCCAGGGGCCTGAGCTCAGCACCCGTGCCACCAAACCCACAAGCCTTAGACCTGCCGGCTGCTGGGTGAGACCAGCATCGCCCCTCGATGCGAGCTCCACAGCCTGGGACATTGCCTGGAACTGCTCAAGTCCCCTCTTTTTCGGTGGGGAGGGAGGGCCGGGCAGCCCGGTGGAATTCCAAACACTCAACCGCCCTCCGCTGCGATTGCACAAGAGCCGGGACCCGGAGCGCATCCAGCACGTGCAGCATGGGCCCCTCTCCCGAGCCCGGGTGGGAGCGCTGGGCCCGCTGCCACCGCGGTGCAGAACACGTCTGCTGGCTGGGGGCCAGAGCGGCAGAGCCAGAACCTCAGCTCTGCTCTTCTGCCCTCCAGCCTCTCCTTGCGCATCCCCTAGAGACAGAAGGACCCCAGGATGCTGCTGCAGCGAGGGGATGGCACTGACACCGCTGGCCCTGCTGGTGCAGGTGAATGAGGACGTGTTCTGCTGACGAGTTAGGGCTTTAATTTTACAAATCTATGCGGTGACCCAGAGAAAAGCGGTCCCCTTGGAGACCACCAATGTCTGCGTGTCCAGCGAGATCTTCCTCCCTTCCAGTGAGACCCGCTGACAGACAGGGACCCTCCCTGAGCACTGCAGAGCTTGTTTCACCAGGCTGCGTTCCAGCCTCCTGTGCATCCCCACACAGCTCAAAGTCCCACAAACGCTGGTGAATCCCTTTTCCAGGGAGACCAAACCAGGTCCCCAAGGCCACATCACCCTCATGGGGACTCTGCCAACACCGTAGCGAACACCAGGTTCTCGTTGGCACCTACAAACCCTGTTCCCCACACTCCGTGCCAGGCTGTGACCCTGCCTCCGCAGCAGGAGCCCTTCTGGAGAGGCAGCCAAAGCCGGGTGAGCTGTGCTGGTGCTGCTGGTGTCACTGGGACCTTCCCAGTGACAGGGATGGGATTTTTCCACACCAGGCCCCGGAATGGTTAACTGGACCCTGAATGGTTTATCACTTCTTTCACCGGGGTGTGTTGCTGGATTTACTTTGACACAAGCCCCTTTCTGAATTGCAAGCTGGCAACAATAAAAGGGAGAAGTCTTTAATTAGTTATCTGGCTAATTAACTTTTACAGCACCGTAGAGCTTTGGCATCCAAATGTTGCGATGCAAAACATCACAAACATTCAAACAGCGACGACCCAGCCCACCAGGAACCTGCTGCCACGGGTGGTTGTGGGGGAATCGCTTGGTGCAGCCTGGCCAAGGAAATCCACCTCTGGCTGTGCCTGCACACCCACCGCTGCAGACACCCCACCTTCTCCTGACGCTGTTCAAATCGCAGATACAGAACACACACGGCTTCCCTGCGCTGTTCTCCTCCTCCCCAGCATGTACACTCAATACTATTGGGTGAAATCCACACAAGACAGAATTTATTCCCTGCCTGTAAGCGGTGCGCAGGGATCCCTGCGTCCTCCTGCCATGCAGGGGAGTTTCACAGCCAGGGCCAGGGTACCGGCATCCCACAGCCCTGAGCCAAGGCAGGGTGACACTATGGCCCACAGTAGGGAAGTGGGATACGCTCTGAGGCCTGCGGGGTGACCCCCGAGAGCACAGTTTGGCTCAGGGAGTCCTACAGACAGGTTGCTAGAACCAAGTGGCTCTCTCTGTTGGAACATGCAGGGTCCCCACCGCTTTTCCCACGCTGATCGGTGAGAGCCGGGGGTTTCGGGAGGCACGGTGCCCCCAGGACATTCCCGTGTTGTTGTATCTGCACCTTGTGGGCTAGCACATGTTTTACTCCGTGCGCTCCGGAGTTTCGCCGTTCCTGCATGTCCAGGCAAGCTCCCTAACTGCTTTCAGCATGAATAAAAGGCACCGTGCAGGGGAAGGGACAGGCGTCAGGAAGAGCCAGAGGAGCAATGGGCAATGGGAATGAGCCCACCCGTCGATCAGAACTGCCCCATGCATCTGCCCCATGGCTCAGGGCAGCTCAAGGGAGGGGGGTCCCAGCTGTGTCCACTTGGTTGTAGTTCGGACTTTAGCTGAGGTCTGCGTGAGTGCGCAGAGCTGCACACAAACAGCAGGTCACAGGGAAGGGAAAAATGCCGCTGCGGCTGCAGTGACCTGCAGAAGGGGCAAGGCCCTCCCCGCATCCCACAGACATCCCATAAAAGATTCCTCTCCTCATGCACTTGCTGTGAGGGAAGTGAAACCTGCTGGCGGAAAGGATTTCAGTCCCTGAGTGCCGGGTTTGTGTCTCGCTCAGCAGGGGCTTCTCTTGCTGAGGAAAACCCCAAATCTCTGAAGATTTGCCCTTGCTGAGCACTAAAGCAGCAAGGCATGGTGCAGGATGAGCTGAATCACTACTACAGGGGAGGAGATAAGGGGAAGGTTGTCCCTTCTGGGTACCAGCATGCCATATTAGCAGTAACGAGGCTCATAGAGGAGAGTCCTTTCCCTGGCACTACATGCTGCTTGTGCAGGTCTGAAAGGGCCGGGAAACGCTGTGCTCTCCTTGGCAGCTCCTCAAGCCTTGTCTGACCACCCCTAAAACCTGCTAGAGTATGATGGTGTAATGAAACCATGACACACGTACAATCACCTACGGGGTGCAGTGTCTGTATGGGATTGCTGTGTCCTCCTTACCATCAGGAGCAGCCTGTGCGTATCACCTCCAAATCACGACCCCTCTATCAGAACTGTGTCAGCTACAGTGGCTGTGTACAGCCAAAGCCCAAGTTCCTTTAAAAACCCTGCCCCAGCAGAGAACATAAAGGATATGAAATGATTCACAGCACTCGTACAGGGAATATTTTATGGTTTTGTTTTTGCTTTTCATTTCAAGTCTTTTCAGACCCGGTTTTAAAAACAAATCAAGCCCATTCTCTTCTCCTTCTCCCGGTGACAGGCTGCCCAGATGCCTGTCTGGGTCAAGGGGACACTGCTGCATTTTATTTTACCATCTGGCATTGCCCAGCTCTGCAGCTCTTTTAACCTCTTCATTCTCAACAGCGTTTTGGTCTTGGCTCATCCCATCTTTTCCCCCACTTCCTTCCCTAAACCTTCCAAAGTAACTTCCCCCAAGCCCAAACACTCAGAGGCCTGGATGCTCAATGCTGAGCACTATCAATCCGGATCACATTCCTTTAAGAAGTTTCCCCCGTCATCCAGTGACAACTACTGGGAGATGTCACTCTCATTCCCAAAGACTTTCAGTGTTGAGAATGTCCGTGACAAGTGCCACCTCCTGTGCCCGCCTGCAGCGTTCCCATTCCCTTAGGCTGAGCAATCCCACCCGCACAGGGTTGTGAGAGCCACGAGGAGAATGAGCTTTGTCCTACAGGAATTGAAGATGCTCTTCCCAGAACATGCTGAGCTGAAACTTCCCCTGTTTCAACAGAAACCTCCTCCAACTGCATCATCTTGTTCAATTCGAGAATGAAGAGCTCTCAACATTTCAGAGAGAAGCAAAAATAGGCCTCTTCATGTTTTAAGAAACTGGAAACACTCGGCCAGCCCCTCACACAACCTGGTGCTGACATTAGTGTAAGAGCACACGGGCAATGTGCCATTCATATCAGGGATGCCCTGGTCAGCTGTTTCACGTGTGGGTTTGCTCTCGGTGGGATCAGTCACTCTCCAAAGCTCACCGGATGCATCACACACAGATCTGCAGAACAACTGCCCGGGTGGGCGAGAGCGGAAGGAAGGAGCTGGGATGACAACACCTGGTGCTGCCTGCTGCCTCCAAAGGTTTCATAAAATCACACCCCAGCCCGAACGGTGCCTGCCTCCCAAGAGGAAGACTCCATTTCCTGCAGGGCCCCTCCTCGAGAATGGAAGGTGTCACTCAGTCTGCCTCAGGACAGGCTGAATCACCCCTTGCGTGTGGAGAGGTGGGATATCGAGACTTCCCCAGGTACATCGCTACTGTGGCAGACGGACCCACAGATGAGGCACTGTGGCAAACCCATCCCAAAGCATTTATGCTGCATATGAGTAAAGGAGGGGAGCACACAGGCACAGCGGCAGCGATGGGCAGCGACACCGAGCCCAGCCCTCTGCAGCACCAAGCATCCTGCTGCAACCCTCCGGTCCCTGCAGCGCGCCCAGGGGCAGCCCTGCTCCCAGCCCATCGCACACAGCGACCCGCGGCGCCCCGGGCTGCCCGGGCAGGAGCGCAAACGGTGCGCGCAACACGAACGCCGGGCCTGCCACGGGCGGATGCTGTCGGAAGCGCTCCTGCGGGCAGAAGCAGTGCCCAGGAGGGCAGGAGGCGACGCAGAGGGCGCAGGAGCTGCGGCGGAGCTTGCCGAGGTTTAAGCAGGTCTCCCCAAGAGCCCATCGCCGGAGGAACCCGTGCTTTGTCTGCCAGGCAGCGACACCTCGTGGCCTCCCCCCGACACTCGTGTGTCCCGGGGCCGGTCCTCGGTGAGGCTCTAGGCGGAGGAGCGTGGGCACAGCGGGCGGTGCAGCCCAGACTGCAGGGCAGATGTTCCACAGGAGAGAACAGTGCGGTGAGACTGACCCCTCGCAAGTGCTCACTGAACATCACACAGCGCCTTCAAGGGAAGCTGCCCGAGGGCTTCAGCAAGATCTCGGTGAGGTCTGCCCTTGGCTTGCTTCCTACTTGGTTCAGGAAGCATAAGAGCCCTGTGCTGGCACCAGCTCTGCAGTCTGGATGCTAAAGGGAACAGACCTGCAGCCCTCCAGACCCTTAGCACTGTTTTTTCCTTATAAAGAGTTATTAGTTCTCTTTGCATGAGGGAGAGAAACTTGACAGAAGTAAAACAGAGGCAGCAAACCAGCCAAGGAGCAAGAAATGTGCTGGGCACAGAAGCCCATGGTAAGAAGAAATGGAGATTTCTGGAGAAAGCTGTGACTGAAGGAATTTGTCACCATGTCTTCTCCCGCTGAGTCACACCACGTTCATCCGATACCACTGTGACAAAGATACCAGCTTTTGCCAACTCAACCCAGCTCAATCACCTCTTCTGCCACTCAGTACCCAGAACCTGACATTGACCAGTGCAGCACAGGGCCGTCTGCCGGGGAGGGAGGGGTGTTCTGTCTTGGGAAGACACCCCTTTTCCCTGTGCTGGTGTGACCTTCTGTGTCCCTCTCCCATTCCTCTTCCTATTGGCACAGGCCCGGAGGTGACTGTGGGGGGCACAGCAGGAGCTGATGTGCCAACCAAAGAGCACAACCGATGGGCTGTTTGTCCTCTCGCTGTGCTCGGCACAACCGGTACCCCAGGCACGCCAGTCAGGCTGTAACACCCCGTGCCAACTTCGAAACTGAGCTTTGCCCCAGGAGAGCTCTGGAGCTGAAGGTACCATGTGCTGCAACCACAACCACCTCCAGGTTCCACAGCTGCCGAGGCCAGCAGCCAATGTGCTCCCCAATGAGGCCACGCAGGGACCAAGAACAATCCATGTGTTGGTACAGTCCTGGCTACCAGTCCTGCTTTTGGCTGGGGTTTGGGGGTTCATGGCTAACAACTGATAAGTGGCAAGCGAGGGATAAAGGAATTGCAGCACCAGCACTCACAGAGCCCAAGGGTTTATCAGAAGGACACAAGTCCTTTCTTTTGCCCACGCTTTAGGGGCAGATCACTGTCCCCATGCACTTCACTTCCCCATCTGTAAAGTAATTCCCTAACTCCTGAGAAACATTCTTAACCTGCTAACATGAATGAAGAGAAAATCCTTGATCTCTTGTAAACACCAGACTATCAATCATAATCTCACACGCTACTGATGGATGATTGCTTTTATTCCTGCTAGGCTATTATTAGATACCTCATGCAGTAAAACCTTATTTGATTTGTATTCATATTTCACAGCCACACAGGTACATTCCAAAGGTCCATTTTCTGATGAGGTGCCCCACCAGATAAGGCCCGCGCTGCTCCAAGCGTTCCTTCCACACGTAGCCTGGGACCAGGGTTACACTGGAGGGCGTAGTGCTGCAATCTTTACGTTTCCCTCTCACCGACAGCACTCCCACACCTCGCATCACTCCTCTCCCGGTTCCGGGGGGGTGCTGCCTCTGAGCCGGACCAGGAAGTGAGGATGCAGCGCACTGCATTCACCGCTGCTCCTCCGTAACCCGTACAGCTTGATACCAGAAAACAACATGATGAAAACGTAGCAAGAAAGGAAATCTATGACAAGCGGGAAAGTTCTGCTTCGGCATGTCCACCTGGGGAGTCGGAATGCTGCTGGCACTGTGCGTCCTGCGCCAGGCGAGAGGTACAGTACAGCCGCCGCTGTTACGGTCACTGCGCTGTGCTCTGGGGCTCTGCTCGTGGGAGGGAAGGCACTTACAGGTAAACTTTAAGCAGTTCAAATGGGAATGATTCACGTCAAGTGAAATGTTCCCCTGTAAAGAAACAGCAATTTAAAACCTGTCTATGGAACGTGTCTTTTGAAGGCGAGCGATGTATGCACTCATCTTTACTATGAGGGTGCTGAGGCGCTGGCACAGGCTGCCCAGAGAAGTGGAAAATGCTCCATCCCTGGCAGTGTTCAGGGCCAGGGTGGACAGAGCCTTGGGTGCCATGGTTTAGTGCGAGGTGTCCCTGCCCATGGCAGGGGGTTGGAACTGGATGATCTTAAGGTCCTTTCCAACCCAAACCATTCTGTGACTCTGATCTACCGGAAACAAAAGGTGCCAGGGAAGCCCAAGTGGGAAGCGTGCAGTGCTGCATCCCAGGTGTTCAGGGTAGGATCTGCCTTCAAGGAACTGGGATTGAAGGAGCAGAGCCCCAGTGTCCGCCTTACCTGGGGCTGGGAGGCAGGTTGACATCTGGGGGTTGAAAACAGGTCACAGTGAAATCCAGCGAGACACTGGGGAAGCCAGTCCAAATGACAGAGCAGGATGGTTCACACAAACGTGGATGCTAATTCTAAAAGCTGTTGAGCTGAAGATGTTTGAGAAGAGATGAGGAAGACGGGACTACATGAAACACGTACCTGTTTCCACAACTTCCAGTCATGAATGAAACCCCCTTGGTCAAGCCCAGGTGATACTCCCCATCCCCAAGGATATTTTAAATCCTTCATGTAATTTTCCCTTTCGATCAGGTCGTGGTCAACTCCCCCCTCCTCAAAACGTTACGCTGCTGTCGAAGGATTTTGACATGATTTTAACCTGGGCTCCAGGAGAGGGGTCTCCACCCGACGTGACGTACACTGTGCGGTATGAAAGGTAAGTGCTTACAGAGGCTGTCCGAGGGCAGGCACGGCACCAGCCAACACCTCACATGCGTATTATCCCTGTCATGATGACCACTGACCTGGCTGCATCCTTTCCCCAGACCCAGTCCTTACCCATCTGGAAAGTGCTCCAAGCTCTGAGCAAGATTTGGCACCCATCCTTCAACCCTCTCCCTTCTGCTTTACAGCAACACGTCTAATATTATGGTATGCTTGTCTCTTCCTTTAGCCAGGAGCGCCTGGACAAATGGATGAAGGTTCCTCATTGCAAAAATATCCACAGAACCTCTTGCAATCTGACCTGTGTGCTGCCAAGCTTGTTTGTTAAAGTCCGGGCTCGAGTAAAAGCTGTTTCTGGACAACTGCGGTCACCATGGGCAGAATCCCAATTCAAGGAATACTATTTGGATGGTGAGTGTCTGCCAGGCTCCAGCCTGGATGAAGCTGGATCCCCAAAACAGTGCTGGCGTGAGCAGATGAGGAGACCCCACACCACGGAGACAGTACCAAGCTGCCTTAGGAACAGCAGAGATTTGAGTGAGCACAGACAATGAGCCAGGATCATTTGAAAATCAGTCTTGTAGCAAGTGGCAGGACTTGTTCATCAGTGCCCCAGGTGAACAAACAGGCTTCCAGCTCTTCACAAAGCAGAGGGGATATGATAGATAAAACAGAGGTATTCCCTTGCCTTCCTCCATCCTTCATGTCTATCACAAGATAGGAGTAAGAAGTGCAGATCAGTCACAGAAAAGTGTTACTTCTGTGAAGCAGGGCACAAGCAAACACTCTTCTTATGTCTGGTCACTCCATTACAGTGGAACTGGCTCCCCCGGTGCTACATGTGAATGTCAAGGAGAACAAAATCCATGTGAACGCCTCCTTCCCTTTGGCCACCTGTGTGGAGAGCATCTCTTGGATGTATGACTTGAACCTCTGGGAAGCTGGATCTGATGACAAGGTCAGTAAAAGTGGCACGTAGATGAACTAGAGGAATGATGACCAGCTTGAACTGAAATAGCTTCACATTTCTGGGCAGGGAGGGACTGAAGAAAATGAAATGGCCAAACCAGAATGAAACCAAAGCCTGAGAAGAAAAGTAGATGTGTGTGAGCATCCTTATTTTATTGGTAGTTCCCTGTTTTTGTCAGAAAGATGTGATGGGGAGGCTGCACTACAATCAGTATAACAGGGCAATAGTGGAGTTTGGGTACCACTAACAGCATGCCATGGCAGAACAGCCCAGCACCAGCTGGAAATCCCACCCTGGAATCCCTATGCCCTAGGGAGATGCTTGCTACAAACAGCAATCAAGACATAAGTGCCTCTCCAGGCACTTTCCAACCACTGAGCCACACACACAATGAGGGCTAAAAAGGTAGCGAACCACCACCCAAATGATGAAAGAATCAATTATCCAACCCCCTGCTCTTTGTGTTTCTGAGCAGAAGCAGTATGAAGGCATCTTTAGGAAGAACACGGTGAGCATCGATGCCACTGCCCTTAGAGGCAACTACTGCTTAAGTGCCAGATCTTCCTTCCAGAACATCGACTTCAAGCACAGCGAATTCTCCCGACCAGTGTGTGTGCTGCTGAACCACAAAGGTATGGCCCTGCTGAGGACAGGATGCGGTGAGACATCAAATGGTACATTGAAGGCAAAGATTTCCACCCAAATTAGTCTTTCAGCTGAAAAAAATGGGCTTCTTGTGAAATTGCCTGACCAGAGCTTCTAGTGTAAGGTGCCTGCTTTTGGTAGAAACATTTGCATTACAGTAATCAAACCCTGAAATATCTTCTGATAATCCTGAAATATTGCCCTTGAGTGAGGCTCAAGGTGAGCTGAAATCTCAGGAATACTCAAATTTATCCTGAAATATATGTGAATAAAGCCTCATTTTTCACAGTGCCAAGTAAGGCACTGCTGGGATCACCATTCCTTTGTGGCTGTGGCTCTCACTTAAATCTCATCTTAGACAACTCTCTTTTCCCCTTTCTGCATCTGTAGAAGACAGACCTTGAGCCTAAAAATCATTGAGATTTTGAAAAGACAAAATCATTCAGATTTTGGAAAGCAAAGCTGAGTATAGAGCCCGCTGTTACTATAAAAGATACCGTCAGCAGGACGTCATTTTTGTCTTTTTCAGCAGTGGAATGGAAGTTCCCATTTTCTGCCACCATCCCTGTGTTTGTCCTCCCCATCTTTCTGACAAGTGCCTTCATCACCTGCATGCTGATGCACGACGTTAAGGGGAAGAAGATGCCTCACACTCTGGTATGGCCCAACTGGCAGGTCCCCTCCTGAGTCCGGGTCTCACTGACTGTCAGAGGGTAACTGGGAGTTCCGCACTTCCCAGTTTGTGCTCATTAGTCCCGTTGTAAGCTTTCCTCTATCCAAAGTTTTCTGTAAAAGCCATCACTAACTCGCTATCTGTGTGTCTTGTTTCTTTCCCCTGGTAGGATTTCTCTCAGTTAAAAGCTGCTGGAGCAGCCTGCCACTTTGAGCTCAGTAAAGAGGAATTCTTCAGGGACTGTCTCATCTGCACCGAGAAGCCAGTATCACAAAGGAAGACAAACAACACTTTAGCAAGAAACAACCTACCATGGGTGGCTTCTTTCCTAACATCATCATCATCATCATCACTGGAGAAAGAGGAGGAGGAAGAAGACAGCAGTACTTTCACTCCATATACTGAAATGAAGTTTCCAAACAGACATCTCAACTGTCAAGCATCCAGAACAGCTCAGGGGGAATCTAGCTTGGACTCCAGATCTAGAGGCCTCTCCGTGGACAGTGAATCTCTGCTCGACCTAAGTACCTTGGGTTTCTCTTTCTTTCCAATAGGAAAGAATGAGGTGGACACCGCAGGATCCCAGGGGAATGAGAGGGTGTCCCTTTCTCACGGCTCCTCTTTGGGAAGAATATCGCTCACTGATGTGAGATTCCCAGGTCCCAGGGAACAGGGGCAGCAGGACACAGCCAGGGATGAATGCCTGGGAATGGCTCCTCTGCAAACACTGATGAAGGGCACTTGTTTCAGCCTCCCAGGCACTGAGCACTGCGTGCACAGGCAGGGTCATCATTTCCCTGGGTGTTACCAGCAACCAGCAGCTGATCCGCAGGCCCAGCTAGGGGAGATCTCCTGGCTCAGTGTGGATCCCAGCACGGAGCTGCTCATTTCCTTCCAGACATTACAGGTGGCAGAAGATGAAGGCATTGCAAGTGACTGTGACAGCGAGAGCTTTATGGAGGGGACACCCCCAACACCCACAGTGCTCAGGGATGCATCTGAAACTTCAAATATGGAGGAAAAATATGATCAGAAGTTTAAATTCAAAGGCTACGAGCACACACATTACATGGGAAGGAGCTAGAATGCCCCAGCAGCTCTGCAGTGAGGCAGACGCTGGAGAGCTCCGGGTATCCAGGCAGGGATATCCAAACAAGAGCAAGGACACACATTGTATTTATTCACCCAGAGTTTCTACTGATGTCTGTCCTATCGAGGCTTACGGCTTTAGGGAGACAAAAGGGTTCTTTTTGGTGCTAGGTAACGAGTGGTGCTCAGCATCCCTCTGTACCACTCAGCCGTGGTAAGGTGTGATGGCTCTGAGCCCGCCAGCGGTGCAGCACGCACTGACACCTCCCCAAGGTGCTCTCTGTTTCAAGAGAGCAAAGTCACAGTGAGAAGTGTGCACACGTGTGTGTGTGTGTGTTTATTTATGTGGGGTTTACACTGATAGACTTTCCGAAGGTGGAATTCCCCTGCGGTGTGGAAAGGCTGAGATCTGCTTGATGCAGAGGCAATAACATTTTGGTACCTAACTCTGTGTGTGCGTGGTTTTCTGTTTCCCAGAACTACAGAGGCTGAGGGCATCTCACCTGAAAAACATTCCACTTACATCAGGAGCCCATTATGGGCTTCCTAATGGGAATGGAATCCCAGGAACTTTTTGGCCAGATCACTCTGGGTCACTGGAAACCCAGGACTGTGACCAATTCTCTGAGCAAAGAATCTGATCAGAAGTTCACAAGCAAAAGGCACAGGGGAGGCAAGGCCTCCCCTGCACGAGCAGTACCAACCTTTTCAGTGGATTTCACATCTCACAGAAACAAACTCTCTCGTTTCGTTCCAGTAAAAGGATAGGCAGAAAAGCAAAGGGTTAAAAGTAAGAGGGAGGCACACAAGAGCCATTCTCTGTATTCGGAGTTGGATGAGGGAAGGGTGTTGAGGGTGGGTACTGAAGCTGACATCCTCAGGGAATCCAGAGAACAAGCAGAGAGAGGCAGGGGTTGTAGGAGGGGTTGGGAAAGGAGAAGTACAAATGAAGGCCCTGAAGTCACATAAAAAGGGGAGGTGGGAGAAAAGATTTATCAACGAGAATTTTCCTTTTCTTTCTTACCTGTCCTTCACAAAGTGTCCTGGGTACATCCTGCACTGCAATCCCTCCAGCTCCTTTAGAACGATACAGATCATCCATCGTCACCACCCATCTTCTTGTGCAATCAAGGAAAAGCCTCCAGGCTTTGAGTTACAGGAAGCTCTGAAGTTGTGCAACCTCTACAAAATTATTTTGGCATTTCTCAGCTCTGCAAACAGGGCCCAGGATCAGCTCTTTGTCTTGTCCAGGTTTTGTCAGGATGGAACTGCAGGAAAGGCTGGGGCCAGATGGGCTGCATCCCGCTGCTCCATGCCTTCTTTCACTGGGATCGCTTGGAGATGTTCAGGTACCAAAAGATTCAGAGAGGTGGATCCTGGGCTATTTGAAAAGTAAGTAGAGAAGAGCGGGCAGAAATAAAGTTTTAAGTTACAGTCTTAAAACTGAAGTCTCAGGTGCGCTGCACCTCTGCCCTCTCCTGGCTCCTTTCACAGCAGAAGCATGAGGCAGTGACAGGAGGGAAGGAAAGAATGGAACTCCTTTTAGCAAGTAGGAACATCCTGACGAAGCACTGTACCTAAGGAGATGTTGGCCATGCTGGTGGGTAGATGTGTCCTGTTTAATAAATCTGTGAGGCCTCTGCATTTGTCCAAGTGAGAGGAGAAAGACAAACTGGCAGCTATGCACCAGTGGCACGGCTGGAAGAGCGCAGCCCTATTAATCCCAGAGCAGGCAGGAAACTTCAGGGACAGAAACTCCATGAGATGAAGAGGTAAGCAGAAGGGGTTGTAATTTCTACCATGTTTGGCCTTAAGGCTGGAACAGTGACAGCAGAATTTGTTTAGTGCACAGCTGGCCTCTGTGGTTTAGGGTGGGTATTCCTGTTAAAGCTTTTCTAGGGCTGAAGCAATCCCAATATGAACATTCTCAGTGCTCCAAAAGACAATCCAATTGGATTTGCTTTGGTGGAACCTCATCTTCATGAAGTGGTCCAGTTAATCCTAGGCAAAACAGAGGACTGTGGACAGGACCTCCCCATTTAGGGGGCAGTTATGACCATAGGGTAAGAGTAAACCAGAGAAGTAAGCCAGGGAGGAGGTAACCCAGTTTGTGGCATAAGAACAGCTATACCATAAAAATGGAGATACAGTGGTGACAGGAGTTCCCCAAGCCTCAAATGCGGGCTGCACGTGTGAGGCTTTCCCCCCTTCAGCCATCCTGGGAAGCAGAAGCAGCTGTTTGGAGGTTACACACATCTGGTGGTTCCAGAGCCATATGTGGGGACAGGCAATTAGCTTCCACTTCTCACCAAAGAAGGAAACGTCTCTCCGTCCTCTGAGAAAAGCCTGAAAATTTCACTTATCACCCTGTAAAACTCAGCCTGCTACGGAAAAGGAACTGCATCTCTTTCTTGTTTAGATTTCATACAACCCTACGGTTCTTAGCATACAGCATTCATGACACTCGGTAGAGCTTTGTCTTGTAAGCAGCCACAAGAACGGACTGTAGGTCTACAACGGCCTCTGAGAAAAGCCACAGGCAGCACGGGCTCTTCCTGCAGGAAGGTGACAGAACCTCCGGGCTTGAGGAGAGCGATGAGGACAGTGGGAGAGCTTAAAACCAGTGGTCCTCTGACCTTCCTTTTAAGAAGTTACTCGAGGGTGTTTCTTCAGCACATGGGGGCTTGCTCCCAGCAGTTTACAACCAAAGGAGCACAGCACTAAGGCTGAATGTCTGGAGTTTTGTGTGCCAAAGTTACCCGATCAGAAAAGCGAGCCCCAAACCTGAGAAACTTCCGTGAGGGCGCTGGGGCAGGAAGCTATCAGCAAAACAGCACTTGGCTCTCTTTCAAAAGCTGGGGATTTTCTAAGCCTCTGGCCTGCGCACCTTTGTACAGCGAGGTGCGTGCGCCCAGGAGGGAGAGGTGCTCCTCTTGTCACTCTCGGGTGCTCTCACACATGCGCACAGATCTGTAGCTGGTGATCTCAGGTGTGCGTGCAGGCAGGACAGCAGCTCCGCAGCCTGTTACTGAGCAACAAATCCAGCACAGCCTCACAAGATCGGTTCCTGTAGAAGGTGATTCACCTGCACGCAGATCAGCTGCCTGCTCCCCAGCCCAGCTCACACAGCTATTCATGAAGAAGTTCCTGATCGTCTTAGCTGCACTTTCAGTGGTCGGTAAGTCCTGACTTCTCCTTTCTGTCACTGACGATGGTTGTTTCAGTTTGATCCTGTAGCATGGGAAGTAGCCCAGTAGTGCTTACTGAAACAAGACCTGGAGAACAAGCTGTTGCCTGAGGTTGTTCAAAAGCTCTCTTCTGCCTTCCTCTCCTTTTAGTATCTGGAAGGTACAGTGGGTGTGCTCCGTGTTCCAAGGATTAATAGGGAGAAGAAAAGATTCCTTAACTTCAAAGCGTCTGCCACTGATGTTACACCCCAAATCCTGCAGGAGTAAAGGACATTCACTGACCTGGGGAGGTTTGGATCAGTCCCCATGAGTCTTAGGCAGAGACACAAATGAACAGGCCAAATTCCAAAAGAGATACAAACAATGGATCCCTAAAAGCCTACTTCACATGTGGCAAACTCACTCCAGGTGAATCAGGGATAAACTTGCTGTGTTTCCAAATGCCACCTTTACAGCAAGAAACCTTACCATCATCTGCTCTTGTGCTGGTGATCTTGCACTGGAGGGAAGGCACCTTCCGAAACTTCTAAACCAGAGGGACTTAATGCTGGGGAATATCCTGGGTTTTCCCTGCCCGCACTTGACTGTGCTTGTGTTAACTGCTTTGCATAGCTGTGTTTTAGCATGGATAAATGTGGGAAAACAATGAGGGCATTGGTGACTCAGTTTTCATGGAGCTCAGACAGGGAAATCCACCTGCTTTGGACTGACTGCTGCATTTCGGCCTTGCCAGGAATCCTGTGCTGAGTCTTCCATGAGCAGTGGCAAGGGCTGAACTGCAGATGAGGTCAGGAGAAAAGCCAGAGCAGACTGCAATCCATTTCAGTGTTGCTTCCCTTCCCAAATGCCGGACACAGGACTGAGAACTGGGTCCATGCTGCTCTGCCTAATTCTCTCCACCTTTAGAGAGGCAGCTGGAGGGAATGCTTGGAGTGAGGATCCAGGAACCGATGGGCTTTAGTTCCTGCTCTACCGCAACTGCTCCATGTGATCTTGTCCAAGTCACCCCCATTCAGGTTCTCAGTTTTCCCAACTGTAAAATGGTGCTGCTGTTACTTACTTACCACACCACTTTTTCATGGGGGGGCTCACTGATTTGGAGTTATTTTTCATTTCATCAGCACTCCCATTTACCACCACCACAATGGGATTGTTTGTCTTCAGCAAGGGCAGGCTGAAGCCCAGGCGTGTTCAAGGTGTTTATCGATACTGCAGACCAAGAGCTGAGTAATGTCCAAAGTATTTCCCTTTGAGGATGCATCTGCAATTCAAATTCAAACAGCTTACAGATTCTGGAGGTTACTCTGCGAGTTAGATGGTCCTGAGAATGAGCCTTGAGACACTTCTGCACTGGGCATTCTCCTGACAGGAGAGAGCCCTAAGTCTCTAGGACACTTGTCTGCGGTGCCTGCTCAGAGCCAGTTTGCTGCAGGTGGATGGTGGGGTATTCTGCTCTACAGAGGCAGCTCAGAGCAGGGGTGTGTTTGTCAGGGGCAAGTGACATCTCTGCTCACCAGAGCCAGGACCCATCCTCCGTAGGGAAGAGGCACAGGGCTCCGCGTGCTGGGAGCTGGGCGAGTTGTTTGCCTTCACGCCGGCACACCCAGATCAGAGTCCAAGCGTTGGGTCTTAGCACATCGCTGTGTGCAGGCAGGCTCCATCCAAGCAAACAAGGAGCAACTGGAGGTTAGCGGCAGTCGCATCTTCAGTGATGTGAGACTCATTGCAACATGTCACTTCCCTGAGTAAGGGCAGAAAGCAGAGGCGTTCACAGGCATGAATCTGGCCCTGAAAACAGGTTACTGTTCTTGGGTTTCCAGCTATTTAATCGCTTTAAAAGAAAGCTGATAAGGAACTCAAGGATTCTTTTTCTGACTCCTGAGGTTTTGAGGTACCTACAGTGCTGTGTGCAGGGTCTCAAGTCCTGTCCCATTAAAGCTTCTCTCTGCAGCCCACCTTTACCAAACTGGAGGTGCTGTGCCTTATACTTCTGTTGGCTAAGAGGCTGAGCAGCACCAGGCCCACATTCAGCTGAGGGCTGAGATGTCACAATACACATTTTAACATTAGTTTCTTTGCTCCGCAGGCATTGTGACTACAGAGAGGTCATCATGTGTGAAACGCGTAGTATTTTCTTCTACAAACTTTGAGAACATCCTGACATGGGAAACAGAAGCAGATATTCCCCCTGGCACCACATTTGATGTCCAATATAAGCAGTATGTGACGTTTGCTTCTCTCTGAAGTGCTGTTGTTCCTGGGGACACTGTTCTCAGAGAGAGAAGGGCCGAGAAAGAAAAGCAGATTTTGCTGTTCCTGCCATGTGTTTTACTGTTATGGAAACGGTTCTGCTCAGACAAGAACTCAGTACAAGACAGGGTTATTTAAACTGGTAGATGGTGCCCGGTTAAGCAAATAGTTTCACATCTTGGGTTGCCAACTCTACTTCATTTCTGAGCTACTCTTTGCCTTCAGCAACTTCCTTCTCTCTCTCCTGCAGTTTCCTGTAAATACTGTAACAGCAAATGTCTTCCTCCAGTTCAGTCCCTAAAATTAAGTGAAACCAGACCAGTGCTGCGCAATAGCTTTGTCCTTTGGGGCAGTCTGCAAACCCCGCAGCAAACCCACACGTAATCATCCAGTGTCAGAGCTGGGCAGAGAGCCCCAGAGCCACTGACTCGGAGGACACTCCCGTGCATACCTTGCAACAAGCTGCACTTCCTCGAGGCAATCGCCACACACAAGCCAGCAGCCAGAACAGGCTGTAGTCCAGGGGAGGTTCCCCTGTTCCTTTGCCTGTCCATCCCCTGCCACTTGCTGATTGCAATAATGAATTTGGTTGGAACTAGGTGATCTTGAGGTCCTTTCCAACCCTAACTATCCTATGATTCTATGAATTTAAGAACCACCAAGCGTTGGCAGAACAGCCTGTTTGGGTCATTCTAGAGGAGGGCTGAATTGCTTCTCTTGTACAAAACTGACTAACAGCTTTTTTTGTCCTAAGGTATGGAGAAAAATCCTGGCTGAACAAGCCCGAGTGCCAGAGCATCACACAGCCCTTCTGCAACCTCACTCGTGAAACAGAAAACTTCACGGAGCACTACTACGCCAGGGTGAGGGCCACTGCCCAGAACCACTGCTCCTCCAACTGGGTACGCTCAGAAAGATTTGAACCCAGGAAAGAGAGTACGTACCCCTGCCGACAGCTGTCATCCTGCTTGTGAGGGGCTCATTCCAAGTCTTGCTGATGGGCAGAACAGCATTTCTTCTCCTTTCAGTAATGCAGGACTCCGTGCTGGCTAGGAAGGGAGGGAAGGCCTGAAGGAGGCTGGTATGGGCAGTGAGCCCGAGGAGGTGTCTAAGATGCACACAAGATGATCTGGTAACATATCAGCTTTAACTTCAGCTGCCTGTTCTGTCTTTTCTAGCTGTTATTGGAGCACCAGCAGTGGAGTACATTCCTTATGAACGCTCCATAAAGTTCCTTATCCGCCCCCCCTACACTCCGCTGAGAGACGAGGATGAGCGCCAGCTAACCGTAGAGGATGTCTGTAGCAAATTTGGTGCTGTGGAATATCACTTAACAATATTCAACCAAAGGACACACCAAAAGGTAAAGCACAACCTCTGGCCATGAGCCACCGACTTTCCTATGCCACATTTCACGTAAGACTCTCAGAGCTTTCATGTGATGAATGGGTTTCTCATGTGCAAGGGAAAGCGTCGGAGTCTTTGACACGCAGTAGACAAGAGGAACTTGTCTAAAATTCTAGAGAAGATTCCAGAATTCCTCTAAAATTCTGGAAAAGAAACAGGAGATTCCCAGGATATGGGACTAAACCAAAGAACCACTGAAGCAGCGCAAGTCTTAAGGAACTCAAATGTAAAAATTCAATATAGCAACAGGTGAAAGCAAGTGATGTGTTTAGGATTCTGTATATAGAGAATTCTAGTCCTGTAGCATCTTATTAGTACACAAAGTGTGAGGCTGAATTTTTGCACTCTGGTTTGAAGAAAATGTAGGTATTTAATCGCTCTAAAATACAGAATTTGCTTTTATTGTAAACAGTGGACAAAGAATGAGCACAACAAAGAATTTGAAGTTTCCAACTTGGACCCAGACACCGACTACAACGGAACAGTATATTTATCTCTCCTCCAGCGAAGCAGCAAATCTCAAGTGTTTTGGGTTAAAACACTAGCAGGTGAGGCTGTTGACTCTGCTAACTTAAAAATCCAGCTGGGACCCTGGATACACAAAAGGGACTGATTTTCAGCTGGTTTAAGATAACATGGCCTTGCTAAAGATACTGAAGCAACACTGACTTCTCTAATTTAAAATCTAGTCCTATGAGCCTAGACCTAGAACATCACTCGTCTCATCTCTTGGTTTTCCTAACCCAACCCTCTGAAACTACCTTTCCTCCTTGTTCTCTGCCCCACTAACCAGACCACACGTGGCTCCTGTACTGCTCCGTGGCACTTGCCCTCTGCACTGGACTAGTGTTTGCTGCCGTTAGCCTGGGGATCTACAAGTACGTCAAGCAGCAGAGCGCACAGCCCATGTCTCTGGTAAGTGCTCTGAAGCACTGCAGCAAAGCTCTGGAACACCGGGATGCTGTGCAGGCACTTAGCATTGCTGCCCAAGGAGGGTGCCTGGTCTGTATTCCTCTGAAGGGTCATTCCCCAGGAAAAAAACCAGAATCCTTCTGCCAGCAGAGCAGATCCCTGGGGGCTGTTCCTGGCTTTTACTGATATTTCCCCAAAGAAAATCTTACGGAATCTAAAGCAAACTCCTAAGAATCACAGCTTCTTGTTAATCATTCATGTCTTTCTATTTGTGTCAACAGGACTTCAGAGGGATTTCATCGTTCCAGCCTCTTACACTGACAGTGGAGCATATTATAAAGCCCATTAATTTATCCAAACCTTCACTTCTGATCTCTGAAGCGCAGCTGCCACAGATCAGCCAACATTTGGACACAGCACCAGAGCCACCATGGTCTTCCCATCCACCAGAGACTCCGTATCGGCAGCAGCCGGATGTGCCCACGCTCCGGCTGCCTGCGCGGCTGCCCGGTGTGGCCACTGCAGCTCCCATGGGTTACGCTCCTCAAGGAAACCAGCAGAGCATTCCCACTGCCACATCCAGCAAAGTCCTGCCCCTCACCTATGGGGTGTGTGTCGACAACACAGACCATGCAGACAAGGAGAACGTGCAGCCAGACCAAATGCTGAAGGGAGTCCCTCCAGATTGTTCTGCTGGTGGGAAGCTCCTAACACAGGTGCTGGGCAAGAGCCACGACCATTGGAATTACAAAGCACAGGGACCAAAGCTGGCACTGTGGGACAGCAGTGACACAGGGGAGACAGTTCTCTTAGAGGGGAGCCCTGAGCAAACACAGCAGCTGCTGCTGCAGATAGATGGGATGGGAAGGAAAGTGCTTGTATCCCAGCTGCCACTGCCTTTGCTGGAACACGGAGGATGCTACAGAAAACAGACAGCAGAACTGCCTGCAGTGACAGCTGACACGGACTGTGCTCCAGAGGACAAGCGGCTGTCACCTCTGTCAGCAGCTCTCCTTTTCTCAGTCAGTGCTGGCAACAGCTTCCCTGGAGAGAGCACCCCGGAGCGGTGGCTGTTGCCAGGTTCATTCTCACATCCTGCAGATAAACTGCAGCTCCCAGAGACTCAAGAAACGGAAACATTAACAGCAACAAAGGAGCTCAGCTGCACAAAACTGGGTAACGTTGTGTCCCAAGACACTGCTGCAGGCTGGGACGGAGGCACTCCTCTCACGATGCTGTTCAAAGACCTGGACTTAAAAGTACTGTGGGATCAAGATGAAAACACGGAGTTTTATTAGGCTGCCTTAATGATACTGAATTCCAGATTACTCTGCTTGTACGGAACGGCAGCCCACCCTGCAAGCCACACAATGCACATAGACACAGCTCCCCTTGGCTGTGTTACTGGCCCAGAGCTGTCAGACTGTTCCCCCTGTTCTGTTGTGGAGATGGATACCTTTGCTGATTTAAATCCTTCTTGGCACGCTGCAATACTCTATCTTTGCACTTAAATAACAGGCCTTTACTTCTAGCATACTCTTCAAGTTTATTATAAATTGGACTACTTTAAAAGCTGAGCTAAGATTCAAGTTCAAATTCCAGATTCAGTTTACTGAATTAGCAAACTTCACAACAGAAACCGTGTTTGCTCTTTACCAACACCAAGGACCCAGCTCCAAGACATACCCATCCTTTGAATTCAGGTGCAGACATATGCAAACCTAAAAGCATTAAATGCATCATGGTACAGTAAAAGAATTAAATATCTGTTGGTGTTCTCCCCTTGGATGTATGATCTGTACAAAACAACAGGCTATTTCCCTGAAGTGGACTTTGCCTTTAAAGCAGCCACTGATCCTGTACAAGTAGCTCCTGGTGCAGCAGTTCTGTGTCCCATGTGCTGTGCCCATTAACACCTGTGGGCAGACAAAGCCATTCTCATCTCTGCCACAGATCAGTGCAGTCTGGGCCCTGCCTGGATGTATTTCTCAGCTGCTGCTCCTTTCTTTCCCTGAAACAGACACTTTCCCTTAAAATCCCCAGGGACAAAGCAGCCAGGAGCACATCCCACAGAGGCAGGAATGTGGGGATTTACATGACTCTCGGTTCAACCCTCAATCGTAATTCACACCAATCTCAGTTAATGCACTCAGTAATCTGTGAGGGAATCTAGGGAGGTCTTGAGCTGCTTCCTCCCACCCTTCACTGACATTGTGCATGAGGAACGTGCTCCCTTTGCATGGCAAAGGATTGCCTGAGCCCTCCGCTGTCCCTGTTACCAACGCACCCACCTCCAGGGCTGGAATAAACCAAACCCAGTGTAAACCGAGAGACAAATTCCTTTAGCACTGCACCTTTACCAAAAGCAAGTGAAATGGTATTTACTGGGGGACAGAGCAGGCAACTGTTCCATTAAGAGGAAAGCGCAGCTCAGCCTGTTGATTTCCACTGGGGTGCTGAAAAAGTGTGAGTGTCTGAAGCCAGCCGTTGTAGAGCTGAAACTGTAGGAATGATCATGGCTGCGAGTGGCATGGGAGCCACTCGCTCGGAGGGCTTGGCCAGGGAAAGGCTGACAGAGCAGAGCTCACCCGCTCTCCCCAGGAGCCACTTGGGTGTTCTCGCAGCCCAGAGGAGCTGAGGCTAAAGCCCAAATTCCACTTGTTTTGGAGGGGTTTTGCAAATAAACCATAGCCTTATGAAGGAAAGGGGTCTGATGACTCAACCCAGCATTACAGGATTAGTCTTAGAAACTTTACAGGCAAAGGTTCAGCTCCTGACTCCAGGCCTGGTAACAAACAAAGCTGATGACGCCAAACAGTCAAAATGCCAGATGTGGTGAAGAGCTGCCCCGGCACTGGGTATGACTGGTCTGAGGATGTGCACGGTCTGGGCAGCGACTGGAAGGACATTTCCATTGTGTCAGCTTTACCTCACACCATTCAGTATCAAAGGCTTTGTGGAATGTCATCTGAGCTGTTTCATGTACTGCGTCCGAACTACGGCACCAAACCCTCAGCACCCAGCAATGCCGGCGCAGAGCCCAGCTGTGTTGTTCCCAAGGGGTGTGAGCCCCCGGGTAACATTCCACCCTCCAGCTCCCCCCGGAGCGGCTGCAGGACAAGCCAGTGATGCCAGTTACGTTAGTCAGAGTTGCCTGTGAGCTGCATATCTTGTGTCAACAGCATTCCCAGGGACGCTACCCAGGGAATAATCAAATGCCACAATGACAACATTTTGGCTCCTGTTGTGAAACAGGACCTCAGCACCAGATTAGTATGGGCAGCATAGTGTGAAAGGGAAGGGGGCCTTAGGAGAGCGTTTGAAGAGATGGCTAGAAAATACATTTTCTGTTTAAAAGCCTTTTCAAGCCCCTCAGCAGAGCCCCTGTCACACAGTCCAATCACATCCAGCCTGTATCATCTTGATGGTCCAGGAGGGGAGATGGGAACCGAGGCACAGAAAGCCTAGGACCGGGTTTTTACAATGCATGTGAGGTGATTGACAGCTATATTCCCAACTTCCTGCTCCCATCATGGATGAGTTATTGTTTATCTTTTAGGCCTTGATATATTAAGCAGGAGGAGTTTGATTCTTGTCTCATGAGTCACCTCTTAAATTTAACAGGAAGATCATCCCTTCTAAAACTATTCCTCTTTGGACAAACTTGGAAAGAGATGTTGCCATCACAGAGCTCTATTGTGGCTGTGTGAGGAAAGTGCCCATCCACCCCCATCACCATGCCCTGACTTTACTGCCTTCATTTCATGGCTTTTCGGAATCCAACTGACAGCCTTGTTTGTGTCAAAAGCCATCACAGCAAACAGGTACAGGACTCGATTGTCTCATCTGTGTAAGGACATGCAGGATTCAACACTTGTTCAAAGGTCTCCCTGTGTCAGGCATCTGTACCTTACACCAGCCTGCTCCTCATTATCCAGATAACAGTTTCAATAGCTCTGGATAATAAAAACTCCAAGTGCCTCGCACAAAGGCCATGCTAATTCCCAGGCCGATGCCAGGTGAGCATTGCAGGCCCAGTTGTCACAGGGATATCAGCACACACGCGGCAGCTGTCACCCAATTGCCACCATTAACCTTTTGTCCTCTCGGCTAAACCCAGGAGCTGCGTCTGTCCCGGCACAGGGCTGCACACGCTGCTGAGGCTCGCGCTGCCCCTCCTTTGCTCTGGCATTGAAGGGTGCCCTGTTTAAAGACTGTAAAAAAATCACTGATGACTTTTAACACATCCTTGGAGGAAAATCTCCCTCGGGAACAAACTAAAAGCGCCACATTCTGGAGGCAGAATGAAGCAGAGCTACGGGGCAGCTCTGAAAGTCCTGGGCACCCTGATACAGCAGAGCTTATACCTCAGCTCTGGCACCACGCTGGCCTACCAGCACTGCTGTTAGTGACAGGAGGTCCAGTGCAGCAGAACCGCAGCTGCTGAGCCATGGCCTCACACTTGCTGGTTCAGAGGGTTTAAACTGTCCATGTACATCTCCTTCCTTCTCAGGCTGAGATAATGAGAGCGGTGAGACATGAGGACATTATTGTGAGAAAGAGGTGACAAAAGCGGTGACCATTCAGATGGAGAGAGAAGTTAAGATTCTTCTCCTTAAAATATGCAACAGAGGGTTGATTTTCACAACAGATTAAGGAAATTGTTAATATTAAGCAGAACAGATGATAATTACTCATTACTTCACATAATACAAATGCAGGAAAGCATTCAAGTGGTCATGCAAATGTTCAAAAGCAATAAAAGAGCACATTCACCTTGACAGCTCAGCTTACACCAGATCATACTCAGTCATGCCTGCCCAGCCACTCCTCTTCATTGCTTTCTTAGGAATATCGGACACAGAGCTCCTAAATCAACTTCACACAGAAGCCCTTGTGTGTGGAGCAGCAGGGCTTCACATATACACAGGGCTCGAGGGGTGAATGATCCTGTTGGGTTTTATTTTGATGGTGAAGCAAACATAAGTTCTTAGGAATGGATCCTACTGATACAGATACGGTGGTGGGATTCACTTCCACAGGGCCCTGTGGAGGCCAGAACCAAAGAGTGTTCAGAAAGGGTAAGAGTATTAGAAACAATAAAGCACTGATTCCAGCTCAGGACAAGCTACAGGCCACTCTCGAGACAGGACACTGGGCTGAACAGACCTGCAGCTTCATCCAGCGTGGCAATCTTCTGTTTGCACGCATGCTCTTTCAGACTTCCAGCAGCCCTGAGAAGCCCACAGCTGATGTGCTGATCCTCTAATAACATGTAGCTGGAAAATACCTGGCTCACAAGCTGGTATTGCAGCCCCAGAGCTTCTCTGCTTTCAAACCTTCATTTCTCCTTCTAACACCACAAAACCCAGCCCAAGCTTCTCATGTTGCTAGGAAGGGTTTATGTTTATACTGAATGCCAAAACCACAAACCTGCCTCAAATGAATGGAAAACCAGCAGCCACTGGTGTTTTACCCCACCGCAGAGGCTCGGATACTACCACGGGCAGCTGGACCTGGGTGCTCAGTGCTCTGGCAGCAGCAAGGCTTCCTTCGCCTGCAGTAAGGGAAGTGCAGCAGCTGCAGCCAACCAAGACATGAGAGCTGCTGTGAGATCCCCATCTAATTATACACTGACATGATTTGGCTGGAGTTGGCATCCACTAGAGATGTCAAAGCAAACGATTTCACTCAATAGCAGCAATAGGAACGTTAACATCAGGGAAATTCCTAGAGGAGACTAAACTATTCATCATTCGTTTTAGATGCTTTGTGAGCTTCTCTCCTCAATGAGCAGATGATAATCCGATACCCTCATGCCTGAATTTTGGAGACACCTGTCTTTCCTTACACCTTTTGGCAAAGATGCTTTGCCTGATCTGAACAGGAGCCTGTGGTTAGTTGCCACGGCAGCAGCCCCGTCGGGTCTCCCCATTGTCCCCGCGGTGGCACGGCCGGACGCTATATTTAAGACTCCAGGATGGGCACTCAAACATGGGGAACATTCTTTTGGGGAGAGTCATTCTTGGTGTCATCAAGAGGGAGAAGGAACCGCTCCGTTGTCCTTTCTCCTCCCCGAGGACAGGCACTCGCACTGTTGTCTTCACAGGGTGAGTTTGGTTTATCTGTAAATAAACTACTGTTTATAGTGAGATTTTATAAGATCTTCGTATCAGCATCAGTTATTTTTATGCTCACTGTATTTGAATCGCATTTCAGACATAGATTGCTTTGTGACTGTATCTGCTTTAAAGTGTAATTGTGTTTTCCGAGTGTTGTTGTTCTGAAAATACTGATTTAATTCATGTTTTCTCACAAGAATCTGTCCTGGTTTACTGGTCTGTTTAGAAAAACAAATACGTGGATTGAAAAGTATAGGTCAGCTCACCAACAGACCCAAACGCTGCATCTTTACATTAACCACCACATTATAAAGCACAGACAATTTTCCAAGGACACATAAAAAACATTATCTAGCAAATATTAACCGTGGTCGATAACTATTCCTGAACATGGAAACAAAGATCTGATGCCCAGTGGCCATTCTGCAGCTGAAACAGCCCCGAGGAGAGGAGTATCCTATGACATTACACAGATACTTTTTCCATAGCAGCCTGTTTTATTTTCTCTTTCTTATACTTGCCAACATTTCTTTGTTTCTTCCAAAGTTAATGTCTGCTGAGGATCTATTACTATGGTAATTCTGTATCTTCATTTGCATTTGGGACTATTTCGCATTTACCACAACTCCGCTTTTGCATACAACTGTGCTTTTCCATGAACTGCTTTTAAGGAATGCATTTCCATCAACAGCAAGCTGTAGTGCTGTAAAAGCCGAGGGGTTTGTGCTGTTTATCCCGTTAGGATTAGAAAGGTAAAATCCGGGTGTGGAATTTGCTGAGGGAAAAATTCAATACTGGAACATGAGCAAGGGAATCTTTGCAAGTGTGACTGAACAAATACTAGTCAGCAACAATTACATTTCCAAAGCTGCTTTTACAAAGCAACCTGAGCTCTCCGAACTTGCAGATGTGCACAGGTCAAGGGCTGTGCTGTACCTTTGTGAGCCTGCTGCAGGACAGAACGAGGTAAGGAAGGACACCTTTATTTTGTGTAATGCCCCCTCCTTACTGTCTGAAAGCAGCACTCCTTATTCCCTGAGAAAAGGCTGCAGCAATAGCTCAGCTCTTCAGCAGCAACTGCAAGAGAGGGATGGGAGCCAGGAACACCAATGCTGTTCCCTGTGGTTCACCTGCGGGAGAGGGATTGCTCTGGGAATGCTGCTCTGTTCGCTGAGCAACTCCTTTGAAGAGAACTTTCTGAAGGATGCTACGCTTTCTCCAGGATTTATCAACCTTCTATAAGACCTAGGCAGACACACCTGATCTCTCTGGATCCAGCCAAAGGATTGAATAAAGCATTATCCTGAACTGTACTGAACTGTAACTTCTCAGCAGCCTAGCTAGGCAGGCAGGAATACAGGCTGAAGAAGTGCTCTCCCTCAGCAACTGAACTGGTTAATTCCAGAAAACCCACTTGGATTTTCCAGCTGCCACAGACTCCCAGTGGTTTCTGCACAGCAGCATTGCCCACCTAACCCCACACCCCCAGGCTGGGTCAGCACACAGGGCCATCACCACCTGGTCATGGGATGTTTGGCATCACACCTACCCCTGCAATAGTGTTTGCAGACTGAAAAGCTGCTTATTTTCTAAACTCCTCCTCCATATCTCACCATCTGGTGTTCCTTATTTTGTCCCTAACCTGTGTCCCTCCAATCCCTCCTCACCCGTCTGCAGGCTATATTGGGGCTCTGATCTAATGGAACTCCCTGGGAGAATATCCACCAGATTTAGAGCATAACATCAGTCCCAGGAAAACAAACCTACCTACAGAATGCTGACTGCTTACTGCTGTGGTACAGCTTTAGCTGCCTTTGGAGACGTACTGATTTCTTCTTTCTTCGTCTGATTCCATTTTTCCCAATAGCATCTCGAAACAAACCCCTTTCACAGTCTGAATGCCACAAGACAATATCCTACGAACTTCTGTTCACAGCCCTTGAACGTCAAAGCAAAGCAAAGCAAAGACTTAGGATAACCTACAGAGATTCTGTTGTCTTATTTTAAAAACACTCTATGTCTTATTCTATTCCAGCAAGAAAATTCATTTCTGACTTCCCAGCATGGGAACCCGAACCTTCTTCCACCAGAGAGAGGAGGAGCACAAGGAGGAGAGGCAACACAGCCTGCAGATGACCTCCACCACTAGGAAGAAAAAGTTCAAAACCAGGTGAGCCACCGAGCTGGGGACAGGCTGAGAGAGCCGGGTCCAGCAGGATGCTCTGTACCCCACAGTGAGCATTCCGACCTGTTGAACTGTGAGTTTATGAGATTGTAGAACCTTGTCTGGGTTCTTTTACATGTGTCTGCTTCTGGAAGTGAGGAAGAGGAGACTTTCAGCCCTTCAGAGTTATCGATAGCAGCTGCCCTTGCTTTGACCTCCGAAATCCCACTGTAAGTCAGAAATCAGCACTCCCATACAGCCATTATATGCACCATCACATACATACGTATATATATTTCCAACTCATTTTGTTCAGGTTCAACCAAGAGGCTCTCCCTTTAAAAAGAAAACCACCCAACTTCAACTACAATGCAGGAAATGAAATTGCAGCACCCTGGTACCTGTGACAATGAGCACTACTGCCCTGCTCACAAGTGAGGGTGTAAGAGAAACCAGATTTTATAGGAATAAATGGCAAATATGGTCAGATTACTAAATTAATGGTAACAGATGGAACTCTCTTTCCTAGAAAAGCAGGGTCTTGGCAATGACGCTGCCGCCCACCCTTCTGTCATGGCTGAACAACCCCAGTAGTTAGCAACATCCCTCCTCCCTTTAATCCTTCTCCCAATGCCCTGCTTGGGATTAAAAGTGGTCAAATAGTGGGACCCCTTCTTCTGCCACTAAAGTACTGTTTCTCACAGCAAAACTGCTGCTTCCTATGAGGCACACTGGCCAGATGTTCTTACTCACACCACATGCAAGCTGATGTTTCTGTCCTCAACACTTATTCTGATGTAACCAAAAATATGCGATGCAAAACAACAACTAAAAAGACCAAAACAAAATTAAAAGCATTGCCCTAACTTCTGTTGGCTTTTATCATCCTGTGTTCCAGGGATTACAAGATAAGAAGAGAAGCTGACATCCTAGAGCTAGAACAGAGGGGGCAAAAGAGAATTCGGTTTGGGAATGACATGGAGAAGTTGGAAAAGGAGGTTATTTGGAACTGCAGACTGCTGCGTGTGAGAGCTGACCGGAAGGCCCTTCGGAGGAAGGTCAGATCAGTCATCTCTATTCTAGCAGAAATGCCGAGATGAAGTAGAATTCCAGAGAGGATCCTAAACCTGATCAGGTGTTGGGACAACCTCAAAACCATTAGCAATAGGGACAAGGCCTGACACTCCTGCACTGAAGCATTATCACGCATGTCCCTTTTGTAAAAGACTCTGTGTCACTATTGCCTTTATTTGTAAAAGAGCCCGTGTCACTATTGCCTTGTCACAGGCTGCAGAAAAGGCTCGTATGGAGAAGGAATACATAGAGCTGCGTTCCGGGAGAGCACCGATGTTCTGGATCCCGCTCAGAGTCCACACTGTCTGGGAGAGGATGGAGGTGACGCTGGCGTGCACGGTCCTGGCTTCCCCCCCACCGCAGGTTACGTGGTATGTCAGCCCCAGCCATAACTCCTGCTGCTACTCACAGCCTGTGTGCATCTGGGGAAGCAGGCAGGGGACTAAGAGCTGTGGGTGTCCTGCTAGGAGGAGGAAGGGAGAGCTTCAGAGACCACAGAAACCACCTCAATTCTCCAGTCCCACTGTTAGGACCAATAAAGACATGAAGCATTCAGTGGGCTGCAGAGGCAGTGGGAAGTCCCATGGGGCTCCTTCTGGGATAGGGCTGATACTCATGTAGATTTTCCTGCTTCCCTGCCTGCTGACCTCCAGCCTGAGTGCAAACTTGGGATTTCAGTCTGAGAAACTGGAACTTATTGCCAGCACTAAATCACTTCACACATACACAGCGCCAAGGTGTGTGTGCGGACTCTTTGGCTGCCGTGGATACCATGCAAGCTGTGGCCCTAAACTGTTACTGCCTCTACAATTTGTAAAATACAAAGCAATTCCTTCATTTACTCAGCGTTGCGTATTTCCCAAACCACAGGAGAGGAAGTGTGATGTACTGGGCCTGACTGCAGCATTTACCATTAATAAAAGAGGGATGGAAACAAACGAAAGATCAGCTCCAAAACAACTTGCAAAGTGTTTTCGGATCCGTTTGTTGGAGCGATTAACCATTCCTCCCATGGAAGGTTTGAAGTATGCAAACATTTGGATTACTAATGACCTCGTAGGCAGCTAACTCTGCTATTGTCAGAGCTCCTGACATCCTCTGTCCTTCCAGAGCAACCTCTTTGGATTCTTCAAAGAGCAAAGAGAGTATGAGCCTCCCACAGACCCCCAGTGGGGACAGAAAAGCAAGAGCCATCTGCTCTGACCCCCTCGCACAGGCTGCAGTGCAGGGAGCGTGCACTGGGGAGGAAGCACCAATGCAAAGCTGCCTCCACAGCCTGCAGCAGCCCTGGGGAAGGGGCACGGACAGGCTGGGGAGGGGGGAGAGGTCTGGTTACTTGCAGGGCTCTGCTCGACTGACATGGGAGACCCCTGAGAGAGGGAACGGTGTCTGCTCCTCTTCCCTGTTGTGCCGCTGGTGTGCTTGACATGGTTAATTGCAGAATAAAGTGTGGTTTTCCCAGTGCATTTCTCTGCCTCTCAGCACGGCTCCTTTGTGCTCACGCAGGTACAAGAACGGAGTGCGCATTGACCCTCGCCTGGCCCCAGCAGGAAAATACAAGATAAAAAACAAGTTTGGGATGCTGACCCTGCACATCAGCAGGTAACGTGTGTGCTCCTGTCTGAGTTGGTTTTTCAGTTTAGGAAGACCTGCTCTCCCTAAAGCCCCACTTTGTGCATGTTAAATAGAAAAACACCATTCTCTGAAGCCTGACCTGCTTGACTGCAGTGTGCTGGAGCCAAACCTCTGCCATCAGGAAGGGATCTCAGAAGCAGTTCATGAGGCTTAAAACATCTAACGAAACACGCAGAGCCTTTTTGCCTTTGCTCCTCTTTCTAGGCATGGCCAAAATGTCCTCATTCAGGGTAAGGCCATGCCCGTTAGGAGCACTTCATGAGCAAACATACCACTGTGATTTAGCACCTATGTAATGGATAGTTCAGATCTGCACATTATACATGTGCTAAAGACGCATTCATGTCTTCAGTGGAACAAAGTGTTCCACAGGTCTTTTGCCTGCTCATCACTTGAGATGCTTTTCTCCTTGGTACCAAGATAAAAAAATTGGCCACAAGAAATCTTTGTAATCAAATGAAACAGCAGCTTCTTGCTAAAAAGCCAGTCTCTCCTTCTAACTTCTGGGATTAAAGGGGTGCTGTGACAAATTCAAGGTCACAAGGCTGAACAATAACTGAAAGCTAAAAAGGAGGGGAAATGTTGGGTTTTTTCCAGATGCTCCATGGAAGATTCTGCTGAATACAGTGTTGAAGTTAAGAATCAGTATGGCGAGGCTTATTCCTTTGCTACGGTGCTTGTCAGGAGTAAGTAGAAAATGTCCCTTTGGTTTTAAACTTTCAGATTCCTTAGATCCTTAAAACTATTTTCAATGCTATACTGTATCGTAGGAACATACAAGAACTCTGGAAAAAAACAGAGAAAGAAGTGAGCACTCTGTCAATAGGAGAGAACTCTCAGCTATTAGAGAGGAAAAAGCGCAACTGGCTAATATAATCCTTAGCTACCACTAAGTGGCATGTATGTGGCTGATACAACGGCTCCTCTTTCTCAGCCGCTTCTGGACTGAGGCAAAATCTTTCAGATTCCATAAGGACACAGCTGTCCTTATGTGCTGAAACTGTACTAAATTTAGGTACTTACTTCTTCTGGACTGGTACGAATCAGCTGTAAATTAAACATGAAACAGGCTTACAAAGAATCTGCTGCATTTCTAACAACAGACACAGCTTCAGAGGGACATTGCAGTGAGACGGTGCACAGAATACTGTATTTCTCTCTCAAATCAATAACTACCAAGAGCAAATACAAGATCTTCTTCTTTGATCTCTGCTGTTCTTAAAATAACTGGTGTAGACTCATAGATGCACATTCTGCACAAGCCAAATCCAGACATATGGTGAAAGAAGTAAACTACCAGTACTTCAAAAGGGAAGTTATATCAAGCGTTAAGAAATATGCAGTGCAGTCTCATAGGATAATAGTTTTGCTGTTCACATTTCCTATATGTACATATATGCATATATATAAAAAAATAACACTTTCGTCATAAAAAGCCTGAACAGGATAGACTGACAGAACTGCAGAGAACTAAATGCTTCATGGAACTGACCAAGTCCAGGGAGTAATTCAAGTGGTAACAAATTACAAGGAAGGGAACAGGTTTGCTTTGGATCTTACTGGTCACGAAGAGATGGGTTTCTCTGACTGACCGAACTGCAAAGCCAGCTTGAACTATTTCTTCAGGCAGAAGGGGTCTTCTTTGGTTTAGCCAGTATTTTTATTGTTAGTGCTTTAATATATTCTCGGCTCTGTCATGGGTTATGTTATTTGCGCACTTATTCTTTGCATGAATGCCGTTTGGGGATACACACACGTACAGAAGAATGTGGCTCCAGAATTGGTCCGAAGTGTGCTGCTTATGGCAGCTTTCAGGTCCTTTAATTAAACAGTGTCAGATTCAGCCTATCTGGAAATATGCAGCATGCATTTACCAGTTGTGAAGAGACATGTGAATAGCCCAGAAAACCTTCAGTTGCAAGTCTGCCCAGGTTCCTATTCCCCTTATCCTAAGGCAGAAATGCAGCAAAAGCCACCAGGCATGCAACACTTCTCTGCTGTAAAGGTTCTTATGGTTTATCCAGGCCTCAGGAATGCAGCCTTTGCCATAAAGCACAGGCAGACTGTCTCAACAATAAAATCCATAGCAATAATGACAGACTCCTCCCAGTTCCAGCCAGAATCCTTAGGGTCAGAGCAGGCTGATGATAAGAGTAAGGGCTGTGATGCGTCCCACAGAACCTTGGAGGGGGCTGTTCTCTTCACCTCTACTGCCTAACTGAACTGCCCTACATCAGCCTGACCCACATTTCAAACCCCTTGCAAACACTGTACCTTGTGACTGCAGGTGAGAGGCCTGCACTGTTCTTCTGCCTTGACCCTGCCTGATGCCACCCCAGTAACATGAGTCTTCCTTTTGCTATTTGCATTTAACATTCTGAAAATAGAGACTACACCAAGGCCTTAATCCTGCCTCCACTGGAAACATTCCTTATCCTGCTAGGCAGGCTGACGGCATGTCCCTTCCCAGCCCCATGCTGTCTGGAATACCCTTGATGCCAGGGGAGGGTCTCTGAGATCCCTGATTCCTGCAGCAGCACTTTACCTTCCCTGAACATTGCTGAGGGCCTCACAGGACCCGGGATGAGGCTGCACTCCACTTCTCATGCTTCTATTTCTTTCCTCTTCAGCTGTTAACACTCAGTCCTCAGCTTTGCTTATGAGTGAGCTCTGCTACTGTCAAGCTCCACCCACTGAAAAAAGAGACATCATTTTATGCGTGTTTCTTGAGGCTTATGAAGAAAGGGAAGCATCTCAATTGCACCCTGTGTTAAGTGCATCACTTCTTAGATTTCAGCGCCAAACAATTCATTTAGTGCAGCTGTGAGCAGTGCTCACAAGCTAGATCAGTAAGCACTCGGGTACGACGCCTCCAAAGAGCCCACGGCTGTTGAAGCAAGTGATTTGGTAGCAAGCACACTTCTCTCAGCTCCAGGAGCTAGCTCAGTGTCCCGGGACAGATAGCCTTTATTTCAGTTAAAGCCTGAAGTCCCAGTCACTCGTAGTCTTCAAGAATCCCACATCATGCCCTGGGAATGCTGCTTAAACCCAGGGGTTTGGCCAAATCCCACTTCCAGTGATGTTTATGACCCCTTTTCTGTGCTCTGTGTGTCAACGAGTCCCTGTCCTGCTCGGCCTCCAAACAGGGACATCACTGAGGCACTGCAGTTATGGTGATCCGACAGGACACTACCATACCAGTACACTCATGCCAGAAGCTGCAGCATCCTGTATGCAGGCTTTGATCCAGCAAAACCCCAGTGCAGCTTACCAAGACAGAATCCCAACTGGAAACCCTCAGCTCTGAATAACTCATGAGCATTAACAGCAGCACTCCTTACACTCGCGTCGTATGAACCAGTTCCTGGGGAGCTGCATCCTCAGTTGTTTGTGACAGTCATCAGCTGTCAAATGAATGCATGTGTTACCCCATGCCGACACTCTGAAGGTTCACAGCAGAAGCTGGTTTGAGGGAAAAGCCCAGTTTGCTGAGTATCATTGTATGGTTTTGAGGGGAAGATAAACACTGGCAGGAGATTTGCTAAATGTGTTTTCCTTCATCTTACAGAGTATTATGGAAAGGAGTCAGGATTTGATTCAGAAATATACAGAAGTGAGTAAATGATTGCTGTTATTTTTTCTTTTCTTTTTATAGCCCAAAGCAATTAGATTCTTTTTGAAGCTGAGCTATAGCTTTTCCTATTGGCCTGACTGCACATGAGAGGTGCAAGGCTTAGGTGCCACTCTAAATACATGATAATAAAAACACTACAAGGAGGAAGGCTCTCAGAAGTCTCTTTTATCATCCTGACTTCTGTTCTTATTTCACAGGATCCCTTATGGCCAGAGAGGCAGATTTTGCTTTTCCACTGAAACCCTTATTTGCAAGAGAAAAGGAGCCTTTCACCCTCTCCTGTTACTTCTCCTCTGATTTACCTGAACACCAGCAAAACATTACCTGGTTCAGAGATGGTTTGTATGCAACGTTTATATCCATTGCCGTACATGAATAGCTTTTACTCACTAATTCACCTGCAGCCTTCAATGGACTGCAAGCTCCTCAGGGCAAGGACCATGCTTTTTGCTCTGTATTTGTGCACAAAGGGAACAGAGAAGCATAGCAACAACGTAGGGTCAGAGTCCATGGCTATAACTCAGAAACACAACAATAATACCAGGAGTGGTTTACAGCTCCCTCATCTTGCTGGGTGGTTTCTTCTGCCCTCGAACCACCCAGTGCTGGGGGAATCCTTCACCCCATCTCGTGCTTCACAGGAGAGTTGCTGCAGAACTCTGAATGCCGGGAACTAAGGTACCAAGATCGGGAGGCTTCTCTGACCGTGGCATGTGCTCACAAAGAAGATGAAGGATTCTACACTATCCACGTGCCCTCGCTGGATGGATACAAAGAGCAGACCACTTATGTGTTTGTTAGAGGTACAAGGATTCTATCTTACTTAGAACAAAAGCTCCTTTCCTAATAGCTTGGCGCAAAGGAATTCACAACCTCACACACAAGAAGGTATCTCCCGATTTTGTGCATGGATACAGTTATCAAAATGTCCAAATGTTACTTTCAGTAGTGACTGAGGTATTAGAAAATATGACCTGTGTTATGGGATGTAAGCCCTTAGGCACTTAAAATTAAGCTACTGAATGAAAATTCGGGTACAGAGAAGAAAATAACCCTAAGCACTGTCCCTTGGTGTTTCCACAGATGCTGCAGCAAAAACAGTTGGAGCACCCGGCTCCCCACTCAACGTGAAATGCCATGACATCCATAAGGACTGCTTAACCCTCTCCTGGGTGGCACCCAGTGATCATGGAGGAAGTCCGGTCCTGGGATACTATATTGAAAGGTTGGTATGTTCATCACCTTTGGCAAGAAAAGCTCATAATGGCGTTGTGGAAAACCCACACAGGAAGTCTATGGGCTGTGTTTCACCTCAGGTGTGTTGCTGGGTCAGAGGATTGGGTCCCATGCAATGAGAAGCCTGTGAAGACCTGCAGATACCCTGTCTTGGGCCTCGCTGAAGGACAGACATACCAGTTCCGCGTAAAGGCTGTCAATAAACAGGGCGTAAGTCATCCTTCAAAAGCCAGTGATCCAGTTACAACATATGACTCCAGCAAGGACAAGAGAGTGACAGGTTTGTACTAAAACCAGGGAAACACACTCCTTAAGTACAGTGTGAGGCTGCAGGTATAACTGAATGGGGTTTGCCCGGGTTCTCCCCATGCTCACAAACATCACTGCGGTGCTGCCACACTGATCCCACCTCAGCGCTCCTGGGAACAGGGAAAGATCAAAATAGCCGCTATGACATTTCACTGCATGTGTAATGACATGGATACAATCATGTGTAGTGAAGTCCTGGCACAGTCCTGGGCTCTGCCTCTCCTGACAAACCCCAAGCATCTCCTCTCAGGGGCTAACATTGACATGTTTGATGTTACAGTTATTCAATATGACGAAGGCCGGACGATAGAAATCCTGAAGGATGACCTGGAAGGTAAGCTCAAATCTCTCCTGAGACATTCTCTCAGAGAGGAATGATTGTTCCACAGTCATGAGGTCTGGAGAACACACACTTAGGAAAATAGATACATGAAACCTCATTGTAAATGGGTGCAAGGATCAGAACCCATCCTAAACAGCACAGCCTTTTATAATAATCTTGGTTTCCTTCCATGTCCCCAAAGGGTTGAAGACTCCTCCTTTATATTGAAGAATCTTACTTTATAGTGGGAAAACATTACCCATTGTAAAAGAACTCTTTGTTCCTACAAGGCTCTAACTAAAGTAAAGCCTATTCTGTCTTCCCACAGGACATATTAAAGTTCCCTTGCCACCCACCAATGTTCATGCAAGTGAGGTCAGAGAAGATTATGTGGCTTTGGCCTGGGACGAACCAGATCCAAGAGGCAAAGAGCCACTGCAATATTACGTGGAAAAGGTAAGAAAATAACATCCCATAGGAGGGAACCTGCAGAACAGAATCACTTTTCTCTGAGGTCTGCAGCACAGGCAAGGCTGTTCCCTGGGTTGTAACCAGAGAACTACAGCCTCACAAATGGCTTGCTCAGCCCCTCTGTAGCTCCACAGCGCACTTGAGCTATGATGCACACTCCCAACACCGATTCAAGTAGTAATGATTAATAAAGTTTTACACCACAGAATAGTGGTAGAGTTTTAACAGGAAGACTAATGTTAAGTCTTCCTTTGTTGCCCATATGGCCCCTAAGTGTGGAAGAGCTGTGCAGAACAGCAAATTGGCTCATTTTCCTGTTCCCCACTCATCATTTTGCCAGCTAGTTTGTACCTCCTATCCATCTCCTTTCATACATACTCATTTCCCACCTACTGTACCATTTTGTTGCAGAGGGAACTTCTGTTGCCAAGGAAGGAAAGTCTGGGTTTATCAACAACAAATACATCATTCAGTAGTTTTCTTGAATTACTTTCCTGTAAAGATCAGCTTTGTTAGGAGGGTTTTAAGCTGGAGTTGTAAATCATCACCTTTCTCGTTACAGTCGCTTGTAGGCAGCAACTCCTGGCAAATGGTTAATCTGGACATGCCAGCTAATGCCCCAAGATTTGCACTCTTTGATCTTGTTAAAGGAAAATCATACTGCTTCCGTGTGCGATCTGTGAACAAGTATGGACTCAGTGAGCCATCCCTGCCCAGCGAGCCTGTCACTGCTGGAGCAAAACTGGGTAATTGTGTCATTAGTGTGCTCTACACCGCTGATACAGAAAAGGAGAGGTACTCTGAAAGTAACGTGTGGGTTCCCATGCCCCCCCTTTCTGTTAAACCTCATGGTATATGATTACAGCAGTGGCTTTGATACCAGGAAATCTCTCAAAGCCTTAAATCCTTGTTTAATTGCTTTGCAGTTGGTCAGTGCAGTGTAAATCTAAGCAAGCAATGATGGGGAATTAGATTTAATAAAATAAGAAACAGTGAAAGCCTGTGTTTAATCCGTGTCTGCTTCCAGCTCTGTGTAAGAGGTGACAGGGACCGGGGTGGGAGGGAATGATGCAGCTGTGGAGGCAGCTTGGCCTGTTCCTGTTTCACAGCAGAGTTAACCAGGGTTACTACATGAGTGTTGTTTCTCCTCCACCTCAGAGCAGGCTGAGCAGGTGTAACTGCAGGAATCAATGGGCTGTACAGGAGAGGAATATGAGATACAGCAGACGCAAACACAAAAATACAGGCTATAGACAGGGATGATGTCTGTGGTATTTGCCCCAATTTGAAAACGGTGCTCTGGAAAAGGTCAATAAATCAAACAGGCCAACTCATTGATGTTTTTTAGGTTTAATGTATAAATTTTAACACCCCCAATCTTTATCTGTGCTGTTTTTTTTTTTTTAGCTCCTCTGCCTCCACCATCCCAGGTTTTAGCTTTCAGAGACACCAAGACATCTGTTGCTCTGCAGTGGGATAAGCTAAACGATGGTCTGGAGCCCCTTGGCTACTACATATACTGTCGGGAGACTGGGACAGAAGAATGGCAAACGGTCAATAATAAGCCCGTGACATGCAACAAGTGAGTTCAGCTATTATACCCCACTGGGAGCAGACAGGGTGCCAGCCTGGCTTCTTCTCTTTATGGCTGGAGTCATATTTCAGCTAAAAAAAGAACCTTCTCTGCACACACAGAGGCTTGCACGCCCACAGCCACCACGGCCTCTGTTACCGTGAACTCGTGCTCACAGTCTCACTTCTACATCCAAAGCCAGACTGACAGCAAAGTCTGTGTCCATCTGCAGAGACTCGGGCTCTGCAGAGGGTGGATGGACCTTGTGGCACCAGCAGAACCACATCCCAGTTTTCTGCTCACTTTCCCATAGAGTGAGTTGCTATCACTCACGCTTACTTAGGATGGAGAATACCTGTCTAGCTGAGGGGCAGACATAGCAAGCAGAAAAAGTCCATCAAAAATTCCAATTTATTCTACTGACAACATCAGCCAACCCAGGCAGAGGGCTACCTCTCAACCTGATTTATTGATGCCATTTTACATGACACAGTGCACTTCAACACGGAATGGCAAATAATGGTTTTGTCAGCAACAACTCCTCACTGAAATGCCTTGCTGTTTGTTCAAAAGACTGTTTACCTGTGCTCTGAACAGTCAAACACTACCAGATTAATTTCCTCTCCCAGATTTACTGTTCCTGGGCTGCAGCCTGGAAAAGAGTACGTCTTCTGTGTGAAGTCTGTCAGTGAGGCAGGACTCAGTGAAAGCTCACCAGAAACAGATCCCATTGTTGTACGGCCAGCTATTGGTAAGTGCTAACATCCACGTGTGCCCTACACACCGAAATCCAATCCCTCAAACACGGATCTACACGCAGAGCTATTATTACACAGAACGGTAATGTTGAGCAGGTAAGTGAAGCATCAGGGAACTGAGTTTCTTGCAACCTGCAGCTTCTGCCATGGATTGCACTCACCAAGGATGGGCAGTTCATCACCATTTGACTTAGCAGTGTGTTATATCCTCGGGATTTGGCACTGGTACAAATGACCACAGTAAGTGCTCAGTTGTGCTGGTATCTGAAACCAGCACGGTGAATTCCTACGGGGCAGTTACCAAACCCTGCCAACCACATGAGCCATCATCTAACCCTCCATCTTCTCCACTTTATCAACCCTCTGCTTCCTGTTTTCTGGCAGACAAACCATAAAGCAACATGCAAGGAACATCCTAAGACACATCCGTGACTTTTGCTGCGACTTCCAAACAAGAATCTGGTCATTTTCAGATACTTTTACACTGCAAAAAGTGGTTTTAGGGGGCCTTAACACAAGCAGAATCACATCTGGAATGAGCAGAGATGTCCTCAGCCCAGTTCATCCCAGACCTGTACAGCTTTTCCCAATCCCTAGATCCCAAACGTGCACTGAATAGCCTGTCATCTCTCTCCCTTTGCTGTGCAGCTTGTCCATCAGCACCGCACGGGTTTGTTCTCCTGCACTGCGGGAAGACCAACATGACCATTGCCTGGAAGCCCCCAAAGCGCAAGGGAGGAGCAAAGATCCTGGGCTATTTCCTAGATCAGCATGATACAGCTGAACTGGACTGGCATGAAGTCAACACTCAGCCCACTCCTCAACGAGTTTACATGGTATTCACTTAAGATATAATAGTGGCCTTTAAGCACAGTGGGAAATGCAGCTGTAACAAGGGTTGAGGGGGTTTTTCTAGTTCCCTTAGTCTAGAGCTCTCCTCCTCCCCTCATGAGATGACAAGCACGCAGGGCTGTGCTAATAACGTGTTTGCACTTCCGAACCCAAAGGTGAGCAACCTTGAGGAAGGTCACCTGTACCAATTCCGTGCCTCTGCTGTGAACATGGCTGGTGTAGGGGAAGTATCTGAACCCAGCGACTCCTTCAAATGTGAGGAATGGACAACGCGAGAACCAGGTGCCTCTCCTGAAAAAACAGACATAAAAATATTACGGGGTGTACCAGTTATGTCCTCACCCTCCCCTGAATCCAAGGGACTTCTGAAAACTATAGATCTGTACAAGAGTGCTCCCAGCAGAGAAAGCACAGACACTTACAGAGAAGTTCTGATTCAGAAGCAGGGTATTATTTATGCACAGAAAGCATCTCCTGTGGAACCGCTACTCTCTTGTTATCATAAACCTCTGCTTTCTGATCTCAAACTCAAACAAAATGCAGATGGTTGCATTTTTAATGTTGCCATTTGACAGCCTGCATTTCTTTGAACAGGGCCTCCTTATGATGTGCAGTGCTTTGAAGTAAGAGATTCATCCTTGCAGCTCCGCTGGGAAGCTCCACTGTACACAGGAGCCTCTCCAGTCACGGGCTACTATGTGGACATGTGTGAAGCAGGGTCAGAGGATTGGAAACAACTGACTAAGCAGCCCACAGCCACCACCCATATGAAGGTATGTACATTTGCTTAGTATCTACGTGTCACTTCTTGTTTAGTCTTATGATAATTCCCATCATTGTTTCCTGCAGGTTTCAGATCTGGAGACAGGCAAATGCTACATTTTCCGAGTAAGAGCACAGAACAAAGCTGGAATTGGACCCCCTTCGCTCCCCTCAGATCCTGTGGTGGCTAAAACCAAACCTGGTATAAAACTAAAAGTGGTGAGATTGTGCAAGTTCGTAAATACTATGATGATTCCAGTAAAAACCTGCTTTAAGAAACATCGGCTTCATGTTTCATAGCAAGAATGAACCCCAGACAAAATGAAGATTACAAATCAAACTGCCCATATTAATTCACTCGAGCTGTACACTCTAGCTAGATGACCAGAAGCTAAGCCCTGACCTGCTCTGGTAAGAAATGTCTTGTGGGTTTTTTGCTTATACAGGCACAAATGAAATTGAACTTGGGGTTGATGAAGAGGGTTTCATTTATATGGCTTTTGAAGCTCCTGAAAAGAATGACTCCTCTGAATTTATCTGGACAAAGGACTATGAAGGACCACCAGATGCTGACAGGGTTCAGATGGAAGAGAAAGGCAATAAGTGAGTATATAACATACCCTAAGAAAACTAACTGCAAAGAGCATACTAACACTGAGAAAAAGGAGAAGCCAAATGTTTCTCTCTCCTGCCAGTGTTCAGCCAAAATACATAAACACTATTGAACTGTATGTCTCTGACCCTGATCTCAACTGTGGTGTGCATGAAATGAGGCATTCAGAGCAATCTCCAGGTCACAGAAGGGCAGCATCAGCCATTATGTTGCTGATGTGTTTGCCTTGCTCCTCAGTGTCATATACAAATGACAAGCAGCACTATATTCAGTGTTCCGGGTGTACCAAATGTGTTGCATTCTGTTCCAGAATGATTTCTGAGGAAATTGTAATTTTTATTGTTATTATTTTTATTCCTAAGATCTAAGCTTATACTGAAAGAGCCATCAGAAAAGGACCTGGGCACATATTCCGTGGAGGTCACTGATGTGGATGATGATATCTCGGCCAGCCGCACTTTAACAAAAGAAGGTAAAAACTAATAAATGAAAAGAGCAAAGATCTGATGAGCCATAACTTGCTAATATTAGATGTCAAGAGGAAAGTTTCTTGTAGAGGAATAGTAAGTGACTGACATCACTTAGTGATAGTGGCATCATTAGAAAGATGTTTCCCATTCCTTGAAGGCTCAAGGGCAGTTTCTTTTACAGTCCCCTGAGAAAGATTCCATGCTGCTGGAAGGTTGTTTTTCCATCACAGTTCAGATTTCACACACAGATACACTATCACAGTGATTTAAAACTTCTGTGCTTTCTGAACTGATTCAACCAACATTTTATTCAGACATAACTAAGAATCTTTCAGAACCTTTTCTAGTCTTCCCCGCTACTGAATGTTTTGTACTTACATTCTTCTTGACATAAATAAAGCTAATGAGCAAATCACATTAAATCAATACAATACATTTGGCTTCGCCTGGTTGTACTAATCTTGTTATTCTTTGCATTTCAGATCTGGACAAGTTACTGAAACGCAGCCATGAAATCAGGAACCCACGTAAGTTGAACCAGGAAGAAGCCACTCCCATAAGTATAGACTGACAGGAACCCTGTCATGACCCTGGCTGAGCCAAATCCTGTGCGCTTTGCCTGTGAATTCCCTTCCATGGTTCTTTCTGTTTTCCAGTGATCAAACTGATATCTGGATGGAACATCGATGTTCTGGAGAAAGGAGAAGTGCGGCTGTGGCTGGAGGTTGAAAAGCTGTCGCCAAATGCAGAGCTGCGTTTAACCTTCAATGACAAGGAGCTCACAAGTACTCCGGTATGTTCCGATTGCCCATAATTCTGACTGACTCCCCCCATGCTGAACAGAGAGGTAGAGCAAATGGGTACATTCCCAGTTCCCTGAATTCCCACCAGATACTTTGATGGGTGGTTTTGGAAGAGCTTGGTTTGCCACGATGCCTAAACAGAAAACCAAGTGTGTGATTCTAACTGCCTAGTGCTAGCATCAAGCAAGGCTGCAGCACTGACACTGTTAGTGCAGTATTCCTCAATGCTAAGGCCAGCAAAACCTCTGGCAGTAACACTCAGAGAACACCCCCTCCCTACCCTGCTTCCCTGGTATCCATTCCCTCCCTAGAGGCTGCCTCTGGCAATCCTGCCCTTTTCTAAGGGTATTAACTGACCACAAACCTCAGCCATGTGTAATTCATCTGACACCACAAATGCACCCGTGGTGGTCAGAGCTTTGTCTTGGATGAACAAACTCATCTCATTTCAGTGGGTGCTAAAGAAACACTTCTCACAATGAAGCAGAGTACTTTTTATCTGCTTTACCAAGCAGAGCTGCAACTTCCACCCTGTCTGCTTGAGCTGAACACGGATAAATCTCCTGAGTTCCAAGAGCAGACAAAAGTGATTTATTTGCCAGTCTAAGGCCCTGGAAATAACACTCCTCATGTGTCACAGTGCACCCAAACCTTCCAATACATTTTAAAAATTGTCCGAGCCTCTCCCTTGTTTTCCCATATCAAGTTAATATTGTAACATTTAAAAAGCATTTGGAATGACAGAACCAGAGGGGAGAACAGTTGAGAATGAGGAGCAGCATAAATCATTCGCCTGTGGTTACACACAGTGGAGCATTGCCAAGACAACAAACAGAGCAGATGCAACAAAGGGCTGGGACAAGGCCAAGGGATTTCAGAGCTGTTAGTGCCAATTTGGGCTTTTAAAGCAATGGGGAGCAAGTTTATTGAAGGCTTTATCTATTCGAAGAAGTGTCTTTTCTATACTGGAGGACTGACATGGCTATACACAATCACAAGGTATCTGTTGAGCTCTTTGTAATGATAATATTTGCTCACAGAAAACAAGGCAGTAAATCTTTATGGTAGGGCAAGGCATTGATATTTGTGCTCAAGCATCTGGCAGGTTTCAGGGTGTATGTATAAAGGGTTCAACAGTGCTTACACGATGTCAAGAGGGTGGCAATATTACTCACCATTGCCCAAATATGCAATTAAATGCCACAGACATGTAACTAAGTGCAGTGCTTCCATTATACTAAAAATCACAGATTCTGGTAAGCTGAGGAGTCTGTAGTATCCAACAAGGAAGAATATATTGTGCAATGTGGTTTTAACAGAAACTTTCTCCCAGAGAAAAGCTCTGCTGTGAGCAATTGCACTCTACCCCTATACGTGACCAAACAGGAGACGAACCTCAGAATAAAGAACAGAGTGCATTGGCTTCACCACTTCTCTAAGATGAGGATATGTGTACATAAGGATATGTATACAAAAGGACTGTAATGTCTGAGTGTTGAAGAAGACGCTAGGCCAGGATCTGACCTCAGAACAGTTCTGCTGTGGCAACACTATTCAGTTTCTCCTATTTCTTTTCTTTTACACAGACACATAAAATAAACTTTGTCAAAGGGAAAGGTCTCGTGGAACTGATAATCCAGAACTTCTGCAATGATGATAAAGGGTTGTACACAGCCCAGCTGCAAGACGGAAAAGCTAAAAATCAATTCACGCTCGTTCTTGTGGATGAATGTAAGTGGAAATTCAGGATCAAATATAGCCTGCCATGCTCAGTGGAAACTTTTCTAGGCACTTAAGGCCCTGCAGTACTTCTGACTGTTACAATGGTGCACTGAGAATGGGGAGAATAAGTGTTTATTTTAGCACACATTTGACGTCCAGGAGTCATGTAAGAAATTATCTGAATTTCCCTTTAACATAAATTGACGCTTTTGGTCTTACAAATAGTGTCCTTGATGATAAAAATGGTCTGTTAAAGAAAACTTCCAGTGGAATGCTCAGTTATTTTTCCAAATGTTTTACATATTATCTTGCTAGGGCAAACTGTACCTTGGCAGTAAACCCTATAACATGTTATTACCTGTACTCATTTATCACAGGACACAGGTTGAATATTCAGTGTATTTAACAGCTGGTTAATCGCATTAAACTGAATGCAATGAAGAAACCAGTGTCCACTGTACTCAAGGAGTCCAAGCACCAAAGCAAACAGGGTCCTTGTATATGCTGGTACAGAGAGCCCTTTTAAAATTCATTAAAAATAGAAAGTAGCAAGATTCTCATTCAAACACTTCCCCATAAAGTGTTTAAGTTCTTGCAAACAGTTTGCTTTCAAGTGACCTTCTAAAGCTTCCAGAAAGCGTCTATAAAATGTCAAATCTGCTTGACTCCCTTTACAGCTGGTGAAGAGCAAGCAGCAGTTTTGGAGGGTTTCAGCACATGCTAAGTTCAGGATATAAAATAAGTTTGATGAATTGTCCTCTAAAAGTGCCCATTTTCCTTTCCTGACAATGAAGGAAGGAGAGATGGTCTAAAGCAGAGGTGCCTTTTGTGTTTCTTACTTTTTAAACATTTTAATTTCAGGGTTTCCAGCCTACCTTTCTGTATGGCCAAAACTCCTGTTTCGTTTGCTAAATGCAGGGGTTCTCGGTGGGGATCAGGGGCAGCTCATGCACTGGAGATGTCCTATGGCCAAATACCACAGCTCTCAGGATACTACTTTTCATGATCACAAGTTTCTGAAGTGTTACACTGAGAAACAGTGGGAGTTGTTAACTCTGACCACTGCTGTTCTCACAGGTTTTGATAAAGTTGCAGAGGAGGCTGATGCAAAACGAAGACAATGGAAGAAGAAGCAGGGTAAGATGAGCTGCAGGTTGGCAGAACCTGAACAACTCCACTGAGTGCTCTCAATATTCTGACATCTTTTTTAAAGTGTATTATTGAAGCTGATTAGCACATTAGGATAAGATTGCTCATTTTAAGATAGTCTGCCCAGATCTTAAAACCCAAAATGATGTATATAAACCATGCGAGCCACAATCCTCAGTACAGCGCTTCCCCAGCACTGCTGGAAGGCTGATCATTTTTGAATTCTGGAAACTGTCCAGTGTGAATATATACCATGGAATTCAGATCCACTCATTTGCCTTGTAGAAAACAGGATTCTCTAGAATGCATTCCACTTCCATTTTATCCCCCATCTTATATCCATGAATAAGGAAGTTTGTAAAACTATTTCAGAGAAAAAATCCTACAATTGGAAAGGTGATCCCCTTCCAGCAGGGATAAAAATAGTCAATAACAACTGTGGTACCAGACTATAGGTCCAGTTTCCTGTTTTCAGAGATGTTTAGTGTAAGTGGCTTTTCTATTCTATTGGGATTCCCCTGGGAAATGCCTGTCAACTCCTATACTGACTAGATGCAAAGTCAAAAGGACTGCTTAGGCAGCATCGTTAACTACACTGTGAGACAGGATTCCTCAAAGATGCGTTAACTGCAGACATTAAACCCCAGCAAGCCTTACATGCTCCAACTGCGGTGACCACTGCATCCAACACTCCGCTGTGTGAAGCATTCCCGACACACGGCACAGCGGGGACCCACCGCTAGATGGGAGCATCTCCGCAGGTAACCCTGGAGAGCGGTGGAAAACCACAGGAAAGACATCGGCTTTCTTTTACAGGCCCGCATTTCATTGAGAACTTGAAATGGAAGGTTACTGAGAGCTGCGAAGTACTCCTGACGTGCAAGGTACTGCAGACGCTGAACTGCTTTAACGTTAAATTTTAGATGTGAATTTTAAGGGAAGGGTGTGAACAGTGCCCATCCAAATGCTAATCTGCAGACAAATGAAAGTTAAGAGGGAGAAAATCTTGGACAGAAATGTTAATAGAGAAGGAAGTTTCTAGATTCTGGAGCAATCCTCTAATGCAAGTGATGTTTCACATCAGGAGATCCAGGCAGTCAGCAACAAAATGCGTTCGGGACACTGACTTGTAAATACTGACTTCAAACAGGCAGCAAACCTGAGCAAGGACACCAGCTTCCAGTGGTTCTTCAATAAGAAGGCACGCGCAGGTGGCACGTTTGATCCGCAGACTGGGATAGGAACACTTTGCATTAAAAAGGTAAAAATCACAAAACAACTCAAAGGCTTTGGTGATCACATGAAAATGCGAAAAATACATATTCCATGTGTTGTTTGGGCAGTGCTACATGAAAGAAACTGAGCAAATGCTGAGAAAAGCACAGAAGAATAAACCATTTTAAATTACAGTCAGATAGCTCTGAATTGGAAACAAGATGTTTTTAACAGCTTCTAACCTTAACTCTGCTCCAGAGAAGACACAGCTGAGGAAAGGAGCTGGACGGAACAGTCAGTTTTAGTGCAATCTCTGTGAGGCTCAATGTGAATCTTGTTTGGGGTTGATCACCTATAGGAAACAAGTGGCTTAATGTATGTGAAGGGGAATCTCTGCTCATGTGAATCTGAGAGCCAGCAGGACACGGCAGGCTGGAAGTCAAGAGCATTGGCAAAGCCACATGAGACAGATTCAGCAGCACCATTCCCAGACGTTCCTCACGCCACTGCGGGCACCCAGGGGTGCTGCACTGCAACTGAGGGCGAACCTGAGACAGACCCCCTTAACTGACAGCATCTTGGTTCATAATGAACCAGAGCCCCCTCCAACCCTTCAAAAGAGGTTCTGGGGCAAAATGCCTTTTTTTGCCCTCATTTCTGACCAGTCCAGCCAAATTCATTGGGAGGGAAAATGAAAATCTCAGTTTCTTCCCCTTTTCCAAATCGTGCCCTATTTCAATGATACATGAAATTTCTGGTGGGCTTTTGGGTGTGGGTTTGGTTTCGGGGTTTGGGGGGGGGGTAATTGGGTGTTTTGGCGTTTTTGGGGGGGGAAGGTGGGGGTTGGGGTTTGTTTCGTTTCAATAATTATGCCATATGTACATATGTATTTGCTAGATAACCAAAGCAGATGAGGGCCAATACAAAGCAGTTGTTTCAGACGACCGAGGAGAGGACTACACCCAACTTGATCTCACAAAAGGAGGTAAAAGAAGCTTGTACCAGGCAATAATACACATTCATACCCTGCCTGGGATTCAGCTGGAATTTAAAATCTAATTTCATAGCTTTCTACCACACTGTTACTAAAAATAGTACCTACATGCTGTTATAGGGGCTAAAACCTCCCTTAAAAGTTACTGGTGAAATTTAAAGTTTCCTGATCTACTATACCATATGTGTGTGTGTGCGTGCTGAACATTTGAGAAATCACAAGTATTTCACTTGCGACTGGAGTCATAAAATGCACTGTGTAAACCAGCCGCTTATTCTGGAAGTTACACAGAGCCCAGTGAACAGAACAACAGTTTCCTCTGTATGTGACCTCAGGGGTTTTTTGCATCCACCCATACTGTACTTCATTTGATATTCTACAGAGAGCTTTTCCCTCCCGGAAGTTCAGCCACTCCTCCAAAGCAGCAGGAGCACGAACTTCCACTCAACATCCCCCACAAGAGAAAGAAATTCTGGTCTGAATTCTGACAGCAGAATAGTAGCTAGAGACAACATCCAGTGGAAAAACAACCACATGTTACCGCAGATCGCTGCTGCACTTCTCAGTGGGCAGAATCTGCTCTGGAAATTGGAACATAACAATGCAGTTGTGACACCCCAATGCCATTTACACACATTGGCATTTACCAAGCTATTAACATGTTATACATGCTGCCAAGCACCAGACAGTAATTTTGCAGTCACTTCAACTCAGCATCAATCACAAGATTCTGCTTTCCAAGACTAAATCTTACCCTTGAATCTGTCACTTGAATCCGATACATAAATCTGCTTTCTGCAAGGCAGTCTGTTGAGTGGTAAGGAAGAGAGAAGCATCTAAATTTAGTACGAAATGTCCAGCATCTAAAAATGAGACTGTGGTAAAAACTCCATTCTTAGCAAGTTTTGCCACAGAAAAAGACAAGTAGCTACTAGATATAATACATCCTAAACATAATTACATTAAGTTGGTAGATCAGATGTAATCTGCTAAATACTGTACTTGTAGACACTTAAATCTTTATGTCTTTGCAGCATTTGAAGACCTTCTCAAGGAGCTGTGCAGGATCAGTGGTATGTCACTTACTCACCAGCTGACACAGTAATAGTGGAAAGGGAAAAGATGGGGTGTCACTATCAGAGCCAACTGCTCAGGAGCTGTCCTGGGCTTGGATTGGGTGCACCACCACCCACTTCCCATGGCTGTAGTGTTAGAAGTACCTTTGAACTGTCAAGGAGGGTGGTCAGTAAATAAACCCAGTGACATAAGCCCCTCTGCACTTACAAATTAATTCTGTGAGCTTTACATGCTACCGCCTGCTCCTCATCACATTACTCATGATGTGAATTTGGCCAAGCTGTACTATTTCCATCTGCAAGATGTGTGCTCCAGACCCAAATCTCTAAAAGGGATGCTGCTAAAAGATCCAGGGTCTCCAAGAGGTAGACTACCATCCTACTTTCAACTGTTCACATTCTCCAGAGAGAAATGTTAACAGGTTGCTAGGGATTTTGTTTGCCTAGCATGTAAAATTGTGCATTCTTCAGCATCCTCCTCAACTGCAGTCTTGCAATTACACTTCTAGCTCTTTCTGCTACACCTCTCAAAATTCAGCCTACTGCAGAAGGCATCAAAATCTACACCAATGTGAAGTACTACACAGACTACATGAAAACAACCTGGTACCACAAGTAAGTTCCCAAGTATATTCACATGGCTTCTGCCATGATGCTGCTTGTAACTGTTTATCATCAAAATTAAAGACGCTGGGGCTGAGCCCATAGCTGAAGGCAATGGTAGATCTGTCTGAGCAAGGGCTAAAAATCACAATTTGCTCTGTATCCTGAAACACATCCGTGAATTCCAAACTTAACAGTCATGTTATTTTTATCTTAGCACTGCAGAAGTGATCAGCATTCCTAGAATAATGATGATGTATTAAAATGCAATACTGCTCGCTTACAGCCACCTTAGGTACAGACAGGAAAATGAGTTGGTTTGTTTAAACTTCTTTATTTCTACTACTTTGCACTTCCCAAAACCAGTCAGTGTAAATATTCCCAAACATTATAAAACTCTTTTCAAACACTCCCTAATTTAGCCTCATGATGTCTTCATAGAGAAGTGGTCTTTTATTAGATACCACCTACACATGTATATAAGGAGGCCAAATTTTAGTAATGTTTAATGGCTAAATGCTTACAAATACTCAACGTTTAATCCTATTAAATCTCCTAAATTAGAACTAAGAGGTCTTTTGTAGAGTTTGCAGAGCTTTGGCAAAGTGCCTAAAAGCAGCGCTAGGTGCCCCAGGAGGTTTTAAAAAGCGACTGAGTATGTAACTCTCCATGGAATTAACCCTGAGATCCTGACTCCCACTCTAACCAGAATAGCTCTAAACCCAGTTAGTGCTCTAATTCATGCAGCTCTGCTCAATACTACTGAAATGATATCACTTGTTAACCTAGGGAAAAACAACTGGAAAGCCGTGACAGGCTGAAAGCTGGGAGCACAATGAACCAGGTCTGGCTTCACATACTGGACCCTACAGATGCAGATAAGGGAAAATACACCCTGGAGTTATTTGATGGGAACAACTCTCACAAGCTGTCAACTGACTTGTCCGGACAAGGTAAGGGGAGTCAAAGAACACTGCCACAGGAATGAGGTTCACCTGAGCTGCCTGCCAAGATCCCTTCACGTCATAGGCAGCTCCATATGTGAGCTGGAGCTCCACACCAGCACACTCTGAAACTGGGTTAAGGACAATGAAGGACCCACAGAAGTCAGAGCAAGCACAGGGAGCAGAGAAGTGTGCAGCAGGAATGAGCGGAAGAGCAGCCTTTTGGGAGCCTTGCTGCCATAGCATGAGGCATTCCCAGGTATAGGACAAGCAGGGGAGCAGCTGCTCTTGGATGTGTCCAGTTCCTCCACAGGCCAACACAGCACACGGGTGGCATCTTGGAACAGAGCATGTCGCTTCAGGCTTATAAAGGTGTCTCCATACTGCTCAAAGCTGAGGTTTTTCCTCCTCTGAACTTCTCTTTGGAAAGGGAGTACCTGATCCCACTTATTTCAGTAGTATATTACAGTCATATTTCCTTAGGGCAGATATAGATACTATCTAGATGATAATTACACATGTCTGTGTGCACAAATACCTGTAATTCCAACACTGACACATTATATTAAATCCACTAAGTCAAATGAAACAAATGGCAACTTTCCCTAAAATCCTTCATTCCTTGCAGCCTTTGAAGACGCCCTGGCTGAGCACAAAAGGCTGAAGTAAGTTCCTGCTAAATATTTTCACAGCTAAATCTATTTTGAGTGTCATATTTTGTATTGAGAATATAATGTCTAATAAACGAAACCCCTACAATTTTGTCTCTTACTTTCAGGGAAGCTGCAATAGCAGAAAAGCGTAAGTAAATTCATTTCCTTTCCCCTGTGAAGCAAAGCCAAGGGGTATGCTGACAAGTAAAACTAAAAGGTCATATTTGCTCATTCCCAGGTCGTGCCAGGGTTGTTCAAGGCCTGCCAGATGTTGCCACTATCATGGAGGACAAGGTAATATTGGGTAACTGGTCATATAACTTGCCCCTGCACAGGCACAGAATAACTGATGGGGAGAGAACTACTTGTTTTCCCCTCCCATGGGCTCCCAGCAGCTGCTGGCAGTGGGGAGTGGTACCTCCACAATACTTGGGTCAGCCCCTGTGTTGTCAATGGTACTTCCAAACATGCACATACAGGTGCTCTTTGTAGTACAGAACCTCTTTCTCACAGATTCTGGGTGTCACTGCTTACTAGGTCTGTTTGACTGCCAGATCTTTTCTGTTGTCTTCCCATTTTATAGAATTAGACCAAGGCCTTTTAAATGCTGGACCGGATTTTCCCATCCATCACACAGCAACTTGCTGTTGACAATTCTGAGCCACCATGTGCCTAAGTGTCACTGCACAGCTCAGTGTCACTGCACAGCATAAGAAAGCTATATAAGGACAGTAGCACAAGTATGAGTCAGGCCCAGGGAATTCAAACAGGTTCAGGAAAAGGAGTGGACAGTCCCAGAATCTCACCTACTGAAAATCCAAGAGACTTGATCTTTATTTTTCTTAATTTCTCATTAACTGAATTTCCTTGCTCATTTCTATCTTCATAATCTATTTGTGCTCTCTGTGTTTACAACAGACCCTGTGTTTAACTTGCTGTGTATCTGGAGATCCTTACCCAGAAATCACTTGGTTCAAAAATGAGAAGGTGATTGTCTTCAAAGATCGCTACAAAATGGACGTGAAGGGGACAGTTGTCACAATTACCATCGAGAAAGTCTGTAATGAAGACACAGGAAAATACAGCATCTATGTCAAGAATAAGTATGGTTCTGAAACAGGGCAGGTTACTATCAGTGTCTATAAGCATGGAGAGATACCAATAGGGATGGAAGAAAAGGAAATCACAGGTGGAGTTGTCACAGAAAAGCCTAAATGAATTAGTCAATTATGAATTTAAAAGGAATTTAAATTCATTTAAATTTAAATCCTTCAGATTCCTTTCCGTATCTCTGTCCTGAAGTTCAGGCTCATTTATTCTAGTAATACTGTAGTATTTTGGTAGTTGTTAGAGAACAATTCTCATGTGTTTGTGTGAGTGTGCACACACGTGTCTGTGTACACATGGATGCTCAACTTACAGAGAAACTCTTCCCTAGTAAACCTGTTTGGGCAGTACCAGAGGGTTCACATGTGAGAACCAGGTGCTCAGTGGAGGCTTTTTGTATTAAATCACTATGTGTTACTGATTACCTTGTAGCTGACAAATGCTTGTGTGTGTTATTAAACCTATACCCTTGGTGACACCTCAGCACTGTTGTCCAGTACATCCATCCTGAAATCAGTCGGTCCGTGCATGTATGGGAAGAAAGGAGTTTTCTCAAGTGCACTGCTGAATCCAGGCCTTAAAGCATGCCCCTTTACAAACTTAAGCCCCAAGAGAACACAAGGCAAGGACACGCTTGGTTCCTTACATAGGAATACATTCAGCTTCCATGTATACACTCTTACATTAGATTATTCTGGACGTGGAATAAAGTGTGGCCTCTCGACTGCTCTGAAGCCACAGCTACACTCCTATCCCCACCAGTAAAACCCTGTCAGTGGGTGACAAAAGTGATTGCATTCCTGATACAGCCATCAGGCTAAGCACACTGATTCAGCAAAACAGCACCTTACCTTGTTCCACAAACTAGTATAAATTGTCCTCACAATAGCAGTATTTTTCCTGGTTACTTGAGGGATGCTGCTGTCCCAGTATCAACGTAAATGAGCCCAGCAGTCCTCTACAGGGCTACCAATCATTTGAACAAAGGCAGTTACATTTCAGACATTACTTTAAATTAAATGTATATAATTTAATTATTAAATGTCATAATACTAAAAAAGTGAGAGCTTAGCTAATTGCATAGATTTACCTTAACAAGAAAAGCAGGCCCTTCTGTCAGTAACATCACTCTGTGGTAAACCAGGTGAACCGTGACCTATAGTAACTCCAACATAAGCATGCACTTCTAAAACCCATGTGTGTTAAACACCTTCCCTTCCCCCCCAAAATACAGCTTTGTCCATTATCATCACTTCATTCTTGCTACTCAGGGATTACCATATGGAAATGTAATTATGGAATTGGCTCTTTGTTGTAAATTTTCTTTAAGATTACATAGTAAAAAAATTAAAAAAAAAAAAAAGAAATTGTTGTGAATTTGTAAGTTCAGCACTGGCTTTCTATTTAAATAGAAGAATTGCTGACCAGTATGGAGTAATAAAAGTTAACTTCGAAAGGTCACCTACCCCTAGGATACAGACTCTATTTGAATTAAGCAATATAACTGTAAGGCACAAAATCTAATGAATGTCTTCCAAAATCAACAGTCATGCTTGCCCAGACAGCGAGGAATATCACTCAACAGCTACAGTGAGTGAGGAATTTGTGGTGCAATTGGTGAGAAGAGAAATAATACATGCTATTTACTTCTCTCAGCTCAGCCTCCAAGCAATGGTCCATGTTTTTTTTTTTACCTTTAATCCTCTATTCATGCTGTGATTATTAGAAGAAGTAATAATAAACTGAATTAAATCAGCTTTAGATGTCCATCACTGACACCTGCTGGCTAAAGTCGTAACTGACTGTCCCACTCCAACACCACTTTCCTGATCCTCATGGAATTGCAGGCTCACAATTCTGAAAGGAATAGCTGTGGATTTTACTCCCACCATTTAAGTTTCAAGTGCCCATAGCAGAAAACACTGAGATAATTAGGAAGTTCCTGCTGTAAGACAGTAATTACCTTACACCCCTTGCAAATGATGCCATTTTATCTGAGGAATTTTATCCACACCACAGAAAATGTATTAACCATTGAAGTTGTGAACAGAACGAAAACAAATTAATCTATGCAACACTTTACAACAATTATGAATACCCGGGTTCAGTAACCCACAATAAACAAACCATCCCTAGCCAGCTGGTCATGAACGAGAGGTTATGATCATTAGGAACAAATAAATGATTAATAATTGTTCCTCCATGGTTAATAATTCACCAGTCATCTCACAATTTGGGCTTGTGATCCCTTTCCATAAATAGCATCTGGATGACCAGGGAGAGCCCTCACTTTCCTGCCAGCACCACCACCCCAAGCTGTGTCATACATCCATAATGGCATTCAATGGAACCTGGCAGGTCTATGCTCAAGAAAACTACGAAGAGTTTCTGAAAGCTCTTGGTAAGTGTCTGGTTACTTCTGAAATCCCTTCCTCGGACTGCAGCACACACTTTGCATGGCATCTTCCATCACTGTATTTCTATGTTTTCTTTCTTTTGTTTGGATGACAAACTACTCCCTGCCAGGTGAGGCTGTCAGGCTTAATCTGTAAATGAAAAGAAACTGAATATCATACAAATCGGTGTAGAAAGGTTACAGATTACCCCCAAATCCCTTTCTCAACATTACATGAGTCCCTCATGAAAGAAGAGGCATAACAAAAATCAATTTGTTTTGATTAACACATAACTTTAGAAATACATTTAACTAGAAACAAACTGTCAATGACGTGTAGATGCATGAGTGATCAATGTATGTGACTGGTGCTTAGCAATGTGTAAGGAACAGACTTGGTGGTTATGATTTAGTAGGTGCCTACATTAATAAAAATGCACTTATCCTCTTGCCAATCTTGAGAAAACACATTTTATTTGTTTTTAAGAGTATCAAGAGTTTAAGGGGTTTTAAGAGTATGTAAGAGCTACTCAGTAGAATAAGATGCAGTTACAGTTGACAAGCCTACTCCAACAGTACACGTGAAGCAGTCCCTCTGTTGCTAAGGGTGACACTCTCACAACATGCCAGAGACACTCCAATACAATAGTCTGAGGCTACATGCACAGCTGCAGCTCCAACTAGCCAGACACTAGCACTTCCAACCCTCCTGGGAAGAGGTGAGGGAAACAAAGTAATACACACATGGTTTTTGTCAGGGAGAAACACCATCACATGGCAAACCACTACTGAATGAAACACTGCACATTCTGACGCAAGAGTAGCAAATCTGATGTACACGGGCTGGACGGAATGGAACATGCCCACAGAGAAGTGAGGCACTCAAACCAGGATTTGCCTTTTCACCTGGACATCACTTCCTGTTTCTTTTCTCTTTGGAAAAACGAATTTGCTCTTTCACATCAACACACTTCTTCATAACAGAAAAAGTCCTTTTTTTGCCTTTTTTACAGCACTGCCAGATGACCTTATCAAACTCGCCAGAGACGTTAAACCTGTTGTTGAAATACAACAAAAAGGAGAGGATTTTGTTGTGACATCAAAGACACCAAAGCAATCTGTAACTAACTCATTTACACTTGGAAAAGAGGCTGATATTACTACCATGGATGGCAGAAAACTAAAGGTACTGCATTTCAGGAATGGCTACATGAATTCGTTCATCCTTATACTTCAGTTTCTGTGTCTGAGTGAGACTTGCTTGTACCATTTCTGTTAGTGCACAGTTCTATTATTTCAACAGAAGTGTTTCTTCTAAAACTCCTTTTCAAATGCTGTGGTCTGCAGCTGAACTTCACAGATCTTATTATGAAACACTGACATAATTTATTTCCTATAGTCATCTGCTTATTCTAATCAAGCTCCAAACTCTAAACGTTTTACAATTTTTAAATCTGCTTCAACAGTGCACTGTGAACATGGTAAACGGGAAGCTCGTGTGCAAATCAGACAAATTCCATCATGAGCAAGAAATTAAAGGAGGTGAAATGGTGGAGGTACGTGTTAGAAAATAATGGTGTGTTAAAAAAAAACCTCGAAGGAAAGTGTTCTGTTCTGATTGTTTTTTTTAGTGTAAGCTCAATACCTTAAACAAATCCTGGCTCCAGAACTACCACATTACTTGCAGAATTCCTCACAGGTGCTTAAATCTGCAGATACAGAATTCAGATGGAGTATTTCAGACTAACCACAGTTAGTGGAAAATATTAGTAGTACCTTTATTATTCCTGTTTCTTATTAAAACCAACTGCCTTAACTGACTCCTCTTTCAACACTGCTCATATATTTAATGGAAAGTGCGCAACAAATCTTTTTATTAATCACTACCCTGGGGCCAATTCTAGTGCGAAGGGCTGTAGCTGCTTGAGCATGGAGCAGAAAGACTCCTCATAAATTCCTCTCAACTACTACAGCAGCATTACCTTTATCTACAGCATTCCTGCTGAAAAGAAAGTAAAGGCTGAGTCAAACCTGAAAATGTACCATACACTCATTCCACCTATAACTCTTCAAAGTTCTTTGGTTAGTTCTAAACTGTTCGGTAACAACAAAGAGCTCTTCTCTATAGTTAAGCTCATTTGGCATCTAAGAAGCACCCACTTGGGTAAAGACTGCTACAAGAACTACTACGGCCAAGTGCACTAAAGTCCTATGTTTTGGAAATACAATACTCCAAGATCATTTTGAGTATCTCCAACTACTTTTCTAACATTAAGGAAGCACAAAACCAGACAAAAGAACCATTTGCTATTTGGGACAATGATTTCTCTTACAGGAAGCATCATCTATGATACCCCTTAAAACAGAGTGAAAAAATGTAGTTGATGGTGACATTTGTATTTAGGTTTTCAGTCTCCAGAGCTGGTTTTGTAAAAATACTTTTCTTGGTATGAATGTTATACACATATTTATAGGCAGGTGCTGTAAATGTATTTGCTTGTGGAATAAGATGGATTTAAACATAAATTACAGAAACTTCCAACTGCTTAGCTAAAAACAGACTTCCTAAAGTCTAAATTAAAACCAAGTTATGCATATTTGTCTTCTACAGACTATGACTTATGGTGGAGTAACGCTTGTCAGAAGAAGCAAGAAGGTTTAAAGCCAGATCACCTTCTTTGTGACATCTTTACATACCTAAAGTGCCATTTCCAAAAGGTGTGATCATTATGCGACAAAATAGAACAGAAAATAACTGTGACTTCTACTCTCCTTTCACCCACACCCCAATTCCCATAATTCCCATAATTGTAAGACTGTATTTTCCCCCTGAGTACACTTCTGCACTGCAAGTGACCGAAATCTGCCTCCCAGACAACCAAACCTGGACATTAACCGGAACATTGTGATTTATCAGAATGATCCTTGGAAGTGGACAAAAGCTAACAGAAATGCTTCTTGATTTTTTTACATGCTCAATTAACATACTTAGCTTTAGTTCCTTTGTCTAATAAAGTTTCATCTTCTACTAAAACCCTTTCTCTGTATCTAGACAGCAAAGAACAATCAGACCTTGGTTTAGCTGATCTGCAACAGAAATAGAAACAGTATTATTTTAAAAGCTATGCAGTATTTAACAGTCATAAAAGCAATAATAGGAACGACTGCTCTCAAACTGAAGTATACAAGAGTACAATTAAACAAAAATGGGGCACTACAAGAGCAAAGGGAATTAAACACTCTTCCAATTTGCAGAATAAATTAAATTCAAGGGAGTTACACATAACAAGACCAACAGAACAGAAGCCAAGCCACTGGTAAAACTCAGGAGAAGGCTGCTTTAAAGCATTGGTACTACAGAAAGCCATATAAGAGCTTGAAACACCTCTGTTTGGCAGTTGCTTGGTAACTGCTGCTAACTACACACTGAAACACAACAAAACAGAGCACTGTTGTCCAACAGCAAACCCAGAGAACACTGCAGGTCTTCAATTATCAAATCCTAAATTCGTAAGCGTAGGCTACAAAGTACGAGATGCTCAGGTTTATTTCTATACCAATACAGAGACAATGCATTACCCTGAACGCCACACTAGTGAAGACTGTTACAGGTATTTGCTTTGATGCATTATAACGGGAATAAAACAGGAATGATGTTGAAGCAAAACGTATCTGCTTTTAAAAGAAACACAGAAGTCTTGGTTTGGTTCAATAGCTACTCAGATATTCCCAGATATAGCCTAATCTGCCTTGCAAACTCACTTCCTCCCTGTTCAATCCCTTATCAATGTTCAACCTCAGTACACAATGGGCATACAAACACGGTTTTAGATTGCAAATAATGCATACTAAAACCACACAAACCTATACAGATCTTAAACTGATGCTAAACCATTTTAATTTGAAAGCACTACAAGTTCTTGAAAGCATACTTTACCTCCCTCACTTCTCATTGTGGTGATTTAGCATTTCCAAGAAGCGTGCCAATCTTCTCAATCCAGTGGCAATATACTGTCATGGGACATCCCACATTTAGGTGAAATATTCATTGCAGCTCCTTAAAGGATTTTGATCAGATTGGGACCCTTGCTCCTCTGCCCAAAGTCATACATCATTTCTGGATGACAATCTCGTCTGAGTCTGGACAATAGAAATGGATCCACTCTTTCACAAAACCAAGGAAATTTTCTGCAAAGGACCTCATGGGAGTATTTATAATGTTATTTGGATGCTGCTGAAAACTCCTTGCTTCCAATTTGAAAAGCTTTGAAAGGGCATCCTGGTGGGAAGCATTTCTCCCCATCACCAAACTCCACTCCCTGGTGGTTCCATTGTTTCTCAGAATGTCCCTACAGAACAAATTCTTTCTGCTTTGTGTCACCCATCCCCACCAGAACTCCAGTCTCCCATGTGCTTCCTTGGCTTGATTCTTCACATTCTTTTGATGACTCGTGGAAGCAGATCTGTGCACGTATCACACACGGCAGCCGACTCAGCATTCTGCCAGCATACTTTGAGCAGAGTAACCTTAAACACTAAATGCAGAATGCACTGAGACCCCCATCTCTCTTCTGTATCCCTGAGCAGAGAGCACTGAGCATACAAGCACCAGCATTTTCTTCTTTTTCTACAAAAAGCAGCAGAAATAGTTGGCATTAATGTGTCAGGGATCAAACTCCACCTGGCATTCACTCCCTATGGGACTATCAAGCAGTTCTCAGGGTGAAACTGCCAAGATGCAAGCAGCAGTGTCCACCCACCGGAGTCTTCCCTCACGTTCAGTCATTACACACAGTAAAGCTGAAGTACACTGGTGACAAACACACCGCAACTGCATTACCTCCGAAGCCTTTTCTCTCTGCTCTGCAGTTTGGGGAATACTCCTCACACCAGCAACGGTGGAGACACCCTGCGTTACTGAACGCTCCATCACACCGACCTGTAAGTGTCCACCTACCACTTAACACCTACAGCAATCACATACCGAGGTGCTAAGAAACAATCTCTCTACGCACCTACTTCATTGCTCTCACCGCACCAACGGCTTAGCGAAAACCCTGCTCTGCAAGTGCACGGTGACGGACCCAGCAGCACAAAACGCGGCCCGCGGCGGGGCTGCAGAGCGACGCCTCCAGCCACAGGGGGAGGCCCCGCACCGGGACCCCGCCGCCCTCACACCACACACACCCCCCCCGCCGCCATTTTGCCCGCGCACCCCTCCCTCTTTCGGCGGGAAAAACGAGGAGCCGGCGGGGCGGGGAAGTGCGCATGCGCGAGCTGCGCGAGTGGGCGGAGGGGACGCTCCCGCCCCGGGGCGGGGGGGGTGTGAGTGACAGCTGGCGGGCGCGCTCTGCGCATGCGCAGCTAGGGTAGGGCCGTGTTTTTGGCGCCTCTCGGCCTTCTAGCTCTCTTCCCTCCCGCCGGAAGCCCCGCGGGAAGTCTCGCGAGAGGCGGCGCTGCGCGCAGGAGGCAGGCTCGGCTCCGCGCTCGGCTCCGCAGCGCCTGGGCCCCGCCGCGCCCCGCCGTGCCCCGCCGCGCTCCCGCAGCCATGTCCCGCTACCTGCGGCCCCCCAACACCTCGCTCTTCGTGCGGAACGTGGCCGACGACACCCGGTGAGCGCGGGCGGCGCCAGCGACGCGCGGGGGCAGCGCAGGCTTTGGCGGGCTCGCTAGGCCGCGCGGGCGGGCGCCGCCGGAGGGGCGCGGGGAGCGTGAGGCCCCCGCCCGCCGCCGCTGCGAGGCCGCTCTCCAGCCTCCCGTTCCCCGCCGCCTCCCTCCCCGCGGTGCTGCTCCGGCTGAGCCTCCCCCACGAGGGCCGGTTCCGGAGCAGCGTCCAGGGAGAACAAAGCTGGGCCGGGGGCAGCGCGGCTTCGGCGGTTGGGGCGGAAGGGGAGAGCGCGGCGCCTTTGCCCGGGCTGTGCCCGGGATTCACGGCGCAGCCGGTCCCGTTAGTGCGGGGCTCGCCGCCAGTGCAGGCGGAACGTTACTGCGTTAATTGTGCCGTACGGCGCTGAGGAGCGGGGGGGGGACACAACTGCATTGTAGGAAGAGTCCATACGGGTAAATATATGCAGCAGCTCAGTGCAGTGACTCTTCGTAGGGAATTAAATCAAAAGTGCTTTGTGTAGGCTTTTATTTATTGCTTATTTTTCGTAAACTGCTGGTTCCTGTTACTTCTCTTTGGCAGTTTATCGTGCCCCTTTTGTGTCTGTTGTCAGCTATGAAGCGTTTATAGAGCGCATTAATATCAAACGCACGTGTGAGCTGGAGCACTCTCAGGTTGATAATCGCTGTAGAACTTGTCTGGGAGTCCCTGTGAGGTCGAGCAGTGTAAAACACAAATGGGAGTTTCTAAACTTTCTGCCCGTGCAGCTCGCACTGAAGTTGTCCAGCAAATAACGGTAGCATGGGCACGATGGAATGGGATGAATCGAGAACATTATTGTGATAAAAAGTGTAAACAGCTTCCGTTTTTTGTGTGTGTGATTTTTCTTTCTTCTTTTCAGTATTTATTTCACTGTCAGAACAGTCAAGGAAAACTTGCTTCCAGGCTTCTTAAAATTAGAAGCTTGTAATAGAAGGTCCCATTAGGGCTTTCCCCATAAGCTTCTGCTTAGGTGGTATATGCTTGGAGATGGTTTCATTGTGCGATCTCAGTGTTGGTTGTAGTTCCCTTCTGCCATCATTGACTATATGTGCTGTAGATTCTTGCGTAGATGATGAGAAAGTGAAATGATAGTAGTCACTCTTTCATACCACATAAATACTGTATTATATCAGTCTTTCTCATACAGGTTATTGTCATCAAATGACATAAAAATCCATCTAAAGGAGCTGATGTGATTTAGGAACCTCTCTGAGGAGATGGAACTTGTTCCCAGAGTAGTTGCAGATCTGCTGAACAGTTTTGTGCTGGGTTATTTGGAAAAGCTATCCTAAGGGCATGAGTAGTTGCTTACTCAAGTTTTGTTCTATTTGATGTGGGTTTAAGTATTGATTATCCTATGGAAATGAGTTTGTGTGACTGGTTTATTATCATACTGTTTATGAGGATCTTGCAGTTGGTGTTTGCATGTTCTAAAATCATTCTCAAGAGTTACATGAGGTGCTTGAATAACAATAATTCTTGGGCCCTGCTTTTCAATTTTTGCCATCCTTTCCTAATCCATCCTGCATTGAACCAACTAGTGTGTGTCACTGAGTTTATGCTTCAGTTAGTTGTACTGAAGTGGTTTCAAAATGCTGAGGTGTATCCTCAGCATCCCAAGTCCTGAGTGGTTCAGGAAAGCCTGGTGTGTAACTGAGCTGCTCAAACACTTTCCTCCCAGAATGGTTTGCTATTTTTAAATTTGGATATTTTTTAACACCTTAAATAGAGGGGGGAAAAAACATAAAATATTTGTGATGTTCTAGGTCTGAAGACTTGCGCCGTGAATTTGGTCGTTATGGGCCTATAGTTGATGTGTACGTTCCACTTGACTTCTACACTCGTCGTCCCAGAGGATTTGCTTATGTTCAATATCCTTTCTTCAGATGGCTGAGTAGTGAGGGGTGTTGGAGTTTGAAATTCAAGTTTGTGTAAGAGGTAACAAATGAAAAAGCAGTTTACTTTTGTGTTGTATCTAATAAGTGTCTTACTTATGTTGTGGTGTTTTGTTATTTTTGAAGATTAACTTCTCTCAGTTACTCTTTGCCTTTTTGCAAAGCTTAAGTCCAGTAATATAAAAGCTTGCTTATGTCACTGAAATTAATACTATATGATTTAAATGAAAATTTATCACTGACTCAAAATTGTTTAGTACATTTTTATTATCACTGGTGTTAAGTAAACTTGTGCTTAGCAACTGTGGCTGGTATTCGTTGTTAATTTAACAAATGGGAACTGGAATCACTTGATCAAAATCAGATTGTATAAAAAATGAGGTGAACTTCTTTCTTTAATATTGTCCCCTAATTTACTGTCCTCTGTTGTTGCCTCAGAATGTAAAGCTGTACAGTAATGGCGACCCCAAAGAGAAAGCATGAAAGAACCGTTAGAGTAGAGTTCAACAATTAAGGCAAGTAGACAAGCCAAAGACCTCTTAAGGATCAGGCTTGAAGAGAAGGGAGAGTTTGGGAAAAGAAAAAGTAAAGAAAAGCTGGAAGAAGGACAAGCCATAATGGGAGACAAAGCTTCGCTTTATCCACAAAAGGGGGAAAAGGTTGTTTTTCAAAGTAAAAGATAAAGCCTTCTGTCATTTTTGGCCAAGCATCTCATGACAAGTCCTTCTGACAAGCACTTAAAGAGTTAAAGGTCAAGATGAAGTTGAATGGTGGCCAAGATTAAAGGAGTCATACCTGATGTATCCTACAGAGTAACAGTTGTTCTTCTGTTTGTCACGTAAGCAGTAATTTGATGAATAATTCTGGTTTAGTCCATTGACAAAACCTGTAATATTTCTCTTGTGAGTGCTGCTGTAACTGTGGTCTTGAATGAAAGTGCATTCCTCCTGGTTTATCAAGATACATGCCAACAGCATGAGCATTCATGTTCTGCGTAGATGGTGCTGATGGTGAACTGAGTTGCTACGAGGAGAAAGGCAATTTGTTCTTTCAGGTCACCTAGCTAGAAGAAGGTGTGTTAGTTACTGTAGTGGTCAGACCCATGAATTAAAATTGGTAATGTCTGTTGCTGACTGCCTGACCTGACCAACAGTGCAGGGTTTCATGTGTCCCAGACTGCAGGAGGTCTGCATATGTGTCCGTGGTGCTACATAATTCAAGCTGAAGTTAGCTGGGGAAAAAAAGGGAAAGCTTTATCCCAGTCCTAAAACTAATAGGCATGTGTTAATTGCTACTATTGGTTGCCTAATGTAATTTAAGAACTAGGGTTTAATTTTATTAAAGTCAATGTAGTGGAGAGAACTAAATGACCGTTAACAGTGTGTTTTGAAAAGGATGCCAGGGTTTTTTTTTCCTTGCATAAGTACAAGTGGGAGAAGAAAAACATTAGAGTATCCCATAGCAACTGCTTGCTGGTGGATAAGTTCATGGTCATATTATAAGACTTTAATTTTATTAAAGGAGTTCTCAGATAGCTGGTGGTTAGTAAATAAAACTAATTCCTCGTGTGTACTGTAGTATGACCAAAAGAACTTTAAAACAAACAAACAAAACCCTCTGTAAAATTAGAAAATAACCGATTTTTGTATTTTATTTTAAATACCAAATCTGTAAACTGCTCAAATTCCCAAGTACCTTAACACTCGCCACATTTGAAGATGTCCGTGATGCTGAAGATGCTCTCCATAATTTGGATCGAAAGTGGATTTGTGGTCGGCAAATAGAAATCCAGTTTGCACAAGGCGATCGGAAGAGTAAGTGCCTTGCATGTATTTCAGCATTTTAGCCTTAAAGTTTAGTGCCAGGCACCATTACATGTGTTACTAATTGTTGTGGTATGTTCTTGCTTGTGTATGAATAGGATGTGGATGTTTTGCATTTTATCCAGTAACTATTCATGACTCATTTTAATTAAAACCAGATAATTAAATACAGCGGTCACTGAACACAATCTGAGAGCTGCTCATCCTGAAGCGCTTTTTGTGGAGCCCTGTGTGTTCCTGCAGGGAAGTCTGACTGCTGGGTACTGTCAAAATTAGCAGCAGCCCAGTTTGAGGGTGTTGTGATGTTTATATTGTGTTGAAGCATGTTAGTGATGCTGCGTTGACACTTCCCAGTGCAGTCTGATTTCCAGGGCTGAGGCAATAGCTTCATTTCATTTAAATGTCAAGGTATCTCAATTCAACATGGAACAGAATTTGTATTTTCTGAACAGATTATTCTAAAGAGAGATTGTCTTTTAAATTTGTTATTCTTATACATATTCTTAATATAGAGATAAATACAGATAGGCTGTAAAAAAAACACCCAATGCTGTTGGTAAACTGAACATATACCTGTTGATCTAAACTAGGACAATAATACTTAGTGTAGCCTGGTAATAAAAGCATCTTAAAGGTCTTTCAGTTCAAGCTGTCAAAGAACATCCCAACTGTCCAGATTTCCTTCAAATGCACACAGTTAATTTGTATTGAAATCAATGGGGTTTACACACTCTGAAGGACGAGTCTCTGTCCTGTGCATAAACATCAGGATTTTTTATCAGGTTTTGAACAAAAATTAACATATTTACCTTAGCATTGTAAACTGACGCACTCTAAAAAGTAAAAATTGCAGCCATTGAGTACAGACAGTGTTCACTGTCTGTAGATAGTGTTCATTGTAGATAGTGCTCACTATCTAGAGCATGATGTGTTTAAAACACCTTGAGCATGGTCTTCTGGTTTGAATGAGAATTTCAGTAATGGAGCATTAGTCCTTTCTTACTGGTTTTGGGGGTTTGGTTTGGTTGGGGTTTCTTCCCCCCTAGATCTGTAATGCCCACACAGCTGCATTAATATTTGTCTGGTGTTTAAAAGCAGCTAAAGGCAAGTGCTGTACAGCAGTCTAAATACCCAATATATGGATTAGTAATGTCACTAAACGGAACTTTTGAACTTAAAATGCTAAATGTTGGTATATTTTACAGCACCAAATCAAATGAAAGCCAAGGAAGGAAGAAACCTGTACAGCTCTTCTCGTTACGATGACTATGACAGATACAGGCGATCTAGAAGTCGGAGTTACGAAAGGAGACGGTCTAGAAGTCGTTCTTTTGATTACAGCTATAGAAGATCCTATAGTCCCAGAAAGTAAGTGTAGTGTGTGTTCAGCTTCAGCTGCAAAGCAGTCTGCTGGGAGAGAGACACCACGTTGCCTAGTTAATTGTTAAAGTCTTGAATAATCGTTTTCTGTTGTGGGAGTAACTTGTGGGAGTTGCATACTTTGCATGCTACATAAATCAGAAATACTGAATGGAATGATTCTGTGCTTCAGTGCAGAATAAGTAAAAGCAAATGCACAGCTTGAGATAGAATTTATTAAGCATTTGTACCTATACATAGGTATTTGTCAGCATTTACTTTTTCTGATGTACCTTTTTAGCAGTAGACCTACTGGAAGACCTCGTCGTAGCAGAAGCCATTCGGACAATGATAGGTAAAGTACTTTTTACATCCTTTAAATTGAAAACTAGATCACTGTATTCCTTTAACTATAGGGTTAAAAAAAGTTTCTCCTGCAAAATGGTAAACAATTTTTAATGTACTAGATGTCTAAGAATAGTGTTTTTACATTCAAATCTCCTCTCTCCCCTTTATTCTGATAGGTTCAAACACCGCAATCGATCTTTTTCAAGATCTAAGTCCAATTCAAGATCACGATCCAAGTCACAGCCCAAGAAAGAAATGAAGGCTAAATCACGGTCTAGGTCTGCATCTCACACCAAATCTAGAGGCACTTCTAAAACAGATCCTAAAACACATTATAAGTCCAGCTCAAGATATGAAAAGGAATCGAGAAAAAAAGAACCCGCTAGATCCAAATCACAGTCAAGATCACATTCTAGATCTAGGTCAAAATCCAGATCAAGGTCATGGACTAGTCCCAAGTCCAGTGGCCACTAACAGTGTATCCATGTTGGGTTTAGGCATGTAAGATTCATTTACACACAGTTCAGTTTACTTAAATTATCAGGAATATGATGTTGCAACAGTGCTAAAGAGTATTTTCTTTGTCAGTTTTCCCTGTAGCCGAAAATGGTTAAAATTAAGACAATGTTGAGAAGCCACTGAGAGAGCGAGAAAGAGAGAGGGAGAGAGAGTGTCCACTTGGTTAAATGTCACGGGCAGCTACTGATTTGGTTGTGGTGTCTCTATGTATATTTTTGTAAAGATTTGCATTTTTAATGCTTAGATATTGGTGATGACTTGATTGATCGTAACTTGCAACATTGTCCTATTAAAAATGTCATACCCATAGAGAAATTTGGTACCAGTTTGTGCTGAACAGTTAAACTAACTGTTTAACTTGTTCCTTAATGCTAAACCTTGTGATAACACGGAAAACTGGACAGCTGTAGCACAACACTGACCGCTGTGACACGCAGACTGGCAGGTTCATGTTTCCATTGCTCAGAGGCAGGTTTCTGTGTTCTCCATGCCCACTGGCTTGAGCGGGTCAGTGAATGGAGCGGTTTGAGATTCCTCCTTAACCCTGCTGTCTGGGGAGATGGTACTAACATTGCGTGGACTATGTGGGGAGAGAGTGGGTCTTGGAAGCTCATTCAGAGTTTGTGCAGTGCCGTGACTTGTCAGGATAGAGGCATCGCTGCTTTGGCCTGGCAGCTAGTACTAAATGTGTGAGGGGGGGGGGAAAAACCACCTTGCATTGGAAAATTCAATTGAGATTTCAGCAAACAGCAGAGCAACTAAATATTAGGTTGTGTGTACATTTTATGCAGTTTTTGTATCCTAAATTTTAGTGAGCAGTTAACCATGAAATTGCTTAGTTTTCCTGCTGTTAGATACCAGTAGATTGTTTCAAGTTGTGTGTGTACAGTATATAAGAACTAAACTTTTCTGCCAATGACTCCTGTGGTTAGTTGGTGTATTCCTAGCTATAATCCATAGCCACCTCTTCCTGAGTAACACAGGCTGGCTTGTACGCATCAAAAAGTACTTGGTCAAGCGAGTCTGGGTCACTTCTTCCTCAGAACAGATAGTGGTTTGGTTCCAAGATTTCCTTTTCCTGAAGAACAAATGTTTGCAGTTGGATATGAACACAAGCTGCATCTCTAGCTATTTAGTTTATCACTAATACAGTATATTTAGTAAATTGAATGTGAAAAAATAACAAAACCCCTGTGTAATCTTACCAGTATTTCTCTAGAAGGCAAGATACTTTGGTATGAAAATGGCTTTTGGCGTTGTTTTTTCTATTTACCTTCAAAAGCCAGCACCAGACACCTAGTGTTCCTTGCTGTCCTACCTAGTAGCATATAAAGATGTTGGTTTCAACAAGTTCCTTTGTAGAGAAATGTTGTAGTTTTGGGTTTAGTGTTTTCAGCGGGGCCTTTCCAGAAATGCAGACGGCTTTGAGATACCGGCAGCGGAACGTGCGTAGGGGCTGATCCTAGAATCTTTGTACATTTGATAGTATTTCTAACTCTTCCTTTACTGTTTGCAGTTAATGTTCATGTTCTGCTATGCAATCATTTATATGCACGTTCCTTTAATTTTGTAGACTTTCCTGGATGTATAGTTTAAAAACAGCAAAAAGTCTATTTAAAACTGTAGCAGTAGTGTGCAGCTCTAGCAGAGGAAAGTTGTGGGATTAAACTTTGTATTTCCTTTCTTATAGAGGCTTCTAAAAAGGTATTTTTATATGTTCTTTTTAACAGATATTGTGTACTACCTTTAAAACATCGATGTTTTGATCAAAATAACTAAAGACCCAGCTTATTTTCTGCTTGCTGTAAATTTAGCAAACATGCTGTAATAAAAAAATGAAGGAAATACTGATCCACTGGAATTATTGTAGCTTTAGAATTTGACTCCAGAGCATGGTTAGGAGCAGAGCTGTGCATCCCTTACGGAGTAAATTCCTCACTATGGTATTTCAGTAAAGTCAGGAACTTACCATTTAGTGTCTGAACAAAGATGGCTTCACTTTTTTTGGAGGGGTACTAGCCAAACTAAGAAAGCAGATGTTCCAGTCTAATGTATTGAACTTTCTTTTCCATTGACTTTCATTATTGCTGGCTGGACTGCCCTGTGGTTTCAATGCAGATACTGTTAGCCAGGTGGTGAACTACCAGCAGTTAGGATTCGTATAGAACCAAATCTCTTACTGATTTATATTTGCTGCTGTATTAAAACCGGCACCACTCTAGAAGGTGGTAATGCTTTGTTGAGGACGCTTAGAACTCGGGCTGCCTCCTGGCATTTGTGCAACTGGTGGTTCTTAGGCCACTGAGGAAAACAACTCTGAAAAGCGCTTAACTGCATTGATAAAGCCACTCTTGGGCTCCTTAAGTCGAGCTGTGATGATCGTGTAGCTTTCTGCTTGTAACAGCAGAACAGCCTGCCCTTTTTCAGTGCTCTTACATTAGTATTGTCAAGACTAAAATCCCACATAGAAGTGGTGCACCTGGCTGTGGTGGGCAAGCATGGGTCTGGTTCTGTCAGCACCCTGCAAGGGATTGCTGTAAATAACACTCCAGGAGCTAGAGCTGGGCCGGTGGGGCAGAGGGAGGAGAGCATCGGTGTCCAGGCTGAGCTGCTGATTCCAGACTGCAGAGTAACACTAACTGTACCGTGACTGTTTTGTCAGCATGTCCTTATGTTGTGTGCCTCAACAGTGATGTATAGCACAGTTTAAATTATTTCTGTTTTGCAAATCCAGTTCATTGCAAGTATATTGCAGTATCTGCCAGTTCTGATGGTTCTTTCTTTCTCTCCCAGAGGTAGGACTAAACTTTGACTTGACTTGTGTATATGAACAAGCCAGAAAAGCCGAACACAAACCCACGATGTTTCAAGAGTGCATGAATAAAGATGTTGTCCTAGTTCTTGCTCCCATGGAAAAATTGTGAAGAAGCTGTTCTGTGGGCCTTTCAGTTGGGGACGAGTTAGCAGGATGTGGCCAAAGGGCAGGGAATGTTCACGCATTGGCGCCAGTCCAGCCACAGCCCCGCTAGATAACACCTCCTCCCTTGGCACAGGGGTCTAGTCCTGCTCTAAGAAAGCAGTAGCCTGTCTTATGCAAGCTACCCGCAGGTTATGCACAGCTGGAATGCAAGAACATACGCAGGCTACAAAAGATGGTGTGTAGGCATCTTTCTTTTGGAGTCTCAAGAATGGTGGGGATTCTGGGCATGGGGTTTTTTTCTGTGGTAAACTATACAGACTTTTTTTTTATTATTTTATTTTTGTCATTCCTGCAAAAAAAAAAAACTGTAGAATTGAAGTAGTCTGTAAAAATTCTGCTGACAGCCATGGCTGTGCTCAAAGCATCTGCAGCGTTGTCGATTTACTTCGGCAGTAATAGAAGGCTCGTTTGGAACTCCTTTTTCACCTAAAGTCCATGTGCCCAAGTGGTTAATTACAAATCCTCCATGTAGTGGTTGAGTAGCTGGGTGTTTATAAACTAGGGACTGCAATAGAGCAGTCCCTGACAGCTCAATGTTATCCTTCCTGTGTCTTTTGAAGATGTTCAATGTACAGCATAACGGCTTTACTCAAAGTGGAAACTCGATTTAAATGTTGGTTTGAGCTCTTGGTAAGAGCGCCTGCTTCTTTTTTCTCTTGCTGTTTTGTCTGGGGTAACAGCTTGGAGAATGTTCAGAGAAGAGCAGTCGGGTCGATGCCTTACAGCACCGCCACTGGGGTTCTGGCAGGGATGTAACATTTTGAAGTGCAAAGGGATGAATTCACACATTTTTAGGACTTAATCACCCATTAATAACTGCTGGTTTTCTCCATTTATCTTGTAACTTGCTTAAAGAGTCTGTAGTCCATTGCTATAGTATGTGTCTAAAGATGCTCTTACTGGCAAGAGTAGGAAGGGGAGACTGTGTACCCTGTAGTGTGTTTGATGAAAAGATGCTGATGTTTTTATTCCTACCCATCCTTTCTTCTTGAGTTTTGTGTTCCATCTGTGCAAACAACCCTGTGAACTGGGAATAAAATGTACACGTTTTGACTATACCTTGAGAGCAGCTTCTGACTTGATTAACACAGCGAAGGGCTGTTGGGGATGGACCACCCAGGGATGCTGCCCCAGCCCTGGGTCCTTCTCTGGGCTTCTGTGCCTGGCCTTCCTGAGCAGAGCTGATGGCCCCAGCAGGCTCCATGTGGGCTTGGGGGCAAGGTCAGTGTTCATTGTCAAACCCAGTGCTCAGCCAGCACTGTGAGGAGCAAAGGAGAGGACTGTGGTGAAGAAATCTCTTCCCTTGTCATTTCCAGCCCATTTGTGTGTGTCAAATACTTGCCAGGGGCCTCAAGCTGCTGCTCCTCACCAAAGATAAGATAATCCTACAGTATGACAGTTGAGGATATAAAAGGGGGCACTGAAATGTTCATCTGCATTCTGAAGTGTCAAAGCTCTACAGAGCTTCTTGAGCTACCAAACATACGTGATCCTGCTTTTCCAGTACAGTCTTGAAGTAAGTAAGAGTCTTTTAGGGGGTGAAAATATTACTTTATTTGAATTTCTTTCCAATTTGTACATACACGATCAGTAACTGACAATTTGAGGCCGAATATACACGATTGTAACTGGGACACAGCTCATCTGCTGGTGGAGATCACAGAGTTTAACACAAGTTTACAACTGCCAATTCCCTCTTACATGGAGCAATAGATTTGCAAAGGCTGTTCTGAGTGAACAGTGAAATCAGTTTCATGATCCACAATGCTCCCTGCCATGTTAAAGCACTTTATTAAGGACTACAAACCACCTCTGGGTTCTGCTGCTGCAGTGGGATTGGGTATTACAGGCAGCACCAAATACTGGTGACAAGCAGTGGTATGGTTTAAAAATGGAAAACTTGCAATCCCACAGGATGTGTTTTCTATCCCTTAACACACACACGTGCCACAGAACACCAGGATCCTCAACTGCAGCAGCTTTTAAAGGGTTCAGGTTTTGGTTTTTATTTTTAAAAAAATCTAAATAAGCCTTTTCTGCACTGGTTTGCTTTAAAAAGGAGCTCATGCATTTTCACTGCATGGCGAGTGCAAGGGCACAGCCACAAGGTTTGGATTTTTTTTTTTTTCTTTTTTTTTCTTTTTTAAACAAAATATCTTTTACCTCAGGCCACGTACACCCCGCGGCCATCTTACATTCAGCAGTTTTGTACTAAAAATACTCTGTGCAGGAAAGCCCAGCAGGAATTTACATATGCTACAAAGTTTTACATGTATTTACATGGCTCTGTCTTCCCTATGGCACATGTCAATGCTGCCAGGAGCTGCTGCAACTGCCTTGTTAGAGGGTCACACATTTAAGACCCATTTAAATAACTACTCCACCGTTCTCAGATGTAAAAACTGATCCAACAGGTATTTGGGAACCCCTCGGTGCAGTGGGAACACAACAGGGTTTAGGTTTCAGGCAGTCACCCGGCACTGCAGGGTCTGCTGGGGTTCCAGTGCAGATTCCTCTTCTGCTCAGCAGGGGAGGCAGTTCCATGTTGATGTGTTCTGCTTGTCTTTTCACCAACACGCACCAGAGCCCCCTCGGTTTTAGTCACAGGCTTGAAACACTTCTTTGCTAATTCCAGAATGCCAAACAAGGCTCACCAGTGCAAACAAGAGCTTGGTCTGTGTTTGTCCTGGTGCCTTGGCAGAGGTTTTACTTCACTAGCAAGTTCTATGCAAGTTTGAAAAGCAGCAAATTACCTGACTAAAGCTTTCAGTGCAATTTTTTTTCCACTTAATGCTGCATTAAGTTAGGCAAAAGCTGGTTTTCTACCATACCAAAAAGTAGTCACAATGCCAACTGGGGGAGACAGTCCCATTTACTCTTACAATAAATACAAGAAATGGTGACTGCAGCTTTGATTAGATTGACTATAGAGAAAATTCCTATTTCACAGTGAACACAGCACAAAACTTGAGGTAAAACATGAGGGGAATGTAAACTTTAACCCCTTTTGTCCAAGTGACTAACTATATGCAGCAGGAACATTTGGTTCTGTACACCTGCACATCTAGAATGAGGACTAACAATTCTCAACTTTTAAATCCTGTAAATTTAAATAACTTTACAAATGTGAGAATTACATCTCAAGCCTGGACCTTAAGTAATGTTTTAAGCTGAAATGTCATCATTTCTTTATCTGAAGGTTTAAAAGAAACAGGTACCCAGTGGCTGGGTGGTTTGGGAAGGACACTGGGCGAGGGCGGCTCGCTGAACTTTGCTCCGGCATAGTTCTGGTTGGGTTGAGGTGTGAAGAACAGGTTGCGATTCGATAAAGCCGGGCTCCAATTCTGATTCTTGGGGAAATGAACATTGTTCTTTCCCCCTTTCTGCATGGCCTGCCATGCACCAGCTGAGGAGTTGCATCCATGCCCTCTTTCTTTCTTCATATAGGTCTTCATCTGCGAATTCTGGTCTTTGTTCTTCTGCCTGTTTTTAAGTTGTTGATGGTTCTTGGTGGGATTTCTAGATTGGGGAACTGGAATGTTGAATCTTTCTCCACCACCCATCTTCAACTTAAATGTCACCTGCACGAACAGAGGAGAAAGTCGGTGGAGTTTGCATGATATTTCTAAGTATGTTGGAGAATGTTTGGATTCTAAATAAGGGGGCTGAAATCAACCTAACCAAGACTTCTATCAGTCGGAAGCAGTGGGGCTTTTTCTCCATTACTGGATACCCAAGAACGCTGCTGCCACACTCGGGAGAACCGGATTACAATGCCATGTCACCTTCCAAGTGGGAGATTTCTGACTCTGCAGTGGCTTAACACTCCTGGTGCAGAGGGCTGGCCAGCACATCACACACCAGACCATCCATCCCTCAGGAGCCACATCCCTGTCCCCCACCAGCAACCAGAGCCTTGTCTGCCTGGCTGGCAAAGTGCTGCTCCTCCAGGCAGTCCAACTCCTGAACATTCCACCTCTGTTCTCAGGTAAAGGAGTTACTGGAAGGATGTGGAAGATGCACTGCTTGCAAAATACAGTGCCAAATTCAAGGTGTTGGTGTTAAATCCCAAGGACATTTAACCAAGATCTTTACACCCAAAGGTCTGGGCAGAGTTCACACTGATAAAGCCACTCCCCGTCTTTCCAGTTACACAAGAATTCCTGAGATAAACCCAAAGTGATCTGAAAACCACCTCAAATGGAAAGCAACCTTGCAACTGATCTTACCAAGCAGACAGCTAGATACTATCACAGGGTACTTGGCACCTCCTGACTCTCCTACAGCACCATTCCTCTCCCCCATTTACCTTTCAGTTGTCTTCTCCGATTCCCCACTCTCCAAGCCTTGCCCCCTTTCTTGCTTCCAAGCCTGAAAGCGGAGGTGCTGCCTTTTACTGGACTCCTTCCTTTGGCTCAGGACAGAAGTGTTCATGGGCTGATCCGCTGTATTCAGCCAGGGAGCCGAGCCCAACATCGGATTCTCGGCACAGACGCTCCAAGGGAGAAGTCCCACTGCATAAACGAGAATGAAGTTTGAGTTCAGGTTAACAAAAACTCTTTCGACTCCGAAGGGGAAACAAAAAGCTCAAATAATTCAGAGAATTCACAGCCAGCTGTGTCTCTTACTTGTGAAAGGTGACAAGGCAGTTCAAACTGAAGACACATGGCAGTATTTATCTTGTTCTACTTATATAAACCTCACCATCATACCTAGCATATCACAAAGAGAAGCACTTTCTTCATGCTCCCTGTACACATCTGAAGAATTTTAATGGACGAGCAAGAACCTCAACTTTTTTTTGGGGGGAGAAAACAACCAAACGCAATGGAAACCGCTTTGGGGTGAACCCTCGAGCACGAACCACCCCGAGATCCCTCCCGCCTGCCCCCACGACCCGACCGCGCCCTCTCCAGACGCCGCCTTTTCACCTCCTCAGCACCTCTCCCTCAGCGGCTCTCCCAGCCCAGGGCTCGCCCTCGCTTTCCCTTTGCAAAACTCGAGCCACCCCGATGGTTCCGCCTCCTCCAACCGCTGTCACTTCAGCCACAGCACCCCCGGCTCCCCAGCACCCTTCGCCTTGTTGCGACTCAAGCCAAGGCCCGCGGTAACGTCGTTACCCCACCGGGGCGGCCCTTACCGCTCCCATCTCCCTTCGCCTCCAGATCTCCTCCCCTCACCTACCCCTTGCGGCCCCCGGGCCCTCGTCCCCCCCGGCCCCGCTTCCCCAACAATGGGGCCGCCCAGCGAGCACAACATGGCGGCGACAGCGCCCGGCCCGGCCCGCACCGCTCCTCCCTTACCGACTTCTGTCTGTTTCGTTCACACACAAACACAGACACACTCGCGTTACTGCCGAAACCGGACCCGCAGCTCCTCCGGCACCCCGCAGCAAAGCAAAGCACAGCCCAGACCGCTCCACTCCAACCCTCCGCTACCCCTCTCTCTCCTACACAAAATGGCGGCCGCTGCCCTACGCCGTATAACACCCCGGCCCTCCTCCCCCGCGTCCCGGGCCGCCTCGCTCAGCCAATAGCAGCGCTCTGCCTGCCGCCTCCGCCAATCCCAGCGGGGCCCCGCCTGTTGCTGGGAGGGGCCTGGGCAGACTGGGCGGGTGGGGCCGCCGTTTGAATCTCCTCAGCCGAGGGCGGCCGCGGCGGACAAAGAGCCCCGGTTCCGGCCGGAGTCAGCGGCCGAGCCCCGGGCAGCGCCCCCGCGGGCCGGCTCGGGGGTTAACGCAGCAAAAGGTAGGGGTAGGGGGAAGGCCGGGCCAGCTACTGCTTGCGGCTGCACAGGGGTGACAGAATCAGCCACAAGCCCAAGCTCCTCCGGGCTGAGCGAGCGGCCCCGGGAGCGGGGCGTCACCGAACAAAGCCAGCTCAGCCCCGCAGAGAGCCCCGCAGAGAGCCCCGCAGCGCTCGCTTCGGCAGATGGAGCGTGTCGGGCCCGTGGCCCGCACCTGCGCTGTCGGAGTTAATTCATTACCCCGGGCCTGCGCGTACTTAACTAACGGCTGACCGGCGCACGGCCTTAATGGCTCTGCCCCATCCCCAGCTCTTCAGGCACCACCAGGGCAAAGGGAAGGGCTCCCGAGAGAAGCTGCATCTTTAGGTTTATTTCATGATGCAGTATTATTCAGAAAGACCAGGTATGTTTTAATACACAAGGTGTGTTGACATAACCAAGTCCAGACCTTTGTTCATGTTCTTTATTATGTGTTTGTGCAAAGCACGCTGAGTTTAATGTGTTTTTCTCCCGTTGCTCTGTGTTTCTCGGGACAGTGTTATGGCTGAGATCCTTACGGTAGCTTTCATTTAGATGGAAGACAACAGTACCTGCTGTAACCATTTTAGCCTTGAAAATGCACTAGTTCAAACAAAGCAGATTTTTTTGCTTTGGCTCTTTTTTTCAGTGTGTTTATATCTGCTAAAGCATCATAGAATCATAGAACAGTTAGGGTTGGCAAGGACCTTAAGATCATCCAGTTCCAACCCCCCTGCCATGGACAGGGACACACTAAACCATCCCACCCAAGGCTTCATCCAGCCTGGCCTTGAACACTGCCAGGAATGGAGCGCTCACAACCCCCCTGGGCAACCCATTCCAGTGCCTCACCACCCTCACAGTAAAGCACTTCCTCCTTTTATCAAATCTAAACTTCCCCTGTTTAAGTTTTAACCCATTACCCCTTGAATGGTTTGGGTTGGAAGGGACCTTAAAGACCAGCTCCGTGTGCAGATGTTCTTAAGGCAGGACATGTCACTGAGGCTTCAAAACAGCATTTTACTGGCTGCCAATGTGCTCTCACATCTGGGGAGCAGAACAGCCTCGTGCTTGCAGTTCAAACTGAGGATGACACAAGGCCTTGTAGGTTTTCCTGACTATCTTTGCTCTTTCACAAAACATCTTGCCTTTCACAGCTGGTTTTAGGCCCAGGCTGACACATTTAGCCAGAGGGGAGCCAAAGATGTCAGTGATAAACCAGTCCTGTATCCCTGCAGGCTGTTCCAATGGGACACCAGGAAAACAGCTGAATGCTACAATAAATTGTGTCATTTAGAGTTCAAATCCAGGAATGCAGGGGGGGTGTTTTAAATCAAGGGGGAGGCAGTTCAGAATATCCTAACTCCACAATGCCTGCATAGGAAGCAAAGAGAAAGTTACCCACTCTTCGTGCTTCAGTAGCTAAAGCCTTGGGCAGGTTTCCTCTCCTGGAGGAAAAGGAGATGGATCTTCCCAGAGCTGCAGTAGCTCCAGCATGCACAGCAGTACTCAGGTGGCTGCCATGTCCTGAAGCCACAGCACAGACTTAGTCACAGTGTTCAGTCTTGACCCCTTCTCATCAAGATCTGAGACCCCTTTCATAGAAGCCACTTCAGTCCCTCAAATATGATTTTTAAGCCTTCTTTCTTTTCAGTGGCCTCAACACAAGACTTCTTGACCCAGAGTGTATGGCCCTATATCTAAGGTACTGATGGGCACTGTCTGGGCTGCAGAAGATGGAGCAGCTCATCCCAGCCTTCATGCCATGCAGTCCTTCATCTGCTGAAGGCAAGGTCCAAGAGGCTGTGCCCCTCAAACACGTGCTTGAAGAGAGGAGCACCTCCACCCTGACTGTGCTGGGCACTGCCACATGGCGACACAGCCTCAGTGACCTCAGCTCCACTACACCTTTGCTATGTGCCCCTGTAACCCAGTGTACGTGTTTTCTGTGTCTGCTCAGGCTGGGTTATTCTGCTTCCTCCAGGTAATCCACAGCTGACTGCAATAACTGCAGTTTCCTCACATTTTCAGGGAGCCAGTTTCATCACTAGGATCTACACTGCTGAAATCCTTCTCTCAGCCCCCCACCTTGTGCTGCCACAGTGCCAACAACTCCAGGTTTTCCTGAGCCACTACTGTTTTTCACACTACATCTCCATTCTCTCCTAAAGCAGTGTTAACACCAACCTGAGGAATTAGCTCCATCTGTGCTGGCACTGCAATACCTAGCAATTTCCACAGGCGTTCCAGTGAAGACAAAGTCCCCAGAGCTTCATTAGCTCCAAAGTGAAATGCTTCCAGCTGTGATTGACATAGCTCTATCCATGCACATCTCCATGCCAGGGCGTGGAACTACCCACTGGTGGGTGCTGCAGGAAGTGAGCAGCACGGATGAATTGTTCATTAAGTCAACAGTGAACCATTGCCCCAGTTTTATTCCACAGGTGACAAGCTTCCACTAGTACATGACTTTGAGCCATAAAAAGTAAACACCTTGGGGTTACTAAGAGTCCCATGACACACCTAAAACTAGTCAGACGTTTCCATCTGAGCCAAACATTAACTAGGGTAACAGTCTACCTGGGTTTTCCTTATGTGGGAGATGTGTTGAGTTAGTATTTAGTTACAGTTCTGCACAGAAGTATTAAGTATACAGTAACATTTGCAATATCCTTTATTCTGTCTGGCAGAGGACTCCATTTTCTCAATCAAATCAAGCTCAGGAAATCCACAGCAGTGATTACCAAGGGGATAGTTGAATCTCTCCTGAGTCATTAAAGAGGTACAAAGTATGCACCCCAGCAGTCCAGCACCACTATGGACTGTAACTGCTTAAAGCTCCTTACGAGTTTGTTGTTAAATAAAGCAGAGGCAGGACATGAAGATAGTTTCTATATAAGCTGTAGGTAGGTGAGTGCCCAAGAGGATCTGAGCTGGATCATCTCCAGAATGAGATTTTGCTCCCCTGCACCGCTGCAGCCAGTCCCACACTCAGGAGTGTCTCTGCGCACGTATCTGCTGTGCATGACCACAGCACACACAGAACACAACAGACTCAGCACCAGGAGTAGACACATGGACGGACACAGAGCTGACTGAGGAGCAGCTACCAAAGCCCTGAGCCTTATGGCCCAGGGCGGGTTAAAGGGCTTGTGCTGAAGCAGCTTCATAGCAGCTGATGGCCAAACCTTGCGTCAATAGGCATCTAGGCATGCCTGCCGGGTCACACCCGGTCCCTTCTCTGTCTCACAGCTCCCTGTTCAAACCCACACGAGCACTGAGTCACAAAGCCTGCAGGAACCGTCAGCCCGTTTAAACCAACACGCCCGGTTCAAACCCGACCGGCAGGAAGACGTTTCCTCCCTCAGCCCCCTCAGCACACAGGGGCGAGCAGAGGCGCTTCTCCCGCAGGACAGCTCCCAGGGCACGGCCGCGCCGGGACTGCCGGTGCCCCGCAGGACGCGCAGAGCCGCCGCTGCCTCGTTAGTATGGCGGGGATGCCGCTCGGCGCCCACGGCGGCGGCTTGCCACGGTGACTACGGCAACTTCGGCCGCACCGGTACCTGCGAAAAACCAAGCCCCTGCCTCGGCAGCGGCGACGTCGCCTCGCCAATTATGGCGGCCAAGCTGTCGGCACCATTGCCTCCATAACAATTACATCCGCAGCGTTGCCTCGGTAACGGCGGCTGCGATATTGCCACGGTAACAATGGCGGAACGCAGGCGACGTTGCTTCGTTAGCAATGGCAGCGACGTGCCTCGGTAACAATGGCGGCGACACTGCCGTTGTGATTAGGACGGGGACGTTCCCTCGGTAACAATGGCGACATGCCTCGGGAGATATGGCGGCGGCGCCGCCTCGTTAACGGCGCCGGTGACGTTGCCTCGGTAACAGCGGCGGCGTCGTTGCGACGGAAAACGCGTCACGACATCGCCTCGCGAGCCGCGGCGGCGGCCGCGTGCCGTCCCGCGCAGCACGGCGGTGCCCCCCGCTGCCCCCGCGAGGGCGTCCCGCGGCACGGCCGCTGCTCCCGGAGCCGAGGAGCCAGGGCGGGGGCTGCCGCCGGGCACGGGGGTCACCGCCGTGCTGGCGGCGCCGCTGCGGAGGTCTCCGTGTGCAGGTGATGCCCAGCACCGCTCCCTGCGCTGGGAGCAACCTGCGCTGTGTGCCCCAGGACACCTGAGAGCGCTCGGCACAAGCGCAGCGTAGAAACGGGGCTTTGGAGGCCTGCCCGGTTTAAGCCAGGGCGAGCAGCCTTGTCGATGGCGCCGCTCCGGGGGTGTTCAGTTGCAAAGGGTAACCAGCAGCAACTTCCTGCACTGCCACCTCGGGCCTAGCAGCAGGGCCTGGGTGTTTGCACTCTGTTGATACCGGGGAATAAAGGGTTAACGTTGTGCCTGCTTGCTTAAGCAGTCGCTGTGCTTGGTGAAGCAGAACCGTAGGAGTCAAAGTTGCTAGAATGGTGAAGCAGAGCTGTAGGAGTCACAGCTGCCAGCAGAGCTGTAGTAGATAAGATGCATAGCTTAACATTGAAGACATTCTTGTTGAAATAGTATCTTTAGACAGAAAAGGAACAAAAGATAGCCAGAGTAACAAAATTTGCAAACTTGACAAGTTTCCGCTTTAAGATACATAAAACCGGCTTGTACCGAACCTGGGGTTTGGATCGGAGCCGAAACCCCACTGAGTCTGCGGAAAAGCAAGAGGTTACTCACGGTGATGAAGAGGAACCTCCATCCTCAAGACCCCCTAACGACCCCCACCAGGAGGCACTGCACAGGCGCACCAAGGGGACGAATGCCAGGAAACTGATTATAATGCTAGACGGGAATAGGTTTTGCATATGTATTAGGAGTGAAGCAATCTCATGTTCAGGTAATCATTACATGTAATATAAACGAACTGAGTGGCAAAGGAAAGGCACGCATGCCTTTGGAGGAGCGATCCCCGTGCACCTCAGCGCTGAATAAAGCATCCCTGCTTTACAACTCTACCGAGTTGTGGACTCTATCCACGTATCGCTATGAGCTGTGCTCCAGGACACCTGCCTATGGCTTACAGGGAAGAAGTACAGAGAGTTTTAGGGACAAAACACAGAGCAGTTGCCAGCTTGGTGGGGCTGCTCATGGGATCCCTGTGTGTAGGTGATGAGCACGACCAACCAGGCACACTTCCCCCTTCACCAAACTACCAACACCTGACAACTGACTCCTGGTTCCACCTTTTTGTCACTGCTCTACTTTGCCTCTCTTAGCAGTAAATAAATAATCCAATACAGAACAAAAGCAGTAGAAAATCTCCTCAAAACTCTGTTTTCAGTGAAAAATACATTCAGCACCTGATAATAAATATAATGGAATGTACTAATAAACCATATTAAGAAAGCTAAAGAGCTCCTATAAATATAATACCTTAGAAAAGAAAACCTTGCAGAAATATTTATTAACACATACACTGGTAAAGCTTGACATGTCCTGAAGCTATTCAGTCAGCTGTTTCCATGTCGATAAATAACAAACCACAACAGCACAAAGCAGCACAATAGTCAAATATTACAATACACACACCAGATGATTGACCTGGTTGAACCCCATAGACCTGAATGAGCTCACAGGGAACCACTGCCTTACATACCCCAGTCAACACCTACAACCCCTCCCTCAATGCCCTGGGGCAGGGGTGCCTGAGCCAGCAGCTGGGATAAAAGGGGCAGGATGAGCGATGTTTTCTTGTTGGCCTGATGTCTGTAACACAGAAAGGGTCAAAGAGACAAAATGATTCTTCAATACAGCAAGACCAGCAGCATTTTCCCCAGAGCTACATCCATATTCCAGGTAGCCCAAAAGCGGGCACCATGGAGACAGCAGAAGGATGGACTTCTGAGTGGCAAAGCAAGGGTGGATTGCCACGTTGGTGGCACTGTTCCCGAGCTCATTCTGTGTAGGTAACGCTAGGCACCAGCTTTATGTCCCGGGGTTTTGGCTGAAGGAACAGAGGTTGGACATTTAAACTGTGTGAGGTGTGCTCCACTACACCCAATAGCAGGCACTAGAAAGGCAGTACAGAGACGGAGGTTTAGTTTTAGGTGGGTAAAGGCAGAGTGACAGCAATGCTGACACCGTTGCGGAGATCACCATGTGTACAAGATGCCCAGCACTAGCTCTCCCTCCTGGCTCTTCAGCTGTGGGAGCAGGGGCTGGGCGTTTGCGCTCTGTTAACTGTGCTCTAGGATGCCGGAGAACAGGAACTACATAGGAGAGGAAGTATGCAGATGGAGTTTTGGGTGGGAAGGCGAGGAGCGACAGCAATGCGGGTGGCACCATTTCAGCACTCACCGTGTGCAGAAGAGGCCCAGCACCAGCTTTCCCTCCTGGCTCTTCGGCTGTGGGAGCAGGGGTCGGATGTTTGCACTCTGGGAGCTGTGCTCCAGGGTGCCCAAGGGCAGGCAAGAGACATTACAGGCAGTACACAGAAGGAGATTGAAGCATTAAAATTAGGAGTGAGAGCAATGCTTGTGGAATCATTATGGAGCTCGCCGCAGGTAGAAGATGCCCAGTGGCAGCTTTCCCTCCTGGCTCTTCAACTGTAAGAGCAAGGGCTGGACATTCACACCCTGTGAACTGTGCTGCAGGATGCCCAGGAGTAGACGCCAGCGAGGCAGTGCGCAGCTGGAGTTTCAGGTTTAGGTGGGAAAGGGAGGAGCGAGAGCAATGCTGGTGGCACCATTGCAGAGCTCACCGCGTGTAGAATATACCCAGCACCAGCTTTCTTTTAAGCCAGTACCATAGAAATGAGCCCTGCTTTCCCAGCACAATGGTTGTCCCTGGAGCTGTAGGCTTGTAGATCTCTGAACCCTAACCCTGAGCCTAACCCAAATTTAAGGCACCCCCATGGAGGTGAGGTCTCCATGGCCCTGCACTATCCCTGGGCTATTTGGGAAAGCTGCGGAAGGAGCAAAGTTGGTGCTGTTCAATGCTCCCGTTGGCATGCCCTTCCCAGCCCTGGTGTCCCTGGGGCTGTAGGCTTCGTGGATCTCTGAACCCTAACCCTGAGCCTAAACCTAATTGAAGGCACCATCATGGACATTCTGCCTGCCACCCCAGCGACACGGCTGGGCCGGGTGGAAAAGGCGTTGGAGATCACTGCAGGTAGCAGAGCCCCAGCAGCAGCTTCTGTCCTGGCTCTTCGGCTGTGGGAGCAGGGGCCGGACGTGCGCGCTCTGCGCGCCGGGCCACGGGAGGGCCGGGAGCGGGCACCGGGAAGCCAAGCTCTGCATTAAAGCCCCCGCCTTTCCCCGCTGGTGCCCCCCATCCCTCACTGCATCTCCCAGCCCCGTCCCTTGCCTTCCCGTCCCTTCCCTTCCAGTCCCATCCCGTCCCGTCCCGTCCCGTCCCGTCCCGTCTCGTCCCGTCCCCCGCCGCCTCGCTGTCGGCGTTCCCCGGGCCGAGTCCTCCTGCCGGCAGAGGGCGCTGTGCCCGCTCCGCGCCGTTCCGCCCATGCGCAGTGCGGGCTCGGCTGGGCTCGCTTGGCCCCGGTGGCGGCGGAGCGGAGGTGGGAGCGCGGCGGGCCCGGGGCTGGAGCGGGGGGGAAGCGGCGGCGAGGAGGCGGCGGCGGCGGCGGGAGCGGGGGGGTCCCGCCGGGGCCCGGGGCCGCCCTCGGTGCTGCGGGCAGGGCAGGCGGGAGGGGGGGCCCAGCGCGGGCCTGCGCGGCCGCACGTGTGGTGGCGCGGGCGATTCAAACGGCTGCGGCGCGCCGCGGGCCGGGAGCGGCTCCGTCCGCCCTTACCCCAGCGGGGAGCAGGGCCCGGTGCTGAGGCCCTGACCAGGGCCCAGCGTGGGGTGCATGAAGGGGGTGCCCCCCCCCCCACGTGGCCGCCCCAAGGTGCCCCCCAGCAGCGCGTCTGTGTTCAGATCGCAGCACTATGCCGGGGAAGCGCACCAGCAAGAAGAGCCTGGCTTCAGAAGAGGAGTCTCCTGGAAGGAAGAGGGTTAAAGGTGAGGAGAAGCCGCGAGAGTTCTCCCTGCCTCTCCCAGCTGTGATTTCAGGGCTGGTTTTCCCCCCGCCATGTGCTATTCGTAGCGTTTCTGTGCCCTCAGTGTGCCACCCGTCCCACCGCACGCAGCCCGGGCTGGTGCTGACGCTGGGGCAGGGCGATGTCGGCCAGCTGGGCCTGGGAGAGGACGTGATGGAGAGGAAGAAGCCAGCCCTGGTGTCCCTGCCGGAGATGATCGTGCAGGCGGAGGCTGGAGGGATGCACACGGTGTGCCTCAGCCAGACAGGGAAGGTGAGCGCAGCGTGGGCTTGGGGGCCGAGCCGCGCTTCCCTGCGAGCTTCGGGATGTGTTCTGGAGCAGGGAACATCCTGCTCTGCCCAGATGAGTTGCTCACTCCAGCTCTCGGGATGAACGTGGTCTCCATGCTGTGAACCACAGCGTTTTAGGGGCTCCAAAGGATAACTCAGCCCGGTCGGTCTCTGTCCCCTCCTGCCCCTCTGGGAGCTGTCCTGACCAGCTCGCTCTCGTGTCTGCAGATCTACACCTTTGGCTGCAACGATGAGGGTGCCCTCGGACGCGACACCTCGGCGGAAGGGTCGGAGACCACGCCGGGGCTGGTGGAGCTGCAGGAAAAGGTGGTGCAGGTGTCGGCAGGGGACAGCCACACTGCTGCACTGACAGAGGACGGCAGGGTTTTCGTCTGGGGCTCGTTCCGGGTATGTTGATGCCTCGCATGCTGCAAGCTCTGCCGATGGTCGCTGCTTCCGTGACTCAGGTCCATGCAATCTGTGTCTCCCCCAGGATAACAACGGGGTGATCGGCTTGCTGGAGCCCATGAAGACCAGCTCCAGCCCTGTGCTGCTCCAGCTCAATGCACCCGTCATTAAAATTGTCTCAGGTGAGCAAGGTCCTGCCGTGTGCCTGGGTCAGGCTGGTGCACGAGGCCTTTCCAACCCTTAGGAGAAGGTGAAGATCCAGAAGTTCCATGTCCTTTTCCTCCCTCTTGGCTGTTTGTCTTCTCTGGCTCTTGAGAGAGAACGGACATTGTGTCTCCTCCACCCCTGAGGGTATTGTTAATATTTGACCCAATCTGATGTAAGGTGCCTTGCAAGAGTGCCCTGACTTGTGACCCTGCAGGGTCAAAGCACTCACCCTCGTCTCTTCCCAGGGAATGACCACCTAGTGATGCTGACACTGGATGGTGACCTCTTCACGTGTGGCTGTGGCGAGCAGGGCCAGCTGGGGAGAGTGCCAGAGCTCTTTGCCAACCGAGGAGGAAGGAGAGGTCTACGTGAGTTCCTTTGGTGCTTGGTGGCACCCAGTGCTGCATCTTTTGGTCTCAGCTCTGTGCTTTGCAGAGGAGCAAAGAGCCCCAGTCCCTTCCCCTTAAAGGAAAACCTTCTCACTCAAGGGCTCCTGTGCAAATTGAGTTCAGTGAGCTGGATTCGAGTGGGAGGAAAAGGGTGCAAATCATTAGTCCTCCTGTGACACTGTGTCTTCTGCCCTCAGAGCGGTTGCTGGTCCCCCAGCGTGTCCCTGTCAGAGGCAAAGGCAACAGAGGCAAATTGCGTTTCCAGGATGCCTTTTGTGGGGCTTACTTCACTTTTGCCATCACAGAGGAGGGACACATCTATGGATTCGGCCTCTCTAACTACCATCAGCTTGGTGAGCTTTGCTTCCATCCCTCCAGATCTGCCCGCTTTGGTCTGGATGTGGTCTTCCCAGTCCTTGCTGCCCTGGCCTGGGTGGGGGGACACTGCTGGGTGCCCTGGGTCCTGAACACCAAGCACCCACTGGGCACACCAGAGCTGGGAAATTGGCGGTGGGGGGAGTGGGGTCACCCTGCAGAGCTTTGGACCTGGTGCCAGGTCCCAGTCCCTGCAGCCAGCGGGGTTGAGCATTGGTTGATCTGGGGGCTTTGTTAGTCTCTGCTGGGGTGGATGGCTCAGTGCTGGTGCCTGGCCTGGGCTGACCATGCCCACCTCATGTGTTCGTGTGTCCCACCCTGCAGGCACCCAGGGCACCGAGCCCTGCTTCTCCCCGCAGAACCTGACGTGCTTCAAGAACTCCACCAAGTCCTGGGTCGGGTTCTCTGGAGGGCAGCACCACACAGTGTGCGTGGACTCAGAGGGTGAGTGCTGGCGGGAGGGGCAGGCTGGGGTCATGCAAAGCAGGATGGGGGGAGCCCATCGACGTGGCCCTCGTCCCCGCTGAGGGGGTGTTGGGGTGACAGTGACGTGCTGGAGCGCTCCCAAGTCCTGTGTTCGGGGCAGCAGCAGTGGAGTGAACGTGCAGCAAAGGGCAGGGTGAGAGAAACTGGGAATCTCTTGTGAGCTCTGCTCTCCCCGGCTCAATAGTGTGTCCAGGCGTGCGTTCACCCCCTTGATTCTGGGGGGCTTAGGGGTCTCTGTGCCACCCTGCACCCCCTGGTTGGGAGCTAGGCTGTGGTTAGGAGCAGTGATGCTCCTCCCTGACTCACACTGAGGGGCTGTGTGCTGCTTTATCACCTCCTGTGTGTGTGTTGTCCTTCAGGGAAAGCCTACAGCCTGGGCAGGGCAGAGTACGGCCGCCTGGGCCTCGGGGCTGGGGCAGAGGAGAAGAGCACACCCACAGTCATCCCCGAGCTGCCCAGCATCTCCTCTGTGGCCTGCGGAGCTTCGGTCGGCTACGCTGTCAGCAGTGATGGTGAGTGCTTGGGAATGCTGTGCTTCCCCACCCTCATCCACCCTTCCTGCCTCCCTTGCCTTGGCTGTGTGTGTGATCAAACACCTCCTAGCTGCAAGTGCTGCTTCTCTTCTTTCTCTCTGCTGTATCTCTGGCACCCATCAGTGAGCTCAGGGTCTGGAGTCCCCTTGGGTTTCGCTGCTTGGTCCCTCCCTAAAAGTCAAAACTTGCATCACCTCTGTTGCAGGCCGAGCATTCGCCTGGGGCATGGGCACCAACTACCAGCTGGGCACAGGGGAGGAGGAGGACGTCTGGAGCCCGGTGGAGATGGTGGGCAAGCAGCTGGAGAACCGCACGGTGCTGGCCGTCTCCAGTGGTGGGCAGCACACTGTGCTGCTGGTCAAGGACAAGGAGCAGAGTTGATGAAGCGAGAGCTCAGCTGAGCCCAGTGGGATGACGGGACCTGCACACCCCCCCCCCCCACCTTCCACCCGGGATGGGTGATTGGTTTCCAGCTCTGGTGTCCCATCACTGGCAGTGGGGAGGGCAGGAGGCTCCCGGAGCTGGGAGCAGGCTCCGTGGCTGGAGCAGGGCTCTTCAGGGATGCTCGTGGTTTCTGCCTGCGTGTGTCTGTCTTCCAACGGTGCCCAGTGCTCTGTCAGCTCCCCCGGGTTGGCTTGATCCTAAATCAATCTCAGTGCTGTGGCTGGATGGGTTTTCAAGTTCTTGTCTGGTGTTTGAAGCGTTTCCTGGCCTGGCAAAGCTTGAGGGCCTTGTTCTTCACTACACAGAAGGATTTGAGCATCAGGCTTTCCAGGGTCCCCATGTTCCATCCCCATGACCTAAACATCTTTGACCTCTCCAGCACGGATTTGTCTGCTGGCACCCACTGAACCCCTCTGCGGTCATTCTGGGGGGAGCTCCTTGCCCAGGGGAGCTCTCATCTCACACCAGTGCTTGGTGGGGACTCGCTGCCGGGTGTCTGGGAGCCTGCGAGGGGAAATGCTGCCAGACCATGCCCGATCCACACTGTGGCTGCTGGAAAAGGGAAGGGGGCGTCCTGCCTCCCACCCATCACCACTGACACAGCTGAGCCAACCCCCGGGCAGCGAGGCCGGGCAGCGAGGCCGGGAGCAGGTTCCCCCTCTCCCTCCTGCCTGGAGCAGCCGCCTCCAGTGCTGCTGTTTGCAGTCCCACTCTTCCCATTCCCTTTGGAAACCCAACAAAATCCATCCTACGGGTGGGGATTTGGTTATTTTAACTTGTTTTCCTCTGTCCTCTGCTGAGGAAGGAGCTGGGTTTGCTGTTAGGGCCTTGCTGAGAAGAGCCAAAGCACAGCTATACATCGAGTCACTTGAAACAGCGGGGCTCCTTCCCCATTGCCTCCAGTCTCCATCCAGCTGGTCTCGCTCCCTGTGCCTGGACTGCCCCATCTTCTCTTTCCACGCTGCATTCCAGGTACCTGGACTAAGAAGAGGGCTCTGCAGAGTTTTGATTTTACATGTTAAATTATAGCAATAGGAGGAAGCTGGGGCGGGGTGGTGTGGGGCTGGGGCTTATCCAGTGCTTCAGAATAGGTTGGGTTTTTTAAAGCAAATGTATTTTGGTTGATTGAGGAAGAGAGGGAAAAAGAAAATGTAATCTTTTAACGTTTGGAATAAACTGAGTTTTGATAAACATGCGGCTCGCTGTGCCTTGGAGGGGTGCTAGGGCCACCCTTTGGGTGCTGCGGTGGTCGCAGCCCGTGCCCGTGCCGAGCACGGGTGTGCAGTGGTGGGACACGGCCGCGGGATGGCAGCAGGAGAAGGCGATGGGGATCCGGGTCGCTGGGAGACGCGGATGGTCCCTGCCTGCAGGACCAGGGCAGGGGTTGTTCCCCTGCGCTGGGCACTGGTGAGGCTGCACCTTGAATGCTGTGTTCAGCTCTGGGGAGACACTGAGGAGCTGGAGCGGGGCCAGAGAAGGGCACCGGGGCAGGTGCAGGGCCTGGAGCCCAAGTGTGATGGGGAACGGCTGAGGGACCGGGGGGGTTCAGTCTGGGGAAGAGAAAGCTCAGGGGGGACCTGATGGCTCCCTACAAGTGCCTGACAGGAGGATGGAGCCAGGAGGGGCTGGGCTCTGCTCCCAAGGAGCAAGGGATGGGACAAGAGGAACCGGCCTCAAGCTGCCCCAGGGCAGGTTTAGATGGAGCTGAGGAACAATTCCTGCCCCAGAGGGTGCTCAGGCATTGGAACAGGCTGCCCAGGGCAGGGCTGCAGGCACCGGCCCTGCAAGTGCTCACACACCGTGGAGACGAGGCCTCAGTGCCATGGGTTCGTGGTGGCCTCGGCAGTGCTGGGGTAAGGGTTGGACTGGATGAGCTTAAACCACGTTTTCCAGCCTGGTTGGTTCTGTGGTTTTGTGCTTGTCCCCATCACCCTCCCTGTTAGAGGGACCATCCCCAGAGTCCCTGGGCTTCCAGCACCACGTCTCCCACCACAAAAGGCTGGGTTTGTGTTTGGTGGCTGCAGTGCTGGACTCCAAAGGGCTCTCTTCTTTTCCCATGTGAGCATGAAGCTGGGGTGTGGGCCCATGGAAAGTGTTTTAATGCCAAGAATGGAGCCTGGAATTTGCCGTCACAGCTGATGCTGCTCTCCAGGGACCATCACCCTCTGTTTGATGCTCTGCTACCAAAAGTGACCTGCTGGCGCTGGCTGCCTGATGGGGAAGTCGCTCATTGTCCTGGGCCTGATTCCCAGCAACAAGCTGGGAAAGTCTTGTTTCCCAAACCAGCACTGGTGTTTTCGTATAGCTTCCAGGGGGAAAAACCCCCACCCTGGGTTGCTTTGCCACCCTCTTCCCATCAATGCCACTGCAATGCAGTTGGCTTTGCAGAGTTCTGCTGCTTTTCATGTGTCTTTGAACCTCACCAACCTATTTATAGCTAAGAAACGCAGAGAGAGACTTGATCAAGGGGGATGTGGGACTCCTCTGGCACTGGGGCAGTGCTGACAAGAGCTGCTGTGAGCCAGGAGCCCCCGTCCCAGCGCTCCCACTGCTCCTCATCCCTTTTGCATCCATCCCCCAGGTAAGGCGGGATGGAGCTGGTGGTACCCTCCTGCGCGGTCACCCCAGCGCTGAATCCTACCAGGAGCTGATGCAGGTCCCTCCTCCGTCTCCTGCAGGGATTGTTCCCATTCACCCATCCTTGAGAGGCTGCTCCTGGGAAGGGGAAAACTTCCCCTTGGGAGTTGGTATTTTCAGGAAAGAAGAGGAAAAAACGGGGCTGGGGAGAACAATAGGGTTGAAACTATTGGGAGCTGATGAATCAGCTGTCATTGTCTTGGAGCTGGAGTGACACTTCAATGGGAAGTTGCTGGGAATTGGGGGAAGGATGAGCCCCCGCGGTGGGGGGAGAGGGTGGCTGAAGGAAAACAGCTTAATTGAGGAAAGGGAAGCACCTCATTAATGAGGTTTTGCACCAGCAGAGGGAGGTGGGGGCGTTTTGGGGGTGAGGAGGAGGAATTGGGGTCCTGTGGTGGGGTTGGGGGTGGACCTTGGTGCACAGCTGAGGTTCTCCATCACCAGACCCTTTGTCATTGCCAGGGGGGTCTTTGATCGGCGGCTCCAATCCCATGTTCCTGGTCCCCATCTGTTGCTATTGGAAGTGCCTAAAAGGCTTTTAATTTACAGACAAAAGACGGGAATGTGGGATTTGAGGCTTTCAGCATCTACAGAGGACGGGCCCTGGTGCTGGGAGGCTCTGTTGTCTCTGGAATGGAGGTTGAGAGCCTGAATCCAGCCCCGGCTGCTGGGAGCTCTCACCAGGAAAGCCGGCTTCCTTCATTTCCATGTGCATAATAATGCAATGACAAAGCCTAAACCTGCTGAGCAGACAAAGGAGCTCGCAGCTTCCGAGTCCACCACACGTGTAGGGATGGAGCCTGCGATGTCCGGGTGGATTCATTGGAAAAAGACGGAAAAGGACGCTTGCTGTAAGAGCAAACGTGGCGCTAGGCTTGAAGATGGCCCCTGGGTGTAGCTCGGTACAGAATGAACACCTTCAACTCCCAAGTGCCGTGGAGCGGCGTTACCGGCTCCAGCCCCATTCCTGCTGCATCCCCACTAACCCCTCGTTACACATCACCTGAGCCGCAGCTGGAGCTGCTGGGCCATGAGAATACAACTGCATCTCCCCTCCAGTGCCCATGGGGTGGTGCAAAGGCTCGTGGCTACCGGGGCTTGCAAAATAACCTCGGCTTGAGGGGCTCCGGCTTTCCTGGGCTGGGTTTTCCCCATCCAAAGCACGAATGGAGGTGGTTCCTCCCCCATCACTCCCCAAAACACCACCCTGCAGTGGGCCCTTCTCATTCCCAGTGCCTCAGGGTCAAAGGAGAGCTGGAAGGTGCTCGCTAGCTCTGATTTTATTGATTTCTTGCTGTAGAAAGCACAGTTCCTGGGCAGAAATGACACCGAAAACCCAAAATCACAAGGGCTGGAGCTGGAAATACTGGCTGAAGCACTTGGTGAGGTCCCAGCTGTGCTGGGGACCTAGCGGATCCCAAGCTCCATCACACACAGGGGTGACCTGGCATCACTTCAATTCGGACAGCTACAGATACACAGGTATATACATACACAGGAGCATGGATCGCCCTCCGAGCTGCAGCACAGAGGGAGATGCCCTATCCATGGGTGATGGGGGTCACCTCTCCCTGGCCCCCCGTGTCTCTCGGTACCTCTGTTGCTGTGGTTGCAGGCATTGCTTTCCCGGCCTTGATTTGGGGTCGGTATTCCCAGGGGACACTGAGGTGGGTTAAAGCAATGATCTGGGGCCACCACATCATGAATTAGAATCATAGGAATTAGGGATTTAAATGGAGATTCCCAGCTGCGATGCAGCTTCGTGCTGCTGAGGGGTTTGCCCCCAGGTGGAAGTGGGGAGCTGAAGGGAGGTCTCCACGTCCTTCCGGACACCTTCGGCTCTCTTCTCAGGGGCTTTCCCCCAGTCCCTGCCCTGGAGCCGATCCTGCCTTGTCTCTTCCATCCAGGGAAGTGCTGAGCATAAACCCCCTAAACCGCTGCCTCTTGTGGGCTGTGGGCCCTCCCTCAGTGCTTCCATGACCTCTGTCCCTGCTCGGGGGATTATGGAAGGATGGCGATGCTGTTTCCCCCCATCTTCTACCTCCTGTCCTTTCTGGCCCTGCTAAAGGGGCCCTGGGCAGTGCTGTTGTCCATCCCTCACCCAACGGGCAGGGGAGTCCTGTGGGTCCTTCCTCATTCCTTTAGCACTCCTCACGTCCCCCCAGCTTGCTCCCTTCAGGAGATCTTTCTCGGCCTTAACAGCTTTGGAGGCAGATGGGTGAGGAGCAGTTCCCTGTCATCCCGATGGATGCTGGGCAAGGAGAACCTGGCATCAGCCAAGATGTGCCCTGCTTTACACCCTGCCGCTATCCGTGTTCCCAGCATCACATCTGTGTCTAGGGCTGCCCTGCCTGCACTCGGAGGTCTCTAAATAATACAGTGATGACATGAACAGCACAAAGCTGTCCTCTGGGGACAGTCCCAGCGTGGAGAGCTCCAGTAACGGTTTCCCAATGGACGTGGAGCTCTTTGATAAGGGTCTCTGAAGTGGCATCATTTTCTTCTGTCTCTGGCTCAGTTTTGGACCCAGGGGGATGGAGCGAGGCCTCACGATGTGGCATCACCCCTGGCACAGTCCCCTTCGGCCATGGGAGTATGTCCCCTCTTGCCATGGGCTGTGATGCCACCGTGGGCCGTGCAGGAGAAGAAACTCGTGGGCATTCAATCATGGTGTCCCAACGCTTGGGCCGTGCCTTGGACCCTTGTTGTGTCTATGGGGCTGCCGCATTGTCCCTGGCAGCGGTGGGAGCAGCTCTGCCTGGGTTGCGTCTCCTGTTGGTCCTCTCCATCGCTCGTTGAGTCCTGACTCCCTCGTCCCCGCTCCTCCGGGATGGAAAAAGCCTTTCCAGTCACTCGCCCTCCGTGTGAGCACAAACCCAACGGCAGGGCCCGGGCCAGCACTCCGCTACAGCTCCGTGGTGGTGACCTGGGTCACTTCTGAGCGCAGGTCATCCCCTCCATGGCCCCGGCAGCCCCGCTGGAGGCTGCCCACGTCTAGTCATGCCGGCTTGGTGCGGGCTTCCGACGGGGTGCACGTGGAGACGCGCTCCCGAGTGGTGTTCCTGGCCCGGGAGAAGCTGTTCTGGTCCAGGCGGGCTCGGAACGGCAGGCAGAACTCTCGGAAGCACCTCTTGAAGTTCTCATCCAGGAAAGCGTAAAGGACGGGGTTGAGGCTGCTGTTGGTGTAACCCAGGGCGATGCAGAAGTGCAGGCTGGCCACCACGTAGGGGTTCTTCTTGTCGATGTCCACCAGCGTCCAGACAATGACGAAGATGTGGATGGGCGTCCAGCAGATGATGAAGGCTGCCACCACCACCAGCACCATGCGCGTGATGCGCCGCAGGTTGCGGTCCTTCTCCTTGGAGCCCGAAAGGAGGCGGACGCTCTTCAGGCGGAGGATCATCAGCCCGTAGCAGATGGTGATGACCAAGATGGGGACCATGAAGGCAAAGATGAAGACGCAGATCTTGGTCACGGTGTCCCAGTAGATGGGAGGGTCGGGAAACTGGAGCGTGCACAGCACCATTCCGTCTGTGGAGGAGAGAACGATCAAAGGAGGAGCCAGGGGAGTGTCTGGTTTGCTTTCTGCTCAGTCATGGCTGGGCATTGCCCACGCTTGTCATGCACCTGCACAGATACCCAGGACCTTGGTGCCAAGGGGATGTAGTGGGTGCAGTGACCCAGGGACTTGCTCCCTGCAGGGTTTCCTGGGCCATCCCCAAACTGGCTTCTCCCAGCCCCCGTGGTGGACGTGTCCCCATCGTACCTTCCGCCGAAACGGGCCTGCCCAGCGCTCTCCTAGCAGCCAAGGGCGTCTCTCCCAGCCCTGGTGTCTTCACACAGGGTCTCAGCATGGGCCAGGCTGGGGACTTTGCACTGGGGTGGGTTTAGGCACCTGATTTGCACCCCAGGAGCTGGGGAGAGGCATTGGTTGCACTGGAGATGGGGAAGGGGTAGGACAGTTTCTGGGACAGTTTCCAACCTCTGCAGCTAAGATGGACAATAAAACCATGCCCGTTTTCCACGGCTTATGGTCCCATGAAGGGGTGTCCATCACTGAGCTCAAACCTGCTACGAGACCAGGTTGTTTGGTTTGACAGATCACGCCTGGGATGGACGGATGGGACAAGAGGGGACCTTGCCCCAGAAGCCACTTGCCTTTCGACTTGGTGACAGCCATGGCCATGATGGGCACCCCGATGAGGGAGGAGAGCACCCAGATGCAGACATTGATGATCTTGGCCTTGGCTGGTGTGCGGAAATCCAAGGCCTTGACCGGGTGGCACACGGCGACGTAGCGGTCCACGCTCATCATGGTGAGGGTGAAGATGCTGGTGAACATGTTGTAGTAGTCAATGGAGAGCACGACTTTGCAGAGCAGCTTCCCGAAGGGCCAGGTCTCCATCAGGTACTTGGCACTCTGGAAGGGCAGGGTGCTGGTGGCCAGCGCGTCCGCCAGGGCCAGGTTGAAGATGTAGATGTTGGTGGCTGTCTTCATCTTGGTGTACCTGGGGGTGGCAGAGAAGGGTGCTCAGGGTGGGATCATCGTGCCCAAGGATGTGTGTACACACTCGGTGTAATGAGGAGCGGGCACAGCCTGGCTTTGCTGGCTGCTTTCAAGGTGCCATCACCCTTAGCAAGGTGATGATGTCCACTCCTGCAGGACCGATATGTTCATGGATGGTTTGGGTTGGAAGGGACCTTAAAGCTCATCCAGTTCCAACCCCCTGCCATGGACAGGGACACCTTCCACTAGAGCAGCTTGGTCCAAGCCCCCATCACTGCCTTTATTTAAAAGCAATCTGAATTCATTTCAGAGAAGTCACTTCTCCAATGACATCAACTCACCCCATTTCCGTGCGGGAGCTGCACGATGTCCTTTACCTCCCAAAACATCCTTGATATGATTTTCCAGGCAGTAAATCCTGATTCTCTCCCTTGCTTCCCTGTCGAGCTGACTTGCAGAAATTGGATGGATTACACCCGGAAAGAAGCCATCTGGAAGCAGTGCAATTAGCCAGGCTATTGCTCCAGAGCCTTTGGAGAAGCCTGCCTGCCTTGGCCATGGCATGGAGCACGCTGGTTCTGCTCCCTGTCACATCACAGTGAGAGGGACACTCGGTCCTGAGTGCCAAAACCCTTCCTGAAGGGATGAGGCAGTTTTGGTGAGGACCAGGGCTGGTGGGCATGGGTCCGTGTCCTCAGAGCACCCAGCCCTGTTCAAGGTGATGCTTTGAACGTCGTGGCTGGTTGGAAGTGGATGCGCATCCCTGCTGCTGAGGGGGGGCTTGGGGGTCCCCAAAGGGCAGCGTGTTGGGGTTGGGGCAGCTCAAACCCTTCCCTTGTGCTCCCTTCCAGCAAGTTCTTGTTGTTCAGAGCAGCCTCCACAGCCCCAAGCTCATTGAGATGCGCCCTAATTAAGCAACGAAAGTGTCAGTTTGAACACTGGCGTCTCCATGGCTGGATAAACCTGCCTGGAGCATCCCCATTGCCGAGGCAGAGAGGAGACAACCCCTCGGTTGCTGGATGAGAGGATGATTGACACCGCTCATGGAAGAACCCTATCGCGTGATGGGGTGCATGGAGGAAACTGGGGTCAGTAGCTCCTGTCTCGGATGGTTGTTGCTCTCTGGCCCTGGCCGGAGACCAGGAGAGCAGGTTGATGTAGGAAAGATGGTCCTAGGCTCGGTGGTACCATCCACCCCCTTCCTTTTAGCCTTTTCTCCATCAGAGGACGGAGCCTCTTTGGTGATAGCACCAGCGGCTGCAAAATCTGTTCCTCACTGGAACGCACCCAGGTCCCTTCTCATTCGCCCTGGCTGCAAATGGCAGCCCCTTGCCCAAGGGTGAAAATATCAGAGTTGAACTTGATTTTATTTGAAATATGGCATGAAAAAAAGAATTAAGAATGTCTTTTCCTTGGAAAGTCCTTTTCACTTCCCTCCGGTGTCATTTTCATTTCTCTTTTGTGTTATTTTCACTTCTCTTTGGTCTTATTGCCAGGTTTTGCCTTGCCTAGATGAAAAGCTAGTCATTTTGGGTAGATTCACACTTCTTTGATCTCTGTTTTGTGAGTACAGTGGGGAAAACATCAGTTATTCACACTGTGCTCTGCCAGGCGTGTTTGGCTTCTCCAGCCCCAGTCAGATGTGCCAGCAGTGGGGGGACAGGGCTGGATTGCCCTCCCCAGGCTATGCTGGTGGGGGGAAAGCAGCAATGGGAATGCCTGGGGTGATGGGGATGATGAAGATGGCTGAGGAGACGTGGATGACTGGGGTGATGGAAATGGCAAAAGTGACTGGGATAATGGGGAGGATGGGGGTGATGGGGATAACTGGGGTGATGGGGAAGGTAAAGATGACTGGGGTGATGGGAATGGTGAAGGTGAGTGGGGTGATGGGGATGATGGGGATGAGTGGGGTGATGGGGATGATGGGGATGAGTGGGGTGATGGGCATGGTGAAGGTGAGTGGGGTGATGGGGATGATGGGGATGAGTGGGGTGATGGGGATGACAGTTGAGCCTCAGAGTTGGGGTTTCAGGACAGGATCCAGCCCCTTCCAGGGTTAGGCTTCAGGCCAAACCCTCTGCACAGGATGGGGGGGGTCCATCCTGGTGACCCCCCCAACGCTGCAAACAAAGCTGCTGCTCCAGAGAAGAGGTTTCTCACCCGCAGCAGTGCTGATGGAGCTCCCCAGGCTGCCAAGCCCATCGCAATTAAACAAGTGCCTTGATTGGGAGCTGACACACTTGAACGAAACAATCTGGAAGGCGCTGATGGAGAGATGAGGCTGGAGGGGATGGGGCCAGCTCAGGGCAGCTCAGATTCCATCCGGGCTCCCAGGTAGGGAGCTCTTAACTCCCCAAACCTCTTGTCAAATAAAGAAGTGACAGAAATCACTTGGAAAACCCCTGGAGCAGCGCTGGGTGCAGCAGTGCTGCTGTGGGAAACAGTGCTGCGTCCCCAGGCACCCAGGGGCACCCCTGGCAGCAAGGTCTGAACCCGAGCTGATCCTGTTTCACAGCCTTATCCTGCACGGACACGGTTTTCCTGTCCTAAACCTTGCCAGCAAACCCCTGCAGAGCCACATAAGGGTCAAAGGCACTTGCGGGGCTCTGTGTGTCCGCAGCCCCTCCTGTCCCAGGGGCTTTTATTCAATCCTTGGGAAATGTGTTTCCTCCCAGTATCAGCTGGTGGGTGGGAAATGGGGGGAGCTGGAAGCCCTGATGATGGGATCTGTGGATGGGGTAGAGCCAGGCTTTCTAAAGCGTGGGTACCATTAGGTTACCCAGTGAGTTCAGTCAGGGAGATGCTGTTTGCACATGGAAGCTTTCTCTGTTAAAATGCCCCTGCTCAGAGAGCAGAGGCAGCTGGAGAGGGCTCATTCTTCACAGTGACGACAGACTGGGTGGACGTCTCTGCAAGAGCCACCTTCATTTGCTTTTTCAGACCAGGACTGGCTTTGAAACCTACTCAGAGTGGACGACAAATCCCATTTGGTGTCAGGTAGGGGCAGTGAGTGACACCCCCACCCCATCCTGTCCCATTCCCATCCCATCCCAACCCATCCCCATTGCCCACCCTCTTGGATGGTTATAAGCAGGCTGCCGGGCAGCCTGGCGTGCCTCATGGGCATGTTCGAGGCTGGTTTCCTTCTCCCTGGTGAGTCACCACATCCATCTCTTGCGCAGGCAGTGCCGGGCGGCGCTGACCCCCTGCGAGCATCGCTCTGGTCTGAAAGTGCTGGGGGAGAATGGTTCTAAACGGGCATTTGGGGGGGTTGCCTGAATCCAGCCACAAGCACCAGGGGGGTTCAGCCCTCGCTGGGGCTACAGCAAGCCCTGGGGTGATGGGAATTGCGATTAACCCCATGGATCCTGGGCCCCCTCCGGTGTGGGTGCTGTGAAGTCCATTGCCGACAGTGGTGTGATGGGGGGCACGGCTCCTGCCCCTGCTGCTGCTGGGGCCACGGAGGTTCTGTGCTCTGCAAGGCTCGGCTTTATCACCATGTATTAACCACAGCCCGGCCGGGTCAACCCGTCCCACGCAGACAGGGGCAATCACTGTCTCGGGCAAAGGGGCTGTTCGTACAGACGGGAAATGTTGCACCCCAGCACAAGCGTTAGGCTGAGTACAGCAGCATCTCCCTTCTGAGAAGGGAAGTATTGAGGGGTGCTGCTGCCCATGTTGGGGTGCAGAGACCCATAAGACCCCTGCTCCCTGCGCAGGGAAAGCCTCGGCAGAGGCGCCTCTGCAAGCCGAGGTCCTGCACTGGTACCTGGTTTGACACTGCAAAGCTGGATGGAGCCAAAGCGGGGTTCAGGGTCCCCCAGGACCTGCGGCTGGAGGCGGCAGTGGGTGCTGAGGGGCAGCTTGGCAGTGCTGCGAGCTGGGCTGGGCGATGCGGGCTCCTGCTCTTTGTTAGAGAAAAGCCAGAGTCAGCGGCTGCAGCAGCAGAACTGGAGCTCCCAGCGGAGCCGGGAAGGGGCTGGGCGGTTAATTCATGCCGTGTGCATCTCAGGTGCCAGTGATGGAGTGGGCAGGCACCAGCGGAGCCTCTCTGCCTGGCTGCGGGGCTTGGCAGGCTCCCTGTGAATGGGGCAGCTCTTGGTGGTGCCATTCGTGCGCTGCCTGCTCCCAGGCACCCAGCGCACGGCTCAGTCACAGCACACACTCAGTCCCGGTGCGCTCTCGCTCCTGCTGCCGGCTCACACCTGCGGGACGCTCAGTCCCGGCCCACGCTTACTCCTATTGCTCTCGCACCCAGTGCACGCTCACCCCGGGGGCACGCTCGCTTCTGCTGCTGCCTCGCACGCCCGCTCCTGGGACACGCTCACTCCTGCCTTGTCTCTTGCCCGTGTCTCGTGCCCGCCTCACCCAGGCTGCTCCGTTCACCCCCATGCGCGCTCCCCGTGCCCTCGCTCGCCCCTTTCGCACCGCCGGGGCTCTCACCTGACGATGCCGTACATGACCAGGACGTTGCCCAGCAGCCCCACCACGCACACCACGGAGTAGAGCGCGGTGATGACGATGGCGATGAGGATGGAGGTGGCGTCCTTGGCTTGCGCTGCCTCCGTGGCGTTGGCTCCGGGCGGGGGGCCCCAGGCGGTGCCGTTGCCCCAGGCGGTGCCGGCAGCCGTGGGCAGCTCCATGGCCCGCAGCCGAGCGCCGCGGGTTCGAGTCCCGCTCCCGGCCGCAGCCGCCGCCTCTCGCACGGCGCGGAAGACGGGGACGCTTTATACACCCGGCTGTCCCCCGAGCCACGTGCCCAGCGCTGCCCCCACCCCTGCCTGCCTCTTCCTCCTCCTCCTCCTCCTCCCTGCCTGCACCCCCTGCCTGCTCCCCCCGCTTCCCGCCGGCTCTCCCCACCCCGCTCCTTACCTGTCCCCCCCCCCCGTCCCTGCCTGCTGCCTTCCTCCCTTCTCCCTCCGTGTCTGCGACAGGTCCTTGTCTCCTCTACTTCCCCCATCCCTGCCTGCCTTCTCCACCCTAATCCCTGTGTCCCCCTTACCCGTGCTTTATCCCTCTCATCCCACTGTTCCTGCCTGCCTTTTTCCCCACAGGTCCCTGCCTGCACCTCTCACCCCCCCAACCTTGCCTCCCCCCCAACCTTGATTCCCCCCCATTCCTGCCTGCCTTCCTCGCCATCCCTGCTTTATCCTCCTCGTCCCACTGTTTCTGCCTGCCTTCCTCTCCCCATTCCCTGTCTGTGTCTCCACCGTCCTGGTCCCTGTCCCTCCCTCGGACCCCTGCCTGCCTTCCCTCCCCACCCCCCCGCATTCTCTGTCCCTGTGCCCTCCATCCTTGCCTGCAGCCCCGAGCATCCCGGGGGGCTCCGGGCTTGATGGGGGAATTGGGGGGGTGCAATGGATCTCGGCGCTGTGGCTGGATCGGGATTTCTTTGTCTGGAAGAAGGGGGGAGCACAAAGAGCCCCCCTCTTGTCCACAAAGCAAAGCTGGGCTCTCTCTGACCCCCACCCTCCAACCTCCTTTTCTCTGCCTCCTTCTCTTCCCCCACATACTGGGGGGGGCTGGATGGGTTGGGGGGATGTTGAGGGGGGTTGGGGAATTTGGGAGGGATTCAATGGATTGAGGGATTGGGGAAGGGAACTGAAGAGATGCGGCTGGTGGGGGGGTTTGGAGGCATGGGGGGAGATCCCGGGGGGGGACGTGGGGGGTTGCTGTGGGGTGAGGGGTTCGGGGGGATGCTGAAGAGGGAGTGGGGGAACAATGCTGGCGGGTATGGAGGGGGGCTGGGGGGTAAGGAGGGACGCTGGGAATGCTCCCCATCCTTGGGAACCCAATGGATGTGGGGGCCCATGTTTGGGGTGTCTCCATCACCGCTTTGCTTTGGGGCTGGGTTCATTCCTTGCCTCGTGTGCTGGGCTTGGTTGGGAAGGGCGGTTTGCTGCAGTCTGAAGTGCTTTGGGCTGGGGAGGGATGGAGCAGGGGACAGGGACCATGGAGCTGGGTCAAGCCTGGAGCTGCGCTTTGCAGTCTGCGCAGCCCCTGCAGTGTCAAAGCATCCAAACCGTTCATCAAGAGCCTCATCAGAAGGCCCGGGAGGGAATTAGCAGCTTCTCATTCATCAGCTGGTTCAGATGCTAAACAGCTCCTGGGCCGCTGCTGAAGGAGGCAGCGGTGACGTGCGATGGCTTGTGCTGTTTGGCTTTGGTGGCGATGCTCCTGGAGGGCTCATGGGATGGGGACAGACAGGGATTGGAAGCACGGAGATGGCTTTGATGTGCTATAACAGCTCGAGGTCCTCCGCTTTGCTCTTCATGGGATGCATCAGCCTCTGCCTGGAGGGTGTTTCCATCCACTCATGCCATGGTTCCCCAAAGCCAGGCAGGGCAGAGGCACGTGTGTGACAGTCAGGACACGGGCTTTAAACACCTTCCCAAGGTGACTGCAGCCCCCCAGGCCCGGAGCAAGGCGCTGAGTCTCCGCTGTGCACATCTCTGACGCAGTCCTGCTGCCCAGCGCTCCCAGCGGGAGGGAAACGTCAGGTCGGGAAGTGCAAAACAGCTTTTGAGTATGGGTGAGGAGGGTTCATCCCTTTGCTTGGCTCCCGGCACAGCCAGAGACCCCCCCCCGTGCCCCTTTAACAAAGGGCTATCCACTAAAGACTCATCGTTCTGGCAGGTTCCAGTGAACGCATCCCCTCGGCTCAGCTCCGGCGTTTCAGTTCCCTCTTTCCAGCTGGAATGCTAAAAATAAACCCAGTGGGTGCATCAGATACATGGGAAGCCTTTAAAGGGCTTTGCTGTCCATCCAGTTGTTGCTGTTCCACGGATGAAGGTGCCAAACTTGGGGAAACTGAGGCAGGGAGGGCACGTTGGACGGGAGAGCATCACCCATGCCTGAGGACCGTGCATGCAGGAGGCGAAGTGATGGCTCCTGCGAGTCCTGCGCCCCATCTCTGACACTGCTCAAGAACAAGGGAATTCTCTTTGTACCCTGAGTTTTATCCATGCCCCTTTATTGTGGGTCAAGTTCTGCTTTCTTCCTCCTCTTAGGAAGCTCTCTCTGGCATCAACGTAGCTCGTATTTTCTGCTCCATCCCCTGGATAGCAGTGGGATGCTGCTTCTCCCACCGCATCCAAACAGGAGGAAAGGAGTTAAATCAAACCAAGGTGATGAAAGTGATGCTGAGGCTGTCAAAGAGGAAACTTCATCCTTGATGTGGGGTCCATCCGGGTGGATATAGAGCTGGAGCTGCTCATGACAGTGCTGTGATTTACTCAGTGGCTGCAAACTCCACAGGGCATATTTCACCATGGGAAGACCCTCTTCCCTCTGGAACGGATCATTGTAATGGCCTCAGCATTGGCTCCATGGCTTTGGGTGCTGCTTGCTCTCCTTCCTCCCCATACTACACAAGCAGGTATTTCACTTGCACAGGGTTTTGCTTTTAAAGCCAATTCTGCTCAGACCTGGAGCTGAGCATCAGTGATCGGTCCTGTGGGGATGGGCACTGACTGAAATGCCACCGTGGGCGCTGCATCCTGGTCCCACCACTGTCCATGACCCTTCCTAACACACTGGATGGTACCTGCAGGCAGGGACACAGCACACTTGCAGGCACCTTTTATCTCCATCCTTTTGCCTGCTTTTCCACGTTCTCCCTGAAAGCAATGTCAATGGAGCACCACATCCTCAGATGCTCAAGAGGAGCCAAAATAACTCCTTAAAAGTACGTTTTAGGCTTTAAGAAAAGCCTAAAAAGAGCAGGATGCATAAGAGGAGCTGGTATTTTCCTGGTGGAAGATGGGAAGTAGGAGATGGGATCTAGGCTGGATATGCAGAAAACCACATGCAAAAAGAACAGGGCTGTGTTTGCACCTACGGGTGCTGCAGGAGGGCTGCTGGGCTTCACCCCATCCTAACCTCATGGTTGTGCTCAGAGGCTTTCTGACCACTTGGGTTTCTCCTTGCATCTTGCTTTGCTCTCTGTAGGTCTGAGATGCTTTGGGGCTGGCAAGAGAGAATGGACCAGATGCTCTGCATGCAGCAGCCCAACCACACCAGTACCCACCGAGCCGTGGGTCCAGGCTGCTCCCCCCCCAGCTCCCTGGGGCTCATCTCTTCCCTTCCCTCCACTGACAGCTCCAGGTAAATCAGCCCTGAAGAGGAAAAGGGCTGATGTGTGTGGTTTGTGCTTTCCCCACGTCAACACATCCCCGTGTTTCCATACCTTGCGGGAAAGAACAAAGCCCATCCCTCAGGGGAGCTCAAATTAGATGAGGCTCTTCTCTGCCTCCCCATTATGCATGATTGAGTGGCGAGAAGGGGGGGCGAGGGGGGTGTTTGCAGCGTCAGTTCTTTGCTGTTGTGTGCAGGGTACCTGGGAGATGGCCGGGCTGGGAGCTGGGGCGGGAGGTGGGGGGGGAATCTCTGCTCTGCACTTTGCAGCCATCCCTTCCCTGCAGGAATGATGCCACCAAGATGTTTTCCATGTCCCCAGGGCACAAGGCAGACTGTCCCCTCACCGGGCTTAGGCTGGTGATGGTGCCCCGAGCCCCCTGCTCCCACCCAGGACTGAGCTCCTTACAGATACAGGGTGGGTGCATCAGCTGGTTCATGCTGTTGCCTTTTCATCCCTAATTATCCTATTTGAGGGGTTCCAAAACCGTTTTCCTTTGTTCCTGGCCGGAACAGCAGGCGTCTCACCATGCTCCATCCCTGCGGGACTCGATCCCAAGGGAGCCTTCTTTTGTCTTGGTGTTTGTTTATTTAGGTATTTTCACCACCGCCTCCTGGTCTTTGGCTGGCAATGGAGCTTTGATTGGGAACTGGCAGCATCCCCCTGGATTTCAGGGAGCTGTGAACCTGGATGTGTCCCCCCTCCCTTCCCCAGCTGGCTCTCGAAGGTGGCATCACTGCTTTCCATCAGGAGCGTTAACAACCTGTGAGTCATCCTGTAAATGAACCATCTTGGAGAGGGGGGAGCATCAAAGCTGGATGCTGCTGCTCAGAGCTGGAGCTGTGCTGCAAAAGGAAAGCTTTGAGCTGCTGGTAGAGGGAATTGATGTGAATATGAGCGCTGGGCTTCCCAAAGGGGCTGCGGATGGGTTTTCCTAGGCAGGGAGAAGGTTCCTTCAGGCTGGGACATGAGGACCGTGTGTCCTGGTGCCTGGGGCTGGTTGTGACATGCTGGAGGGACAAGGTCCCCATCCATATGCATGTGTGTACAAACACACGTCGCATCACCAAGGGACAGGGAGGAGGTTTATGGCTGGGTTTCCTAAGAGAATAAGGTTTGTTTGTCCATCTGCCATGGGTGACAGGGGATTTCATAGAATCCCAACCTGATTTGGGTTGGAAGGGACTTTAAAGCGCATCCAATTTCAAGCTCCTGCTATGGGCAGGGACACCTTCCACTAGAGCAGCTTGCTCCAAGCCCCATCCATTTGCGAGCGCCTGTTGCTGTACCAGCAGGACAGAGGTCAGTTAGACCCAGGCCATGCTTATGGAGCAGGGGGGGATGCTCCTGCCGTGCCCCACAGTCCCCACAGCCACGATGTCCCATCACTGGCACATCCACCATGGAGCCAGTGCCAGGAAGGGATGGACACGTGGATTCATCTCCTCCAAGGGCTCCAGGGCTGCCGGGCAGGAAGCTGGTGTCTTTGATGCTGTGAATGCAGGTCAGCACTGACCCAGCTGCAACCCCTGCTGCTCTCTGTGCCCAGCCCTGGTGCGCAGCCCGGCTCTTCTCCCCTTTGGTGCCTTTTGCTCCCAGCACAGAGCTCAGGTCTCCCCTCTACTTGTTCATGCTCCTCCTTTGGGATGGGAGGGGAGATGAAACCTCCTCTGGGTGGGAAAGCAGAGGCTTGTGTTTGGGCTGAGGGATGGAGGCTGAGCCATGGGGCAGAGCTTCCTGGTCCATGGGCCAGCACTGGGAGCATCCAGAGACCATGGGGGTAGCACAGCTCTTCTGTGGCCGTGGTGTTATCCAGGGAAAAGAAAGCGGCACTGAGGAGAGGAGTGGGAATAGCAGTGAGGGCTGGGCTGGGGAGGCTTTGGAGGGGTGATTCTGTCTTTACTAGTAAAGAGGAGATACCCAGGCACATCCAAGCTGTGATGGCTTAAACTGCAACTTGAATCCCATCAGTGATGAGTCTTGGAGGAAACCTCTGGTGCTGTGAGCGCCTGGTGAATGAGCACCCCCCAAGGCGCTGGGGTGATCTGAGCACCCCTAAATGGGTGCTTTGGGCATCCTGAGGGTGGGCTGGCAGCATCGCCTGAAAGGCACGGGAACCCCCCCCTTTATCCTGCTGCTTGCTCCCATCTGGAGCCATCTCAGGCCAGATCTAAGCTCTGAGCCACATCCCCGTCCCCTTCCCGCACACCACAGCCTTGGGAAGGCATTTTCAGGGCAGGTTTCTCCTCTGGTCCGGTAGGGCCTGGATTTCTTCCTGGAGAACCCGTTCATGGCTGCAGACCTGCAGGTCTCAGCTGGCCTGGCCCTGGGGAGCTGCTGCCCAGCCCGGCCCAGCCGGTGGCTAAAGGAAGAATAATGGAGGTTGAATTGAGCGGTTTAATGACTGGAAGAGCTCTTCCGTGTCTGCCTGCCTGGCTAAATATAGAGATGTGTTTGCTAAACACAAGATGCCAGCATCCCTGCTCCGAGCCCGGCGAAGCAGCCGAGAGCCAAACACAAGGATTTAGAAGCAATATTGAATGACCAATGCCTGCGGAAGCCTTTGGGCTGAAGGAAGCGCTCCGCTGATAGGAGCTGATTTACAGGGGAGAGGAAAACAGGCTGGAAACGGAGGTGGGGGTCCCTCTTCCCAAGGTTTTGGCTGCAGCAGTGTGGGGGAGAAGGATGTGTTTGATGTGTAAATCTCTTCTCGCTCCCTGGTTCTGGAAGCAGCCCTGTTTGGATCCTGTGCAAACACGGTCACCAAGCTTGGTCAGGAGTCCCTGTGGACCGTCCTGTCTCCATCAAGGAAGCAAAATGCACGTGTCCGTATGGACGGGTGACTGGGAGCAGCATCGCAAAGGGTGAAGGGAGGCAACATCTGCCCGCAACCACCCTCGTTGCATTGCTCCAGCGCACTTCCCAATCCCAGAATGGCTTTTTCCCATCCTCCTCCTGCCCACAGAGAGATAGCAGCAATGAGGGGGAAGAAAATGTATTAATAATTATGCTCTGTTAATGACTTGGAATGTTCCTAGGCTAAATGTTTCCATTTTACTCCTAAATGAGCACCTCTCCTTGTCCACCCAACAGCAAACCTCCATCCCCAAGGCTATGGGATGAAGCTGCGGGTGGATGGCAAAGGGACGCACTCTTTCTCCCTTGCTGTAGCCAAGTTGTCTTAGGAGCGAAGCAATTTTCCCTCTCCCTTTGTGCTTCTACCTTCCTCTGTATCAAGCGCAGCTGGGATCCTCAGAGGGCCTGGATGACTCACCACGGCTGCAATGGAAGGGCATTAGCACATGATTCCTCCTAGGGCTCTGCATCTCCTGTCACCAGGAGCTTTTCCTATTCCATTGAAGGAAATATCACCTTTTCACCTGCAAAACAGTGGGGCACAGGGAGCACAGCCCCTTGGTGGGCAGGACAACCTGATGGAGATGGGTGCTGGACCAGCGTGGGGATGCAGGGACCATAGGGATGCCGAGCACCACAGCAGCGTGACATTCACATCCCCAACACCAAGCTCTTGCTCTCCCCCTGAGTTCTTGCTCAACTGAAGCAGGTCCCTCCTCAGGGTGGCCAAAGCAGCTTGGTCACCCCTTTAGCTGCAATCCCAGCCTGGTGGCACTGCAGTTAACGCTCACTGCCTGCACTGCAGGGTGCAGTGAGCATTTGCTTCCCTGACGGTGTCTGTCCCTGCCAGACTGTGTGCAATGCAGTGGCACCGCTCCTGGGTCACCCCTTCCTTCCAGGACAAGCTATTTATACTTTCCCTTTGGAAAGCCAAGGTGGCTTCCTGGGAGGACATGGCCTTTGGTGCCAGCTGCTTCCCTAACCCAGGACACAGGGACCTTGGAGAAAGGAGGTGAGGCAGAGCCGGGGCACAACCCAACCTCCCATCCTGGGCATGTTTTGCCTAAGGCGCTCATCAAACAGGGTCCGTGTGTGGATGGGAAACGCTGGGATGGTGGGAAGCGGATGGAAAAACACTGTGGGGATGTTGCAGATGCACAAAGAGCATTTCCATGCGGGATGCACGGGGACATCCTCAGCCCACCCTGGCTGCTCTGCCCACACCCGAACCTGGCCTAAACCATGCTAATCCAGAAAGCAAAGGGCTCCTGCTCACCAGCCCTTTCCCCAGGCACGTGGAGCTTCATTTTATCACTCCAGATTAAGCTGCTACTCCTAATTGCCGAGTGCTCCTGGGCAGGGAGAACAAGAAGTGTCAGGGGAAAAGCTGACGTGGCATTTCTTATCATCTCCATAGTATTCAGGTCACCTTCCTGATGCGGATGGGCATCCGTGTGGTCTGGATGGAACAGGGAGTGATCTGATAGCGTTCTATGGGGTGTTTTCCCTGGCTTCTCCTCCATTCTTGACCCTGCAAGGGAAGAACACGATGGTTCCAGCCAAATGTCAAGAAACACTGGTTTTGGTGGGGGTTTTATGCTTTTAATGGGGGATCTTTGCTCAGTTCTTCCTCCTCTGTCTATTCAAAGCCTGCTGAGTACTGTGGCTTTACGAAGGCTGAGATCGAAGTGCTCTGCAGACTCAGCAAACCTCTTTGGCCAGGAAACCAAAGGGCACAAGGCTTTTTCTTTAGGAAAAGTATATCTTATCCTTTCCCATGCTTTAGAAGCAACGGCTTGGGTCCACTTTAGGCTCATTTGATGCATTTAAGCATCAGAAAGCCCAGGGAGGGGAGCCTGGGGGATGCTTTAGGGCACTGAATTGCACCCCTGCAACTCAATGGGTATCTTGCAAACGTTGCAGGTGATCAATGGCTTTTCCCCCTTATTTTGCCAACAAACATCCCATCAGCTCAAATCCATGGCTTTGCTCTGAGTATTCCAGCTTGGCTGGGGAAGAGCCGTGCGTGCGGGGAGGTGGGGCTGGCTTGGGCAATCACTGTATTGTGTTCAGAGCTGCTCCGAAGCAGCTGATTCACTCCCATCAAGGCAGAACAATGAAGGAGAAAGGAAATTGCTCCCTTTGCATCCCAGCCTGGAGCTGGAGCCAGCACTCAGAGGCTCAGCGGGTTTTTTCTCCCCCTGTTTTAGCGATGTCTGTGTGGGTTTCAGTCCCTGGGGTGTCCTGCTGGAATTACCCAGCTCTTCCAAGTATTTAGGGACCCACCACTGCACCTCCGCATCCTTCAGCGACTGGTACCCATGGGATAGAGCTCCAAGCAGAGGCAGCACCTTGTGCTCTGGGAAACCAGAGTTTTGGGGTGGAACTGAAACAAAAAAGCATCTCAAAAGCCCAGCAGCAGAGCAGCTGAGTGCTTGAAAGGCTCTGATGCAGCAGATGTAGTGCCCCTAAAAGACACAGGCTGTCGATAGCTCTGGCTTCCACATAGCATCAAATCCCCAGCTAGAGCCGGGTCTGCTCAGCTTTTGAGGGTTTTGACCCCAAAATCCCTTTGGGATTTGGGGAGTGGCTGCTGGTGTCCCTGAGCGCAGCAGTGCTCTGACGCATCCCTGTAGCAGGGGCATGGTGGGTGTTTCCTGGCCTCCCCTCAGCACCCTCAGCATCATTCCTGCCCTCCCCAAACAACCGCAGTGCTGCATTGTCCTGCTTCTAAAAGCAAATGAACTCAGCTCCTCAGCGGGGCTGGCCCCTTCCTGTGTTCCCCACGCTGGGAATGCTGAGCATCACCTCGGGGATGTGACCCATGGGAGCAGCCCCATGGTGGTTTTCCCAGGAGAAAACTAGGAATGATGGCAATGGCAAAGCTGAGCAGACAGATGTAAGGTTTGAGGTCTGGAGAAGGCAGCAGGTGATTGAGCTTAGTGGGTAACTACCTATGAACTTAAGGGCCTTTCCAACTCTAACCATTCTATTCCACTCCATCCCATTCCATGCTATTCCATTCCATTCTGTTCCATCCTATTCCATTCCATTCCACTGATTGCTCAGCTTGCAAAGGACGGACCTCCCCATAGGGACAGGCAGGGTGGGATCTGCCCCAGCCCTGGTAAAGGGACACTGAGCGAGGAACTGGAGATAACATCTCTGAGCCCTTCTGGTTACCGAAGCGGTGACATTCCTTTGGGACATGGCTGCAAACAGGAGCTCAGGTCTCCAGGATGGGCTGTTGTACACCCTGGGGTCTGTTCTACACCTTGTGCATCCTCTAGCTTTAAAGCATTTCATGCACATTTTTACCCCCAATGCACATTTCGGCAGCCCTGAAGTGAAGGGAGATGATGCTGGGACATACAAGGCTAAAAGCTGGGTGCATGTATGGCTCCCATGGTGCTGGGGTAGATGCTGCATGGCACCATCCCCTGCTGCCCCCAGTTCCTCACCCCAGACACAGCCCTGCTCCTAGAGACCCGCACCCACCCATCCTGACACACACTTAACGGTGATGCCGCAGCTCAAGATTGGGTTTAATGCCCAATGGGACATGCTCCCATGGGCCAGAAGCAGCCCCCACAACACTGCCAGCCTCCCGGGGGGCTGCCAGCCACAGAATCACCCCAGAGAGGGTTCAGAGGGGTCCAACAGCTCCTTGGTGCTGAGGGGGTCCCACTGTGCTGGGGAGCACAGGATGTGCAAAGATCAGCTCCAGATTCAGTTGGGTTCTGACACAATTCCCACCATCCCCTTTCAGAGCGCTTGGAGAGCCCTGGCCAGGGGTCCAGAGCCCTCTCGGGATGGGGCTCAGGACTCACAACGCCCCACTCTATCCTTGCCACCATGCTTTGGGGACCAAGGGGTTTAGTGAGGTATTGAGCAAGAGGATGGGGAAATGGGGTTGCCAAGGAAACAAAGCAGCCAAAGTGATGGGTTTTTCTTTGTTAAGGCTGGAAAAATGCGGGGGAGAAGGGCAGCGGCGGTGGGAGGCTGGAAAACAGGGGGAGAACCGTGGGATTGGAATGGAAAGCAAGGATGCTGCCATGCCTGTGTGCTGGATTCTGCCCCTGCGGGACAGGGCGGCCTGGCCATTGCTCCAGGCTGATCCCCCCTGCCCGCAGAGGCTGTGCAGGCACGGAGGGATCCAGCATTTGCTGTTTGACGCCATGGCACCTATGGGGCTGGTGGCTGGGGAGGGGACAGCAGGATCTCAGCCAGACCCAAAATGCCATCAACCATCCCAGTCTGTGTCCTCCCCATAGAGCAGGTCAGAGTCTCAGCCCTAGGAACAGTCTCCAAGAGCCACCCATATCCCGTTTCAACCCCTGGGAACAGCCGTATTCCCCTTGCTGTGCCCCAGGGATGGATCCTGTATCCCCACCTGGAGCATCCTCCCCGGGGGGACCCTTACATAGATGGCAGAGGAGCCTGCAGGAGCACCCAGCTCTCCAGTTTGCCTTCTCTGGTCCCTTTCCTCCTTTGGGATTTCTTACGGGAGCCGTAGGGTGCGCAGACCAAGAGTAAAACACAAATGATTGCTTAATCCAACAGCTCTTCCATCCTCCTCCTCTCTGCCCATCAGCAGCGCCCTTATCCCCCACCCATGGTCACCCATGGGCACTGTGACCCCCCTATGTCCCCATCACATCTCGCTGCTGCTGGTTGATTCTGGTGGTGGTGAGGGATGAGCTGGGTACCACGAGGCTCCATCCCGCACCTCTTGTAGCCAAAGGTTGTGTCTCCCAACCCCTTTCCCTGGAAAACCCTTCCACTGGTGGAGTTCCTGCCCTGCCATGGGATACAGGGCACAGCTCCAGCCTTAAGTAAAGGTCTTTCATCACCAGGCGGGTGGTGGGTGAGCATCAAGCCACTGTTATAGCCCAAGTTGGGGGCTGGTGGATCCAAGCCATGTTCTGGAGCTGGATGGGGGCTCTTGGAGGACGAGTGAATGGAGACACAGGTCCCAACACCCTTCAGAAAGCAGTCTGTGCCGCAGAGGCAGTTCACACCTTTATTGCTTTAGCTGGAGGGTTTTGCCCCACTCCTCTTGCCCCCCACATCCCTTCTTTCTCCTCCTTTTAGTGCCCTTAAACCAGGATGGATAGTCCACGCGTCACAGAGCGCAGGGACATGGTGACATCCCACCAGCATCCAGGCACCCTACAACCACCCCATCTCCCTCTGTGTCCTCCCACTGTGGAGGAAGAAGGTATTTGGGTTAAAACCTGGCCATTTCCCACTCCTGGTTTCCCAGGACAGTGGCACAACCCCACATCCATAGGGAATGTCCCTCCTGTCTGTAAACAGACCAGTCTTCCTCACCGAGGATGTGTCTGTTGGCAGTGGTCTCCCAGCGCACCCCAAGCAAATGGATGGACCACTTGGATTCACCAGGGTCTTCCCAAGCAAACCCATCTGTTGCCAGAGCCCAGCTTCCTGGGGCGCAAGGAAACACGGAGCTGGGGCGTAGGGACCGGAGCCACCGCATCACCTTCCTCCGCACCCCAGCGCGGCTGCCACAGCATCCTTGTCTCGCACTGCATCCCTCCAGCCCCATCGCCGGGTACCATCAGCAGAACTGCAGGAGAAGCAGAGGGTGAGCCCTCACCCAGCCCCCTGGCACCGTTCGGGGGGGACTCTGACACCCCCCCCCAGGGATGGCGATGGGTTGGGGCACCCGCAGCCATGCACAGACCTTCCAGCGGTTCCCGCACTCGTTGCACAGCACAAACGTGGTCATGGGCTCATCGGCGCTGCGTGTCTGCACCTAGGATGGATGGAGCAGGGGGTGGTCAGAGGAGAGCCCCCCCCTGCAGTCCTGATCCAGCTCTGGGGCGACAGCACAACAGGGACATGGAGCTGTTGAAGCCATGGAGATGCTGCAAGGGCTGGAGCAGCTCTGCAGCTCTAGTGGGAGGTGTTGGGGTTGGAGCTGGATGAGCTTTAAGTTCTGTTCCAACCCAAACCATTCTAGGATGCTGTGATTCTATAAACTGGGTCCTCTGGGAAGAGCGGGGACCCCGGGGCTCCGCAGGGCTCACCTGGTTGTATGTGCAGTTCTTCTTCTTGCACTTGCCGCACTGGAAGAGGTCGGTGACGGTGCCGCCCGTCTTGGCCATCTGGTGCTCCCGGATGGCCTCCTGGGTCATGGCATTCCGCAGCTCCTTCAGCTCATCGCTGGCCATCTCCTGCCACCGGCATCGGGTCAGTGCTGCTGCCCAGGGCCTTGCAGCTCAGCCAGCACAGGGCGCAAGCCATTGTGGTCCAGCACCCTCCCCATCCTCTCCAGGATCAGCACTGGTCCTGCTCTGCGCTTTGCTGGAGGGCTCATGCCCATCCAGATCACCCCATCCTCAGTCTGAAACTGCTGCCTGCATGTTCCTATGGCTCCCCATGGAGGGAGCTGTGCTCCCACAAGCTGGATGTGGGGAACATCCTTCCATAAGGAATGAGGACCCTCAAAGGTGACTGGTGGTGCCTGACGCTCCACAACCAGCACTAAGGTGGGACAGGGAGATGCTGGGACAAGCATCACCAAGCCAAAACCCTGCCAGCCCTTGGGCACCAACACAGCCTCCAAGAGCAGAGACTGGGGAGGCAGCACAGATGTGGTCCATGAGATCCAGCCCCGTGTCCCACCTCGGCCGTCATGCGGGCGATGAGGCTGGGCAGGATGGCCCCGCACAGCACGTTCCTCCGCAGGCTGGGGTTCTTGGGGTCCTTCAGGTTGCTGATCCTGCTCCGCACTCGGTTGCGGTACTTCATGTCCGTGCTCTTCAGCTCCTGGAAGATATGTGGGGTGCGTCAAGGAACTGAAGAAGTGAGGTAGAGGGATGCTCCCTGGGGTACCACATGGCGGGGTCTTCCCCTCCTTGGGCTTTGGAGGGTGAAGCACGGTTTGGGATGTGGGGAGGAAAACAGCCACATCGCCTTGCACCATCTGACAGCCGCAGCTGGGGCTGCACCGAGGAGCAGAGGAAGGGAAAGCACCTTGGGGTTGGTTCTGGTCTTGGGGGGGCTGCCAGGAGACCCCCCAAGCCTTGAGCTGGGGGTGAATGGAGGTGGCACCGTCATGAACCGGGACTGGCAAGAAACGTGGGTACCCACAGCAGGGTCACAGAAGAAGCCTTGGCTGGGGGTGGGTTTTATTCCCCCAGGGATGAAGGCAGATCCCTGAGCAGAGGGGTTTGGGGGAATGCACTGGACCAGCACGGGCACCCAGGGGATGCTCTGCTCAGCATCATCCTCTAACCGGGTGTCGTAGTTTGCACTAGTTACTAACAACTTGTTACCAGTTATTAAGAAGGAGCAAAACGGCTCCTGGTAAACCCAGGACACCGGGCTCCGTTAAAGGCAGGCAACGGGGCCAACAGAGCCCAGCACCTTGTCCCTGTCACCCTCTGTCCTGTCCCCAGCACCACTCTTGAGCGCAGTGTGTGGCCCCAGCCCCTGTAAAGGATATGGTCTTCAATCTCCGACGCCATCTTCTCGCAGTTGACACCAAACTCCTTGTAGTCATCTAAAGAGCAGAGAGGCCAAGGGGTGACTTCAAGATGTGAAACCAGCGCCATCTCCCCATGCACCAAGAAACCCCCCTGAAGGATCTCGCTTCTCCCTCTCAGCTTGCCGCAGGCACCCATCTCTAAAGAGCCTATTTTAACCCATCTCGAACCTCACAAAGCCCGTCCCCACATCCAGCCCTTTACCGGAGACCCTCCCAACCTCCTTTGCTTGCATTCTGGGGCTGAGCACTGACGCAGTTTGGGTCCCAGGGTGAAGAGCCTTGCTTGTTACTGCAGGGTTGCTCCTCTTAGGGCTGCCCCATAGGAGAAACAGCCTGGGTTGGACTCCAGCACCCCAAGCCCCACTCACCACCCATGCGGAGCGCAGCCGTCAGCATCTCGATGCACTTGTCCCGCACAGAGTCCCCCGTGAGGTAACAGGGGGCCAGGAGGCAGGGGCTGGGCGAGAAGGGGCTGCTGGGGGTCCGTGGGGTCTCTGCTTTGGCCTTGCTGCCGTTGGCTCTGCAGGGGAGGACAAGCAGACCCCAGGGTCCTGGCGCAGCCCCCCAGGACCCGCACCATGGCACCGGGATGGGGCCTCTCCTACCTTTCCTCCTTGCTGTCGCTGGAGCTGCTCCGGGAGCCAGTGGGAGCCGGGGAAGGGCTGCTGCCCACAGAGGCTCTCCTGGGGGGGCACAGGAGGAGATGGCACCAGAGAGGGGCACACAAGGACTACGGGTGCTCAGAAAGCAACGCGAGTCTCCCCAAGCGAGGATTTGTCCCCCATGGGCATGCCCCAGTGCCCGCCAGGTCAGGTCTCCCATCTCTACCCATCCATGGGCAAAGCATCCCCAAAGGGGATCCCCAAAGCAGCCTAGGAATGCCCTCTCCTTACCTCTCCCCTGACAGCTTCTTCTGTGAGGAGGAAGAGGAGGAGGTGGCCGAGGACCTTGAGTCAGCAGAGTCTCTCCTGGCAGGACAAGCCCCATCTCAGAGGCGGTGACAGGGACCAGGTGAGGGGGACCAGACCCCATCCACAGCCCAGTGAGGGGACCAGAGCCCATCCTCGTCCATCCCAAGCACCCACCTCTCCTTCTTGCTGTCCAGAGGTGACTTCTTGGAGGATGCAGTGGGGCTCCGGCCATCACTGGCCTTTCTTCAGAAGCCCAGAGGAAGGGAGAGATGCTCTGGTGAGCCCATTGCACATTGCACACCACATCCCAGTACCACCATTCCCCAGCAGAGCCTCCCCTGGGATAGCAGCATCGGCACCTACCTGTCCAGGCTGGCATCAGCAGAATGGCCCTGAGGGGGGATGTCACAAGAGCTGGACTTGCTGGGCTTCCTGTGGGCACAGAGAGCAAGGCAGGGTCAGAGGAGCCCCTTGCCAGGGAATAAATAGCTCTAGAGATGGATAAACCAATCCCCAGGAGTGAGCAGAGGGGTTTGCATCAACCCCTCCAATGCTGGTGCCCCCCAGCAGTGCCCAGGAGTCCGCACCTCTCCTTGTGCTTCTCCTTGTGCTTCTCTGCTGGGTTCTTGGGGTGCTTCACCCCTTCACTGGGGAAATCCAGCCCCTTCTCCTTCTTCTCCCCATCCATGTCCTTCTCCTTCTTTGGGGTGGCGGAGGGCTCTGGAAGGGGGGTTTGGGTGTCACAAGCAGGGCCCAAAGCAGCACTGGGCACCTGGGGAGCTGCATCCCAGGCTGGGGGATGCTCAGCCTTTGGGAAGGCACACACTGATTTACACTGCTCCATCCTGGAGCGGAAATGAGCCCTTGGAATATCCCTCCAAGGACACACATGGATTTGGGGAAGGGGCTGGGGCTCGGGGGCTCACCCAGCAGCCGCTTCCAGTTCTTGATGAGGATCTTGGCCGAGGCCACCACCTCTCCATCCGAGCAGTGCTTCCGCACCGAGTTAACAGCCACCCCGATCCGCGTGGTCTGGGGACACGCAACAGGGATGTGTCCTTAGGGATGTGTCCTTAGCGCTGCGCTGCCCAGCATGGGAGGGATGGGACAAAACCCCCCTCCATGGGGTGGCCCCCTTCCAGCAACTGCTGCCCCCCAGGCCAGCCCCCCTCACCTGGAGCAGCTGGATGGTCATGGTGTAGTTGGTGAGGGACTTGAGCAGATCCAGAGCCCCTTCCTAGAGCAGGGAGAAGCCATGGGAGCTCCTTGAGGAGCAGGAAAGGAAGAGGGGGCTGCATCGAGGCGGTCCGTGGCCCCCTTTCCTCTCACCAGCATCCTACGGCTGCTCCCTGGCCCCTCCAAAGCGTTCCCATTAAAACCCCAATCCCAATTCCTGCCGCATGGGGTCACATCTCCCAGCTGGAAAGCAGCAGCTTCCCTTAAAGCCTGGGGAAACCCTTCCATAAGGAAACAGCCGGGGGATCCCGAGGTTGCCCACGGAGGGACATGCACAGAGTGGCCGCAGGGCTGAAGATAGCGACGCAGCCAGGGTAATTCCCAGGGGGAAGCAGAAGCAGAACCCATTGGGTTTCAAGTGTTGGCATCCCAGCAAGGCACCGGCTCCGCTCAGGAGCTCGCACCGCGTCGGGGTAAAGGCCAATGGAGCAGTCAAATATTAACTCTAAGGGCTGGGCTCGGCTCCGGTCTCCCACTGGCTCCCAAGGGGCCGGATCCTGGCGCACCAGCACCGCAGCCAGAGCCAGGAGCCATCTCTTGTGCCCTTCCTGCGCACGTTGCACACGCTCGTGCAATAGGAACCGGGTGTGTGTGTGTGGGGCTGGGGGGGTCACGCTGCAGCACCGGCCCCGATTGGGTGTTGGTGGCCGGGCTGGTGGCCAAGCACCTGTCACCACGGTCCCCTGGCACCGCAGACAGCCCCCATGGCCCCATATGTGCCCCATATGTGCGCCTGTGTGCCTGCACGGCCCCCAGTGTGCCCACATGTCCCCATACGTGCCCCATGGCCCCCAGTGTGCCTGCATGCCCCCAGATGTGCCCACATGTTCCCCAGGGTGCCACATGTCCCCCGTATACCCCTGTGTCCCCAGCTACCGACGGGCAGCGGGGTGCAGGGGAGGGAAGCGCGGATTGCAGGCACACTAAACCCCGCCGCGGTGAAGCTGGGGCTGCACAAGCTGCACCCCGGGGTGCTGATGGGTGCTCAGCACCCCTTGGACGCACCCAGCACAAGCAATAGTGGGGGGTGAAGAACACCCCATCCCCTTCACCCTTTTCCTTCCTCCCCTGTCCCGCACCAGCCTGTAACACGCACACATGCGTGTACATGTATGCAAATGTACACACGCATGTAAACTCACACGTGTGCCTGCCAAGGGCTTGGCCACCCTTACCGTGCTCTTCCTGGCCACCATCTTATCCAGTTTCTTGGCAATCCGGACCAGCTCCTCAGCAGGGCCCATGCTCGCGGCTCCCGGCTCCGGGGGGCAATCCCAAAGCAGAACTGGGCACTGCCAGCATGGGGGGTAGAGGCAGGGAAGGGAGAGGGAAGCGGGGTGGGAAGGAGCAGGGAGAAAGGGGAAAAAGAGAGGAAGGAGAAGGGAGAGAAAGCAGAAAGGAGGTGGGGCTGTCCCGGCCAGTCATCAACCCCTGCCAGGCAGGCGGAATAACACGGGGAAGGGCTAAATATAGCTGGGAATGACAGGCAGGGACATGAGGGCGGGAGGCGCGGGCTGGGGGGGCACCCAGGGGTGCTGCACAGGACCCCGGGGTGCAGAATAGGGTTGGAGCCTGGCTCTTGAGCTCTTTCTGGTTCTATCAGTTTAGCGGGTCTGTTCTGAACATGGCATTCCAGAGAGTGGGAATGTGGCAGGAGACTTCCAAAGCTCCTTGGAACTGTAATAACTAGATAACTTGTGATCTATATGGCTCTGTTTAGATTAAGGAAGAAGTTCTTCCCTGTGTGGGTAGAGGGACATCGGAATGGGTTGAACGGAGGTTTGGATGCCCCATCCTTGGCAGAGCTCAAGGGCAGGATGGATAGGGCTTGGAACTGGATAAGCTTTAAGGTCCCTTACACCCCAACCCATTCCATGGTTCTCTATGGTGTTGGTAAGGAGGAGGCTAATTCTGCACCAGGCTTTGCTCTGCAGAACCCCACCGGGAGCACCCATGGGTGGGCACCCCAGGCTGGCTCCCATGCAGGGAGGACACCCATGAGCACCCAAACCCCACCTGGTGCACCCATCCCCACACAAAGCGGTGCTCCCCCCATGCTCAGCACCCCAAACCCCAGGCTCCCACCACTGATGGGCGCTGGGAGGGCACAGAGACTCTGGTACCCATCTGGGAGGTGGCACCAGCATCAGGCAGGGTGGGGGCTGCCAGCCCCATGGCAGGGGCTATGCCCCCCAGCGTGCAGCCAGGCCCTTACAAAACCCATGGTTTTATTAGAAACCAGAGACAGAAAACATGAACAAAACTGTTTGAGATGACGCATTTGACCCCAAAATGGGAATGGGGTGAGTGGGGGGGCAGCAGTAGGTGGCTCCCAAAGGGCACCAGCACGGGGGCAGACATTGGTCCCAAAACAGCTGTAAAATCCCCTTGAAGAGCCCCCCCAGGGCTGGGGCGGTGATCCAGCACCCACCCCAGGCACAGGTTATGGGGCAGGAGCTCTTTGGTGCCACTGACACCCCCCACCCCGAGAGCAGGGAATGGGCATTGTGCTGCATCCTCAGCGCCCACCAGCCCCCCAAGGAGAGGCCAACAAAAGCCTGCTCATCCCAAAGGCTTCACAGTTGGGGTAGAGAAGGATGGGGGGGATGCAGCTGCTCCCCATCCCTGTACCCCCCCCCCAAAAGCCCCCCAGCTGGGAAGGGGGGTCCATGGCTCCCCAGCAGAGAAGGGTGAGGGGCACCCAGTGCAGCTCCTCCATCCCCAAATCCATGTGGACAGGAGAGGAGAAAGCCCCAGGGATGAGCAGGGGGACACCAAGGGAGCACCTCATCCCATCAGTGCCGCGAGCGTGCCTGGTCTCTGCCCTACCCACAAGGCAGGCAGCAGCCCTTGAGCTCCCCGCAGCCGCCCTCCATGGGCGGTATTCCCAAAGGAAGGGGACCGGAGGGGTCCCGGCTCTGCTGAGGACAGCGGGAGCTGCCTCAGGAGGGTGAAGGGGCCGTGGGCACCCATCAGTCCTGCAGGAGGTGCACGAAGCTGGCTGGGAACACTCCGGTGCGGGATCCATCGCCCTCGATGAAGCCAACCTGAGGGATGCAGGGGGAGGGTCAGGCCATGGAGCCCCAGCTCTGAGATAGGGCTGGGAACTAAACCTGGACAAGAGAAGGCTCCTGAAGGGGAGACCTCAGAGCAGCTCCAGTGCCTAAAGGGGCTGCAGGGAACCTGGAGAGGGGCTTGGGACAAGGGCCTGTAGGGACAGGACAAGGGGAATGGCTTGAACCTGCCCGAGGGGAGGTTGAGCTTTAAGGCCCCTCCCAACCCATTCCATGATAGGACGTTGGGTACAGGAGAGGCTCTGGGGCCGACATCCCCATTCCCAGAGGGATTTAGAGAGGCAAAGCTGCAGTGACCCATCAGTGAGCGCCCTCCTGCATCACCCATCCGCACCCCCCGTGAACATGCAGCCTCCTCCAGCTTGGGGGGGGGGGGGGGGGGGGGAAATGGACCAGGATCAGGCCCCAGCATCCCTGGTGAGCTCACCCAGCTCTGCTCGTCCTCCTCCCGCGTCACCACGATCACCTCGCCCTTGGAGAAGGTGAGCTCCCGCGCCTTGTCCCCCCTGCAGTCAGCCACCGCCTTCACCCGCTTCTGCCGCCCCTTCGCCTGCAAAGGCGGGGAGAAGGGGTCACGGACACCCCCCGTGGGGGTGCAGGGATGTGATACCCGTGATGTGTCCACCTTCCACCCCGGGACACGGGGAAGAGGAAAGGAAAAAAAAGGGGAAAAGGGGAAGAGCGGAAAAGGGGGAAAAAAATAAGAAAGAAGGGGGGAAAAAGAAAGAAGGGGGGAAAAAGAAAGAAGGGGGGAAAAAGAAAGAAGGGGGGAAAAAGAAAGAAGGGGGGAAAAAGAAAGAAGGGGGGAAAAAGAAGGGGAAGTCTGGGCATGCAGAGGGTGACCCCCCCCAACCACCATCACAGCCCCTCTGAGACACCCCCCACTCCACATGTGGGCACCTACCGGAGCGAACCTCCTGGGCATGGGCACAGGGGGCACCTTGCTCCCGTTGGGGTCCTCAGCAGGGCTCTGGGGGGACACGGCCTTGCCCCCCCCGCCACTGATGCGCCGGTAGGAGCGGGTGCTCTCGGAGCTGCTGGGGACAGCGGGGACGGTGTCACCCCCTCTCTGATGCACCAACCGCTTCCTGCGGGGGCTCAGTGGGGCCAGAGCCCCCTCATGGTACCTGGATCCCACCCTGCAGCCCCCTGGCTGCTGATGGGGATGGGCCCCATCCTCCCTCCAACAAGCCCATTCCCACCACAACTTCCCAAAAGGGAGACTGATAACTCACAGGGGGCCTTGGTGTCACCCCAAATATCCCACATCACCTTCCCTAGGGACAACGAAGAACCTGGTCCCCTCCTGCATCCCAGAGCATCAATTCCCTTGTCCCCTCCTGCATCTCAGAGCATCAATTCCCTTGTCCCCTCCTGCATCCTAGAGCATCAATTCCCTTGTCCCCTCCTGCATCCTAGAGCATCAATTCCTTTGTCCCCTCCTGCATCCCAGAGCATCAATTCCCTTGTCCCCTCCTGCATCCTAGAGCATCAATTCCTTTGTCCCCTCCTGCATCCTAGAGCATCAATTCCTTTGTCCCCTCCTGCATCCCAGAGCATCAATTCCCTTGTCCCCTCCTGCATCCTCGAGCATCAATTCCTTTGTCCACCTCCTGCATCCTAGAGCATCAATTCCCTTATCCCCTTCTGCATCCCAGAGCATCAATTCCCCTGGGGACTCCAGGTCCCCTTTGCTCCATGTCCCCCATGCCTATGGGGGGGTGGCTGGCACAGGATGAAACCAACCCATGCAATGATCCCCCCCCCAACCCCAACACTGGGATAAGGGGGAATATCCATACCCAAACTTGACGGGGGGGATGTCGGGGGCTGTGGGGCTCAGCTCTGGCCCCCGCCGGGTGCTGGTCTCTGTCTCGGAGCGGGTCTCCCAGTACGCTGCCCTCCGGCTCTCAGTGGGGCTGCGGGTGCCGGGGGGTCCCACAGTGCCATCCAGGGCACCCCCACTGCTGGAGAAGTGGGGCTCTGATGCCTGCCAGGGCAGCTCAGGACGCTCTATGAAACAACAGAGATGGAGGGACAGTAACCACAGTAACCCATTGGGTGTCTGGGTGATGGGGACCCCCCCACTCACCGGTGGGGCTGGGTTTGGGGCGGGCGCTGCCCCGTGTGGGGTTTTTGAGGGGCAGCGGGGGGGGGATCTCCTCGCTGTGGGCCCGCCGGGGCGCAGGGCGCGAGGGCACCAGGATGCTCTCGTAGGTCCTGTTGGTGATGTCCATCCCCGTGCAGCTCCAGCGGGCCTGGGGGCTGGTGGCCAGCGGTGATGTGCCCTTGAAGGAGCGCTGCAGGGGGCTGACCTGGGGACAGGCACCCGGCTCTAGGGCTGCCCCACACTGGGGTCTGCACCCCCAGAGCCCTCGCTGGGGATGTGGGGTGTCCCCATTCCCCCCATAACCCCACGTGGGTACCTTCTCCTCCAGCTCATCCTCGCTGTCATAGGGGAACTCCTGGGCAGGCTCCCAGTCGTAATCCACGTGGATCTGCAGGGAGAGCTTCTCTGCCTGTGCCTGCTCCAGCTGCCGGAGAGGGAAGGGCAGGAGGGTGTCAGGATGGGGGGGGGGCAGGTTCCAGCAGCCCCCTACCATCACGCCGGTGCTTCAGCCCCTCTGCCCAGCCTGAGCATCTCCCTCCTCATCTTCCTCCCACCTACCAGCTCCTCGCACTCGGTGTGCTTCAGCCTCCTGGCCACATCCAGCGCTGTCTCGCCCGCTGCATTTACTGCCCGAGGGACAACGGGGATGGGTCCCAGTCACTGGAGAACCCCAAACCCCCCTGTCCCCATCCCAGCTCCATACCCGTGGTGAAGGTGGCTTTGCCCTTGAGGAGCAGCTTGAGGCAGTTGGGCTGGTTGTAAAGCGCGCTGTAGTGCAGAGCCGTGTTCCCATCCTGCGTCACCCGGTCCAGCATCCCCCTGCAAGGAACTCAAGGCTCGAGGGCACGCAAGCATCAGCCCCTGTGGTCCTGCATGGGAAGCGGGCAGGGGACGTACCCGTTCTGGATGATGAAGTCCACCAGAGGAAGAGATGATCTGTCAGCGTGGCGCACGGCCATGTGCAGTGCCAGCTCGCCCAGGTCCTGCCAAGAGATGGAGGGGAGCGATGAACCTGAGGATGCTCATCTCCCATGAGACGGAGGAGAGCTGGACCCAAGGATGCTCACCTTCCCAAGGCCACCCCTGCACCCGAAGGCAAACCCAGAGCACAGGCACCCAAAGGGGGCAGCCCCATGTCTGCTGCCAGGCAGGGGGAGCGGAGCACTCACCTGGCCCTCAGGGCTGGCCAGGGGCTTGGCCAGATCCTGCCCCTCGGCAAAGGCCTGGAGCAGGGCCAGGAGGTCCCGGCCACGAATGGCTTCCCAGAGGCGATGGGGGTCCTCGTGCCCGCTCTTGTGCACGTAGCGGCGCTCCATGTACTTGGCCACGATGTATTCCTTGCGGGCAGCCCTGTGGGAATGGTGCTGTGGAGTGGGCTTGGATGGACACAGGGAGAGACCCTCCTCATCGGCACCGCTGGGCTCCTGCCTCCCCCTGAACCCTCATGGTCCAAGCACAGTGCAGATCCCCACCAGTGATGACACCGTGGTCTCCCCCTTCTCCCATCCCAAGCTGTCTCAGAGCCAATGGGCAGCAGCGTGGGGATGAGGACTGAGCACCGTGTGCTCCTCTCCCTCCTCCCAGCACACCCCAAGGCCCCTGGCCAGTGACCAACTCACATATCGCTGCTGGCCGAGGGCTTGGGGCAGTCCTGGCTGGGCAGTGTGGCCTCCATGATCTCATTGAAGCGGGTATTCCCGATGTTCACAGCCAGCTGTGGGCAGGCAGGGATGGGGGATGTGAGCCCTCCTGGAAACACCCACCTGCCCCAGCCAGATCCCCATCTCCATCCTGGAGACAGAGGGAAGGAACTCACCGCATCCACACAGGCCCTTCCCGGAGCAGCATCTCCGCCAGGAGATGCTCCATGCTCCATGCTCCTCTTCCATAGTAGGGGCAGTCTACCCAAGGGGCTGACAGCATCCCCCCCACGTAGCAACCAGAGACACCCCCCCCACCCTTGCCTAAAGCACCAAATTGGGGGCTGGAAACTGCTGCTGGGGAGACTGAAGCAAGTTTAGGAGCACTGGAGCAAACCGGGCACAGATGGGATGGACGAGCAGGGATGAACTCTGCACCCCAGCAGGTTTGGGAGCCACAGAGGGTGATGGCAGTGGGTTCACACTACATCATCTTGAGGTCCTTTCCAACCCGAACCCATCCTCTGGCTCTATGATCTCCAGCGGCTCAGGGAGCAGCTTACCAGCAGCTCGGAGGTGCTGAGGACATCCAGGGTGAGAGACTGGATGCGGGAGTAATGCACGCCCAGCTCCCGATGGATGCCAGAGCACTCGATGCACGTCAGGATGCCCAGGTTGGTGGAGAGCCACGTAGGGTCTGGGGTGTTGAGGGGCTCAGCATCACCACCCAGCCCCATGGGATGCTGCAAACCAACCCACAGCCAGGGAGATGGGGGACACCCCAAGCCCCAACCTACCCGGGGCCCCGCAGTCACAACACTGCTTGTTTCCAGGCATGTTCTTCACCTCGCTGATGACCACCTTGGTGAGCTCCTGCAGGCCACCATCCGCCCCACTGCCCGCTGCTGCCCCACCGCTGCTGGGGTCCCCCTTGAAGGCATTGCTCAAGGCTTCATCCTTGCTGTTCTGCAGCACTGAGACCCACCTGGGCAAGAGGGAGATGTAAGGATGGGGATGGGGAAGGAAGAGCAGGATCAGGCATTGTAAGGAGCAGGGATGGGCTGTGGCACTTACACAACGCACTCCTGCTCGTCCTCCGCTTGGAAGTGGTATGTCCTGTTGTCTGCAGGGGTGGGGAGAGGGGAAGAAGGTGAGGAGAGGGGTTTGGGGGTGCCCAGGACAGCAGGAAGGGGCTGAAACTACTCCAAAAGGGGCTGCTTTAATATAAAACTAAATCAGAGTTAGAGAGGGGAGATTTAGGTTGGATGCAAGAAAGTTCTTCCCTGTGAGGGTGGTGGGACACTGGCACCCTGACGCTGGACAGGGCTTGGAGCAAGCTGCTCTAGTGGAAGGTGTCCCTGCCTGTAGCAGGGGGTTGGACCTGGATGAGCTTTAAGGTCCTTTCCAACCCAAACCAGAGTGGGATGCTGTGATTCATCGCACATCACTCTTCCATCACCCAAGCCCTCTTGCAACCTCTTTTTGCCTTGAGCTCGCTCCATCTCCTTGCAGAAGCTGGTCCTTCCGGGGAGATGCCCAGAACCAGGTGAAAAGGACAAAGGGTGGCAGAGGACCAGGCAGTGCTGGGAAAACCCAGGGACTTCCCATGGGCAATTCCATCGGCACGTGGGACAAACACTCACGTGTCACCAGGTCGAAGCATTTCTTCTCCTCGGCGTGGGGCCGCACTTGGCAGGTCAGGAGGTTCAGCTTGACGGGGGGACGGTTGATCTGCAGGGTGTGAGGATGGAGGCAGGTTAGGAGGGGAGTGGGAAGGGCTGGGATGTGCAGCGTGGAGCGCATCCTTCCCATGGCAGGATGCTAATCCCTCTTGGGATTAGGAGGCTTGGACCCTCTCCAACCCTTTGCAGGAGAACAGGGTTTAGAGAAACAAGGGTCAGGGCTGCAGCCCCCCCGTGGCCCCTCACCGTGCTGTGGGAGATGGTCAGACAGCCGTACTTCACCCCACACTTCCTCTTCTGCCACACTTTGCGGATCCTGAGGAGGAGGAAGAGGAGTGAGGATGCACTACATGGCCCTGATCACCCACATCCATCTGCCTCCCAGGTCACCTATGGAAGCTGTCATGAGGAACCCAATGGCTTTCTGGACATTGGGTTGTGCTATTGGACTGGAGACCCATAGCCAAGGACACTGAACCCACGGCATCAGCTACCCAGGACAGCATCACAGGAGAAGCACCAAAGCCTCCTGGGGGTCTTCAGATAAGAAATGGGCTGATGACACCAAACCATTGGCAGGGGAAGGCTCCCTTGCACCACCTCCAAACCTCCTCCTTTCCAACCCCTGGGTTCTCCCTCCCTCAGCCTGGGCAAACATCCCATTTTCCAAGCATTGATGGATGTTTAAGACCAGATGGGACCAATTGCACCTGAAGATCCATCCAACAGCAACCAAAAACCTCACCCCAGCAGTTCCACCTCAGGGGCCTCCCATGAGCATGGAGCTCTCCCAGCCCATAGCAACGCCAGGATAGAGCCAGGAGCTCTCTGGGCACCATCCTCACCCATCACTCTTCTTGTAGAGAAACCCCGACTTCTCTGTCCCGTACTGCTTGTTCCCTTGGTGCTGGTGGATGCTGTAGCCACTGCCGGAGTTCTTCCTGCTCAGGTTTTCCTGGGAAAAGGCATTTAAAAAGCAAAGTGAGAAGTGCAGAGGTGGCTGCTGGCACCTCAGCATTACGTGGATGCGGTGGTCCCAACCCCCTCCCAGCCTTGGAGCATCTCCCACATCTCCTGCCCTGTTGCTCCCTCAGATGTCCCCATTGGTCCCCTCCTTCCCTTGCTGCCTCCCATCCAGCCAGCACCATCCCGGCTCCCCACTGCCCATCCCAGGATCTCACCTCCTTGTTGTCCAGCTGCAGGATGCTGCGGAGGGAATCGCGGGTCTGCGTGAGCTGCTTCACCTCCTCCTCCTGCGCTTGGTGGAGCTGGGAAGGGAGGCAGCTGATGCTCACTGCTGCACTGAGTGCGGGCGGCCTCAGCCACTGCCTCACTGCTGCACTGAGTGTGGGCAGCTTCAGCCACTGCCTCACTGCTGCACTGAGTGTGGGCAGCCTCAGCCACTGCCTCACTGCTGCACTGAGTGTGGGCGGCCTCAGCCACTGCCTCACTGCTGCACTGAGTGCGGGTGGCCTCAGCCACTGCCTCACTGCTGCACTGAGTGCGGGCGGCCCCAGTGGCTTGGGGGGGGACATATGGGGACGTACCGCATGGAGGGACACAGCGAGCTTCTCAATGAAGGGGTAGAGGTTCTGGGCAGCTTTCCAGCCGTCTTGGAAGAAACTGGGCATTTGTCCCACGGGATTGAGATGCAGATGGGGAGGATGGAGGGGAAGAAAGAGGATCTTTGAGAGACAACGTGGCCCAAGACCATAGCAACACACACACACCCCTGAGGGAAGCTTTATCCTACTGGGACCCCAATCTCAGCCCAAGGGGTCTGGATACCCCAAGTATTCGGGGTGTTTGACATGCAGGATTGGCCTCTGGTGCAATGCAGTCTCTGGGTCACAGCCCCACACTTGGGCAATGGGACTGTCCCCTCCCTTGCCTCAGTTTCCCCACTCGAGAGTAGGAGGTGACAACATGGCACCCACACGCTGCTATTCCAGCCTCATGGAGCAAAGGGAAAAGACAAGTGGATGTTAATCCTCCCTCCAAACACCCTCACTATGAGCCCCCTGGCTAACAGCAGAGCCACTCAGCTGAACTCATCCCTGGAAATCCATCCAGAAACAGAATCATCGGCTACATCCCGATCCAACCCCTTTCCCACATCCCCCACGGCCACATTTACAGCTCCTCAAGCCAACAAAGCACGTTTCAACTCCCCATCACTGGGTGCAAGCAGAAAGCAATGGGCTCTTCACCACCAGCTTGATGGAGCTGGGATGGAAGAAGGTCCCAGACCCTCATGGGGTGACCCGAGCAGCACCTACTTGTGTTGAGCATGGAAAAACTTGATGAGGCTCTGCAGGAAATCTGGTCCCTGCTTCATCTGGGACTCGCTGGCTTTCAGCAGGTACTGCAGGAGGAGGGGACGCTCGGTGAGGTGATGGAGACAAGGGTGGAAGCAACCCAGAGGAAAGAGGATGCTCACCCCGGCCCCTGCCTCCCCCTTCCCGGTGCAGGGAGGAGCGTTAAGACACTGGGGACCACCCTCAATAAAACCTGGCTCTGGAAGTCCTCCAAGCCCTGAGCAGTTCAAGGACCAAAGGCAGGCGCCCGGGGCTCCCAGCCAAGCATTCCTGTCCCATCATTCCATGCTTCTGGAGTTAATAAATAACCCAGACCCGAGGCAGCTCATGAAGGGAAAATGAACTGGTTTTGAAGACATGACCCCTTGGCTCCAAACAAACCCAGCACCTGCAGCACATCAGCCCTGGAGCTCTGTGATCCACACGGAGCTGTCCCATGGGATGGGGAATTTCAGCTTCATGCATCCAACCCATCCATCAGCTGCAAGCAGGAAAGACCCAGAGCCTTGCTCCCCCACAGCAAAGTAAGGGAGAGGAGGAGCTTTTCCCCTTGGAGCTTCGATCCAGCCATCACAGCTGTTGGAGGATGCTTTCCAGTGGGAAGCAAGGGGAGGGGAAGGCAGCTCTAGGGGCTTTCCATGGTGGGGAAGCACTGCGGTACAATCCTTGGGGATGGAGCCTCCTGGTACCCCAGTCTGAAAGGGTGGTTGCATGGCTCCACGCAAACTGGAGATGCAAAGCCAACCATGGGGCTTCCAGCTGGCTGAGCCCCACAAAGGGATGCTCCCAGCGCTGCCTGGATCTGGATCCAACTACATGCATCCATCCCCAGTCCGTGGGGGTGCAAGATGGGCCATGATGAAGAGATGCAACCATTCCGATGATGGGAATGGCAACATACCCCCCATTGCCAGGCAAGCAGCAGCTCCCGTGCGCACTGGCACACACCCCCCCATGCCAGCATTGCCGGCAGCAGTCCCTCCCCGGCCAGGATGCAGCTCCCGTTGCTCCCCAGCACTGTTGTGTCTTTCACAGTGGTGCTATTCAAGGCAGTGACTCATCTGGCTGGGTCCCAGCTCCCTGGTCCCGCTGCGGCGGGTGCAGCATCCTCCCTGCACCCCTTTGCCAGGATGAGGGACACGGGGCTGCAGGCTCTGATGCTGCTGCCTGGTCCTCAGGGATGTGGCAGATCCCTTGGGACAAGCCACTGGGGACTTGTCCCCTACTCTCAAGGTGTGTATGGGGCTGCTGGGGTCCCTCTTCCCTCGTGGGGCTGACACTGGGTTTCCAGCCTTCACCTGTTCCTATCTCACCTGAGAACGGACCCCTGGTATCGTGGGGGACGTGGGGGCACTCAGGAGCACCCCCTAACCCAAAACCAAGAGCTTCTTGAAGCAGTTTTGAGAATAGGGTCAAACCACAAAGCCAATCTCTGGGTGTGACCCAAAAAGCTCACTTTTTGCCCCAAATGCCAGCCTGTGGGAGGACGCAAGTGGAAGCCCGGGTACCTTGCTGCAGTGGAACCCATGGGTACCATTCACAGCCACATCCCAGAGATCCCAACTTGGGGATGGGGACCCTGGGACCATGCAGGGATCGGATGGGAACAGCAGAGGGTCCCACACAGCACCCTATGGGGCTGCTTTGGTGGGGACACAATGAGGCTCCGATGTCCCCATCCCGGCACTGCCCTTACCTCACACATGTGGAGCTGGAAGAGCCGCCGCTCCTTCTGCATGTCCTCGGCCACCTCAGCTGCAGACGGCTCCGGCTGGATGATCCCGGCCACGCGGGCTCTTTCCTTCTCCTTCTCCATCTTCCCCCTGTGGACAGCACGGAGCAGGTCAGGGTCATCTTAAGGGGTGTGGCTGCGATGGGAATGGGATCAGGACAAACATCCCGAGCCCCTCTAAGTTGGGAAAGGCTGGATCAGAGCCGCCCTGCCGGCAAACTGGCCCCAGTCAGTGCAGCCCCCAGGACAAAACACCTTTGTGCGGAGCAGGATTAGGAGGATTGTGCCTGAGGCAGCGGGTTCCTTACACTTTGGTCTCATAATCCTTCCAGGCTTTTTCAATCTGCTTCTTGGAGTCCTGTGGAAAAGGGAAGAGGGGATGGCAGGCGTCAGGGAAGGTGAAAGCTGGTGGCACTGAAGCAGCCGAAGGCTTTGCTCTCCATCACTGCACCTTGTCCCCACCCCTTGCTCTTGCCATTCCCAACCTCATTCCACCATTCCCCGGGCACAGGTCCCTTCTTCTGGCCGGGGCTGTGATCCAAGCCTGCCGCGGGGCTCTTGCCGCAATACGGGGACTGCACTGGAGGGAACTCACCAGGCGCCCGTCCTTCAGCTGCCCCTTCAGCAGGCTGTCCAGGGGGAAGGAGACGATGTTGTTCAGGTTCTGTACCTGTGCGGAGTAGAGACGGGGTCACCCCACAGGGTCCCCACCTCCAGGCAGATAAAGGAGCCAGAGCCCCGCATCCCTCCCAGTGCTGAGACCACCATGGCTGCCCTGTGAAGGGTTAAGGAGGCTGGAAGCAGGGCTGGAGCCGGGATGCAGGCACCGGGCAGGCTGGGGCTTGTTGGAGCTGGCTGCAAGATGTCTGACGTGGGGCCCTTCCCACAAAACCACATCAGCGCCACGGCTGCCAAAAGCAAAGCTCTTCCCTTCCATCCACACCCCGTCCCTGTCCCCTTCCACACTCGCTGATGCCACCGGCCCCTCCATGGCCCCTCCATGCCCCCCTCAATGCCAAGGAAGCATCCCCCTTTCCTGGGGTTTGGGGACAGCAATGCAGCCACTTCCAACAGCTCCAGGGGGGAAACCTGGCTTTTGGATCCAGACACAAAACCCTGCTCCGTGGGGAGCACAGCAGCGGTGGGGAGCTGGGAACTGGTCTGGCTCCTCCACCGGGATGGATCCCACAGATCCCCATGGAGCATGGGGATCCAGCCAAGGCTGGGATAGCCTGGGATGGGGAAGGGGAGGAGCGGGGAGGCCCGGAATGGGTAACAGGGGAAGATGCAAGGATCTGAAGGGGAAGGGCAGCAGAGCTAAAACTCCTTCTGCAGAGCCAAAAGCACCCATTGGAAAATGGACAGGAAAGGGACCAGAGAGGGGACCAGGACATGGAAACACCCCCCCAGGGCTCTGCATAGACCCGGAACTGACTTCTCCAGCGGAGCCATTCCTGAGGTGGGGAATGCGCTGCCAGCTCGGCTCTGCGAGCTCAGCCTGGCTTTGATTTACTTCTTGGCAAGCGAGATCAAGAGATGCAATTGATGTGAGGGGGGAAAAACCAGGAAGAAAAGAGGGGGGAAGAGAGAAAAGAGCAACTCCAACCATCCGGCGAATCCCAGTGGAGCTGGGAATGAGCTGTCAATGCAGCAAGAGGCGCATTGGACGGGTTGGAAGCAGGAGGAGTGCATTCCCGAGGCCGGAATGGGGATTGCTGGGTCGAGGGCAGCTGAACTGGGAGGACTGGGGTCACGTTCCCAAGTCCATCTGGGTTTGTCGGCGCTAGGTGGATGCAGAGCGCAGCGGGGGGGCAGCTCACCAGGTTCTTGAAGAGCGCGGTGACCTCGCGGGTGAACACGGCCAGGTTGAGGAAGCCGGTGGAGAGCTCGTGGTTGTTCTGGGAGAGGTGGTTGTTCCCGAAGCTCTCCAGGGCCTCGCTGTACTGCTCCTCATTCTCCACGTGGGCTGCATGGGGAGACACCAGAGAGGGGCACGGTGACCCTGTGGCATCACACGGAGAGCATCACCGAACCATGTCCCACCAGCATCCATCTCCCCATCCCTCCACAGCAGGACAGCAGGGCTCTGCCCTGAACAACCTCCCTTTGAGTGCTCCATTTCCCCTTTTTACATCTTTTTGAGACAGTTTTTGGCACCTAATGACACCGAGAGGCTACAAGCACCCACATCCTACCTATGGCCACCCTCCTGCATCACCCCATGATACAGTGTTGGAAGCAGGATGAGACCCATCACAGAGCCCAGTGGTTCAGGGATGCCCATCCCCTCGAAGCACAACTCACTGAGCCCGGAGACGTGAATGGCTTTCACATATTTCCTGATCCTCTGGAGCACGGCTTGGTCCCCATCCAGGCTCTGCGGAGAAGGAAAACAAGCGGAGCTCAGGAGCCCCGCCAAGCACAGCCAGCACTCGGCCCCACTGCTGCTGCTCTGCCATGCAGATGTGTGGGGCAGCAGCCAAGCTCCTGGTGCTGCAAGAGGAGCCAGCAGCATCCCAGGAACACCCGGGATGCCCATGGCTCTGGCTGCCCCCAAAGAAGTGGGCTGGAGCAAGATGTAAGGGGTGAGAGGCTTGGCCAGCACGCCCAGCACCCCTTTGGATCCCAGTATCCATGGGAAATGCCCCCCTGGCTCTCGCAGGGGCTGCTCCAACCAAGGAAGGGATGAAGCATCACAGAGCATGACTAAACCAGCCTGTGGCCATGTGTCCCTATGGTCAGTGAGAGCCCTGGGAGGTGTCCAGCTCCCCAGAGAGGTCCATGGGAGAGCCAAACCCAGGACCTACTGAGGCCCAACAGGGACCTAAAGCACATAAACCCCACAACCTGGGGGGCTTCCACACCCCCTCTTCCTCACTCCATCCCTCCCGACCCCTCTTTGCCCCCACCAAGCACCAGGGCAAACTGAACCCCAATGCCAGCGCAATGCCAACCTAATGCCAACCCGGCCACTGTTGCTGCCTGCAGAGCATCCAGCAAGGGTTAAGGAAGGCCAGCCCCAGCCATAGGAAAGGGTTAAGGGCGTCTTGGCTGCAGGTACCAGAGGCATGATAACAGGCTGGAAATATTTAGAGGGCGTGAACATGAAGAAGGGCAGGGATGAAACCACGGAGGAGCTGCAATAAAGAGGCTTCTCTCGCTCCTGCTCTCAAGGCTGAAGGGGTTGGGGCTGATGTCAAGGCTGATTTCCTGACAGCGGGGTCAGCCTGGCCCCGGAGCCACTCTCCAAGGCCCTCCTGGTTGGATGGGATGCTGCAAGAGGAGCTTTGGCTGGGATGAGCTGGCTGGGAGGAGACTGGAGCTGAGGCAGGATCATCTACAACGCAATGCATCTGCAAGGGCGAGGATACTGGCGTGCCCCAAAGCCTCCCAAATCCAGGCAGACCAGGCTCTCTGGAGCATCCCATGGCTTGGGAGGGAAGCCAGGGCTAGGTTTGGAAACCTGGCGTAGCCTCAGGAAGGGGAAACTGAGGCAGTTCTGGATGCATCACTGTGCAAGTGGGGGAAGAAGCTGCTCCGAGTGTCCAGGACAGCACAGCAGGAGGCTAAATAGGGCCAGTGCAGAGCAGGGATTAAAGATGCTCTGGGGAAGGGCATAGTGGCTTTTAGGAAGGGGTCCATGAGTCAAGCAGTGGGGACAGGGGAGGCAGAGCCCAGCACCGGGGTGGGAAATGCAGAGGAAATCACTGCACTGCTCTGGGCATTGCTGGCATCCCTGATGTGCTGAGATGGATGCTGAAGATACGGGCTTCAGCAGCATCAGGACAGCCCTCGCACAGCACCCGTCACCCCCAGACCCAGCCAGAGATGAGGGCTCCTGGTCTGGGGAAGCTGAGGACATCGGCATGGCAGGATGCAAGCATGAGGGATTCCCAGTGGGGATGGAGGAAGGGACGGATCCACACTTGCACCACAGCCCCACTGGGATGCTCAATGAGGCCATTCTTCTGCCTTCGCCCCCCCTACTGCCAGCTGGTGCTGCCCGGTGAAGGAGGCACTGTGGGTGCCAGGGACCAGGGTGACAGCTCTATGGGGCTGTGAGCAGGATGCAGCAGACGATGGTGTGGGGCCGGGATTCCTTTGCTTGGATTTCCCACTTCCCCTCCTGCTGGAGCACCAGGACACCAAAGGCCTGGCAGAGCTTTGGCCCCTACAAGAGTTCCCACAACCTCCAGTGAGATGAGGGGCTCAGTCCCATGGCCCCCCATGGCACACTCACGACTCCCAGCTCTCAGCCATGCTTACTGGAGCTCCACTGAGCAAACCACACATTGATCCCTACTATTCCAGGGGGATGCCTCTGCTCCTGCCCCCATTCCTATATCCCCCTTCACCTCTGGAGCAGCCAAATGAAATCCCTGCTGCTTCCTCCTGGCTGGAGCTGCCTTCCCCATTCCTAGCTGAGAGGAAGATCCAACACATGTTGGCAGGGACCAGGATGCTCCATGGTGCATCCCCAGTCTTCCAGGCCTTGGGATGCCCATCCCGCTGCCCCCAGGGATCCCGGCACCTGGGGCCCCGCACTCCCCACCAGCCCTGGCTCTCCTTCAAAGCCATTCCTGTGCTAAGAGGAGTTGGCAAAAGCCACGGGACCAGCTGGAAACCGCCTTTATTCCAGGCGGGAGAAGGGGGACGAAGGCACCCCCCCACCTCCTCCCTGCCCGCAAATGTGGCCGGGCTTTATGGGGGGGGGGGGATTGAAAACGGCTTTAATAGCATGGGGGGCACCCCATGGACACAGCAGCACATCAGGGCTGGCTCCAGGACCTCCATAGCGGATGGGAGCCATGGGGCTGATGCTCTGCCCAGGCCCAGGGGGAAGCCCTGGCACCGGGAGGGGATGTTCTGAACCGGGCAGGGGATGCTCTGGGGGTGTAGAGGGGGACCCGGAGCTGGAAATTAACCTTTTACAGGAGGCTGAAAGAAGAGTTTTACCCGTTTTGGCAGCCTTTGGACTCAGAAAAGCACCCGCTGGGGCTGCTCGGGGGATGCAACCGGCCTGAGGGTCCCAAACACTTACTTTAGGGTGCCGAAAACAGCGATTTTAGCGTGCCCAAAACACCCATTTTAGGGTACCCAAAACACACACTTTAAGGTGCCCAAAACATCAACTTTACTGTACCCAAAACACCGACTTTAGGGCGCCTGAAACACCGACTTTAGGGTACCCAAACCACCAACTTTAGTGTACCCAAAACACCGACTTTAGGGTGCCCAAAACACCCCCTTCAGGGCTCCCACCGGTCGAACGGGGGGGGTGCCTCGGGCAGAAGGGACCCTGACAAACCCAAACCCAAGGAACGAAGGAGCCTCGCGGGCGCGGGCCCGGTGCTGCGCGGGGGGGGGGGGGGGGGGGGGCTGTGCCGAGGCGGGGACCCCCCCGTAACCCCACTCACCTCTTCCAGAGCCCCCACCGCCCCCCGGCACTTGTGCATCTTGGGGGCGAAGGCGGTCGCGGTCGGGGAGCTCAGGTCCTCGCCGGTCACCGCCAGGAACTCGGCCACGCTGAGCTGCTCGGGCATGGTGCGGGAGGCAGCGGGGCTGGGGGGGCTCCGTGCGGAGCGCCCCGGGGGTGCCGGCGAGGCCCCGCTCCGCGCCCCGTGCCCGGCCCCGGGAGCTGCGCCCGCGCCCGCCCCCCCCACCCCGCGTCATGCGGGAGCCCCGCCCGCAGTTAAAGGAGAAGGGGCCCGGCGGGGCTCGCGTCACGCAGAGCCCCCGGGTTCGGGGAGCGGGGGGAGAAGGGGAAGGGGTGGTTGGGAAGGGCTGGGATGGGAGGGATGGAGACGGGGGGCAGGGACATGATGGGGGGGGGGCTGAGGGGCTCAGCCTGGAGAGGAGAAGGCTCCTGAAGGGGAGACCTGAGAGCAGCTCCAGTGCCTAAAGGGGCTGCAGGAAACCTGGAGAGGGGCTTGGGACAAGGGCCTGTAGGGACAGGACAAGGGGAATGGCTTGAACCTGCCAGAGGGGAGATGGGATCTTAGGAAGGAATTCTTCCCTACGAGGGTGCTGGGACACTGGGATGGGTTGAATGGAGAAGCTGTGGCTGCCCCATCCCTGGCAGTGCTCAAGGCCAGGTTGGACACAGGGGCTTGGAGCAAGCTGCTCCAGTGGAAGGGGTCCCTGCCCGGGGCAGGGGTTGGAGCTGGAGGAGCTTTAAGGTCCCTTCAACCCAAACCATTCCATGAGTCTATGAGTTCAATAAGGACGAGTGTCAGGTCTTGCACCTGGGAAAACACAAGCCAAGAGCACAGCACAGGCTGGCACCGGCTCTGTGCAGAGGGACCTGGGGGTCCTGGTGGGCACAGGCTGAATAGGAGCTGTGGCAAAGAAAGCCGACAGGATGCTGAGGACATCACCAAGGCCATCACCAGCAGAGACAAAGATATCACTGTCCCATAGAGCCAGCACTGGTCAGGCCACACCTGCGGTACTGGGGTCAGGTTTGTCCCATGGGTAAGACGTCCCCAGAGCCTCCCTTGGGGGAACACGGGGGTACCGCGGGGCTGGGGACAGCCCCTTTGCTGGGGTGGCCCTGCCACCTCCTGGCCAGCCTGGGGATTGCGAGGGTCGGGGGGGGGGGGGGGCGACATGGCCCTGGGACACCCCCCACTGCGCCGGGACACGGAGATGGGGACCATGGATCCGTCACCCGGCTTACCTGGCTCGGGCATCTCCTGCACCTCTTCTCCCTCCTCCTCTTCTTCTCCCTCCTCTTCCTTTTCTTCCTCCTCCTTGTCTTCCTCTGCCCCACCAGATGAACCCCAAGTACCACCGGCTATCACCAGATGTCACTGGGTACTATCAGGCATTACTGGGTAGCCTGACCATCCCTGGGTACCACTGGCCATCACCAAGTACCTCGGACATCACTGGGTACCCTGAAAATCACTGCATCCCCCAGCCAGTGCTGGGTACCGCCAGCAATCACCAGGTACCACCGGCATCACCCGGTCGCAGTGGGACTGGGTAGGAGCTGGTGACCCCGGGCAGCCCCATGGGGAAGGACCCTCCATGGGCACAGCCACACTGAGATTGGGTTGCAACGCAGCCACCCAGCCAGCCCTCAAACCCGGTGTACAAGCCCATCCCATCCCATCCCAAACCCTGGGGCTTTTCCCACGCTCCTGGTTCAAGGGGCTCAAGCTCAGGCAAAGGCTCATTCCAACCGGATTTGGGCTGGAAATCACCGACCCACAGCAGGTCAGACCCGTTTCACTCACTCCAGCCGCAGCTTCACCTCAACCTCATCTCCACCAGCTCCTCCAGAGCAGGCTGATCAGTTAAAAAGCCCCCAAAATCAGCTTTTTTTACACCAAAACCAGGAGCAAAACCAGCCCAACACCTCCCTCCTCCAGCATTTTGCTGCTTAAAACAGCCCCTTCTAACTCCAAAGTTCTCTTTTATTTCATTTCATCCCCTCCCGGGCAGAAAACATCAAATGCCACAAACTTTCCCATGCCAAAAACACACTCACCCACAGCACCCAAGAGCCAACCCGCAGCAGAACCAATCCAAAGGAAGGAAAACTCCAGTACACTCACTTGCAAACCAACCCCGCCAGCGCCGTGCCAAGGGGGGGCCCATATAAATACAGTGCAATAAGTACATCTATCTTACAACAGCACAACTCAAAGTCGTACCTGGCTTCATGTCCAGGGGCTCATCCCGTGCTGCTTCCCAAGCCCCTCTCCATGGGGTTTAGTAGGGATTTTCCAGCCATGGAGTGGGAAACGGCTCAGAATGAGCCATCATGATTCCAAAGAACCAGTCTAAGTGGGGAGCGGTCCCAAACCATGAACACCCCCCCCCCCAGGCAGCCCATTCTGGACAGGGGTTTCTCTACCACCCTAACCCACCCCATCCACCCACAGTGGTGGGAGCTTATAGTGGGGAGCATCAACACTGGCACCCCATGGGACCTGGCTGCACCCTTCCCGCACCCCTGGAGGTGACAACCACAGCCTTGAGGTCACCACCACCGCAGGGCGAACCCACCCAGGGTGGCCACCATGAGCACCCCCTCACCACCCTCATCGCCCCAACCCACCCCATGCTGCCCAGCCGCCCCGCAGAGACCCCGCGCGCTCAGCGCACGAGTGACCAGAGCGGGACCAAGGCAACGGGGATGTCCCTGATGCTCAGTGCTTCAGCAGCTCCCCCAGGTCGTACGCCTCAAAGAGGTCACTGACGCCCTCACCCTCCAGCCCCCAGAGGTAATCGTCCTGCCCCAGGGGGGGCGAGAAGGTGACAAAGGGCCCCGAGTCCAGGCTGGAGGAGGCGCAGGGCAGCTGGTCCTCGGTTTGCTGCAGGAGGTGATGGGGTGAGCCCAGGAGCCCAGCTTCCACCTCCAGCAGCGAGCTGGGCCCCCCCGGCACACAGAGAGGCAGAGATGGGGGTGAGGAGGGGGTTCCTGTCCCCCCCCAGCTCTGAGAGATGGAGTTGGGGGGCGGTGGGGCTGGCCCAGGGCTGTTTGGCAGGGAAAGGGGGATGCTGTGATGCCATGGGGAGGCAGCAGTGGAGGGGATGCTGTGGTCCTTGGTGGGGCTCTCCTCCGGGATCTCCTCTGGGCAGAGGTACACCTCAATGGGGCTGGTGGTGCTCTTCAGGTGGAGCTGGAAGTTATCCTGGAGGGGCAGAGCAAGGCTCAGAAGGGCAGCCACATCTCACCCCACTGCCCCAACCTATGCAGGGGGTCCAGGCAGAGCGCTGCAACCCCTGAATGACCAGCCCAGGGTCAAACAGCCCCATGGAGACACCCCAAAACCACCCAGAGCCATGCTGGGCTGCACCCTTGGGATGCCCCAGATACACGGAGCTGTTGAAGCAAGTCCAGAGGAGCCCACGAGGATGCTCAGGGGCTGGAGCACCTCCCGTATGGAGACAGGCTGAGAAAGTTGGGGCTGTTCAGCCTGGAGAAGAGAAGCTGCGTGGGGACCTCAGAGCAGCTTCCAGTGTCTGAAGGGGGCCTATAGGGATGCTGGGGAGGGACTCTTCATCAGGGACTGTAGTGACAGGACAAGGGGTGATGGGTTCAGACTGAAACAGGGGAAGTTCAGGTTGGAGATAAGGAAGTTCCTTACTGGGAGGGTGCTGAGGCACTGGAATGGGTTGCCCAATGAAGCTATGGCTGCCCCATCCCTGGCAGTGTCAAGGCCAGGCTAGATGGAGCTTGGAGCAAGCTGCTCTAGTGGAAGGTGTCCCTGCCCGTGGCACTGGATGAGCTTTAAGATCCCTTCCAACCCAAACCATTCCATGATTCTACGGTTCTATGGTGCAGATACATTCACAGCCTGGCCCTGGCCCTGCTGCAATGGGGGGAACAGCTCCCAGCCCCACACTCACCTCACCGAAGTCCGGCACCTCCAGCTGTGTCTCCGGAGGAGCCTTCACGGCGATCACCGTCTGCTCCTGGAAGCTGCTGATGGCACGGAGGTCCTGGTAGGTGACATAGGCCAGCGTGGACAGGGATGGGCTATAGGAAAAGGACCGGCTGCAAGCGGGTGGCTCATCCCCTATCCCAGCAGCATCCTCCAAACACCCCCCACCAGCCCAGGGAAAGCCACCAGGAGGACAAGGAGCTCCTTCTCAGGTCCTCCCTGCCCTGTGCCCCCATCCAGCAAGGATATCTCTGGTTGGCTTCATTGTCTGTCAGCTGCCGGAGCTGCAGGTCGCAGTCCTGCAGGACCTGGTCCAGGCTCCTTTCCATCCTGGCCAGCTCTGCCAGCTCCCCCCGCAGCGCCTGCTGCTTCAACATCACCTCCGTGTCCTCAAAGATCCCCGTCCCCCTGCAGACAGAGACGGGCACCGAGTGACGGCGCATCCCAAACCACCTCCCCTGCGCCCTTTGTCCCCTCACATCCCGCGCCCGCCTCCACAGCATCGCCTACATCCACTGGATGTGGTTCTTGGACTTCTTGCGGATGAGCTGGATGCCCTCCAGCACGTTGGTGATGTCGTAGATGCGGCGCTTCTGCACCCCCAGCACCTCGGCCGCCCGGTTGAGGTCCACAACGCCATCGGGAGACTCGTGCAGGAGGCGGATGAACTTCTTGGTGAGCAGCCCCAAGGAGGTGTCGTAGCGCGTTTTCTCCCCGGGAGACTTGGGAGCTGCAGGGAAAGGAGGGGAAACCCCATTCGGGACAGGAAACGCTGCACAACCCAAACCTGGCAGAGAAATAACCCAGCCGTAGCCCCCCCGGGGAGCTCAGTGCCGGGGCAGCGACCTGGAGCGGCCCAAAGAGCACCTTGGATGGTGCTAAAGGGGATGCGGCAGCAGCTCTGACAGGTCCGTCCCCCTCCAGGCTCCCCTCTGCCCCATCTCCCCCAGCACCACTTACTCCTGGGGCTGGGGGCCTGTGCCAAGGTCCTGCCCTTCCCTTTGGGGGTGCGGAATCCGGGGCCCTCCAGGTCCAGCTTCCTCTTGGCCTGGAGCAGGAGAGAAAAGCCCGCACTGGGATGGAGCCAGGCACCCCCCGGACACCCCCGGGGGCATGGGTGAGCCCTGGGTGCCGCAGCCTGTGATGAAAGCATGGAGGGGAATGGGGCTGGAAGGGACCTCCGGAGGTGGGGGGAGTCCAATGGAGGTTCCTTGCAAGGGGCTGCAAAACCCATTGTGGGAAGGGCTCCCACAGCACCCAGCAGGGAGGGAGGGGATGGGGGGGGGTCCCGGTTCCCCCCATGGCAGCCACGGGGGATCTTCCCCTGCTCTCAGTTCCTGGCACAGCTCCTTAGGGACGTGCCCTGGGAACGGGGTAGCTCCAAGGCTGGATCCTTGCCCTCCCACCCTGGCAGATGGGGTGCGGGCTTTCCTCACACACCCTCCTTGTTCCCTTATTCCTGGCCATGGTTGGAAGCAGCTGGGGGCACCCAGCTGCTATGGGGTGCCCCACACATGTGCACTCAGCTGGAGGGGAAGTGGGGCATGGCAAGGGGGGGGGGTGTGAAATGGGACAGGGGGGGTATCTCACACACACACTGTCCCTTTGCCAGGGCTAAGCAGCAACTGGAAATCACCCCCAAGGCACCCCCAAAGCATCAACGGGGGCAAAGAGACCCAGGCAAAAGTGGGGGGGGGGGGTGTCACCAAACCACATGGAAACTCTCCCCCCCCCAGACCCGTAAGTATTAGCAGGGGGTTTGGGGCGCACACACAGCAACACAAAGCAGCTCCCCCAGCCCCATCCCATAGCCCCCCCCCCAGTACCTGCTCCCAGGCCGGGCTGTCCCACAGGGTCCCCCCCAGCACATCCCGCATGGTCCCAGTGCTGGCTCCGACTGTGGCTCCCTAGGGAGCGCACCCCAATGCGTGGGGAAGGGTTGGGCACCGGGGGGGGGCAGAGGCGCCGGGGGCTGTTTTCCGCCCCCTCCAGGGAGCCAGGTTGGGCTCAAGCTCCTGTGGGAATCTGGTCCCTCCCTCCCTCCCCGGGAGCCGGTTTTCCCCAGGGAATTCGCCTCCATCGCCAGCCCTGTGCCCTCCCCCCCCCGCACCCCAATGGTTAACACTGAGTGCATGGGAGCCACCTGCCCCCGACCAGACCCCGTGCATCTGCCAGAGCGATCTGGGATGGGGGCAGCAGCATCCTGCACCCCCCCCCTCCTGCTGGCACCCAAAACCTTCTCCACACCCCCACGTTCCCACCGCCAGTGGGGAAACTGAGGCACGGAAGCAACCACAGCAAATCCTGTTGTCCCCCAGCCACCTACACCCCCCCCCCCCCCAGGACCACAGCCACCAAAGGTGATTTCCCTTCCCTGTCGCACAGGAAGGGGGGGAAAGAGGACCCCAGATACATTGGGGCAGGGGGGAGCCTGGTGGGCTCAGTGGCTGGGGGGGATGCACAGCAAAGGACAATGGACAAGGGGGTCTCTCCTGTGTCCCAGCTGCCGGACCCCCCCCCCCCCAGCCGGATTAGGCACACGACAGCTGAGTGGGGCACAGCAAGGGGCTCCCAGCACCCTGCCAGGGCTCAGGATGATCCAGAGCAGATGGGGGGGAAGGACCAAGACCCCACCCTCCTTGTGCTGCTTCCCAGGATGGGGGGACCTCCCAGTATGATGCTGGGGGTGAGAAAAGGGGCTCAGACCCGGGTGAGGGAGGGGGTTGAAGGCAATGGGGATGGAGGGGGTGAAGCCGGGCCCCCCGCCAGCTCTGCCTGCCAACAGCCCTCAGTGCCGGGGGCCATACCCAGCCCCAGCATCAGAGCAGCCCTGTCCCTCCCAGGGGCTCCTGCTGCCAACAGCACCCGCTGCCTTCTCTGGGCTTGCCCAGGCCCTGCCTTTGTGCCAGCCCCTCCAGTGCCACCCCCTGTGCTGGAGGGGTGGGGAAGGAACCACAGCAGCACGCAGGGATGGGCACCCTGGGATCACGCCACCGTGCCAGGGATGCTGCTCATGACAAGGGGCCCCTGAATCAGATCTTCCCCGGTGCAGCCTTTGGAACGGATGAGAGCCAGCGGGGATAGGAGGATGCAGAACCCCCAGATTTGAGGGGTTTCAGCCCCATGGTGGGCAGGGGAGAGGGGATGAGCTCTGGTGCAGAGCCAGGGAGGAAGGCAGTACCCCCCACCCAGGTACCATTCCCCACTCCGAGATGCATCCAGTATCTCCATCCCCATCCCAGCATGGATGGTTGGAGACACTCTCTGGCAGAGAGGAGCTGGAGGCTGTCAAAGCCCCTCTGAGGGCAACACAACAGCCACCACCTTCACACCCATCCCAACCCTGCACCCCCAGGCCCCCCACTCCTGCCCAGGCAGGAACAACCTTGATGGAATCAAGGAGGGGATGGGATCATCATGGGTCACCCCAGCAGCACTCCAGCCCAGCACCCACAGGGTGCTCTTTGCTCAGCCCTGCCAGCTCACACTGAAACCACAGCGGACTCTGAACATCTTTATTCCAGCATGGAGGAGGCAGGGACATTGTTGGGTCCTTCACAGCGCTGAGCTCTCCAAGACCCCACAACCACTATAGAGACCCCATAACCCTTATAGGGACCCCATATGGCCATGGTAAATAGTGAGGATGGGGTTGGCACATGCTAAAATCTCTGCAGGGCACTCATTGTTCATGGGGGTGAACACATTGACCCGCTCTAGGACCCTCAAATCAGAGGGGAAATATACATGGGATGAAGAACAAGCCATCCCTGTTCCCCATGGCCAGACGCAGGGTGATGGGCTCCCTCCAGCCGGCCCAGCTCAGTTACCCAGCACAAATCCGGCAGGGAGATGGGAGCGGCAGCAATTACCCGGCTCGGGAATGGGGAGGAAACGCTGATTATAATGCTTGCCTCGGATCTGCACACAAAGGTTGTGTCATAAATGGGGTGTGGGGCTGGGAATGGGACAACAGCATCAGGAAATGGGATGGGGACACCACTTGAAAGGCAGTGAGGGGGATGCCCCCCAGGTGTCACATGAACCCCCCAGATCCCCATTCAGGGCACAGTTGTGGGCAGAACACCCAGTGCATCTCCTGGCTTGGTGATGGTGATGACGATGATGCGAAAGAGGCCCTTAGCCCAAAACCAGCTCCACAGGGATGCATGGAAATGGGATCCTGAGGTTTCAGGGTGCTTTTAGGGGAAGGGGCAGGTGTCTCCTTAACCAGCAGCGCAGGATGCAGCATCCCACATGGTTCAGATGTGAGATGCTGGACAAAGAGGACACTTGGACAAAGAGGCTGGAGAGGAGACAGGTGGCCCCAGAGCCCCCCCGGGACAGGACTTAACAGCAGCCCAACCAGCCCCAGCCATGGCATGAAGCGAGGAGCAAAGCCACCTCCTGTCCCCAGCCGTGGCCATGGCCCAGGGAAAAGGGGGAATCAATCCATGGATGAAGCCTTAGAACCCCCCTCAGCTGGAGGGAGCGGGGTCTGGGATCCCCCCCAGGACCTGGGAGAACAGAGGCTCACAGTGAGGGCTGGATGCGCGCCCGGGCTGGATGCAGTGGGTGGGAATTAAATGCCAGCTGCCAGCGGGGACCCTTCAGGAGGAGGGATGGGGTGGATGGGATGGGAAGGGGAGGGCGAAGCCACCCGTGCACCCCAATACCAGACGCTGGCCCGGTGCCCGACTTGTGCCTCAGTTTCCCTGTTTGGAGGCAGTGGGCTGGGTGACAGGGACACAGGCAGGCCCCTAGCCCATGCCAACCCACATTGCCCCTTGCTTCAAAGCCTCGGGGTGCCCCACGGATGATGAGGATTGCTTCAAACCCCCTTCTCCCCCCAAAAAACACAAAGGCATTGCAAGCCCTGCTGTAACCGCAGCAGGAACTGAGCTTGGGCGGTGGCGCTGAACCACCCCTTGTCCCCACCACGTCCCTGGGTCCCAGCCCCAAACCCCACGTCCCACCCTGGGGGTCACAGCCCCATAGAGCAGGAACGGTGCCTCTCACCCTAAGCTGGGAAGAGGTTCGCCAAGCCAGGAAGAGGAGGAAAAAGGCCTCCAAAGGGTGTAAAGCGGAAGCCGGGAGCCAGCTCCGCAGGCACACAGAGGCAAAGGGAAGTGGAGAAGCCTATGAGCCATTTCACTGCCCCTTCGGATTTCAAACCTCCCATCCCCAAAGCGACACCTCCAAGGGGCGCAGACCCGAATGGAAGCTTCAGGATTAGGAAGGGGATGGTGCTGTGCGCGCTGCGGTCACCCACCCCTGCACGGAGCCCCCCCAGCGCCCCCCTAAGCCGTGCCCGAGGAGGGGATGGGGTGCAGGCTCCTTACCTGCAGCCGTCCCGCTGAAGCCGAGCGGAGGGTCCTGAGCTGGGGGCTCTGGGGGGTGGCATAAAGAGCCCCCCCCCGAGGAGCGGGGCCGCTGACATGGGTGTAGAGCTGGGCGAAGCAGCCGGCGGGTAACGGGGGGGTGCGCAGGCTGGGCCCCCCCCGCCCGGAGGAGCCCATCACAGACATGACCTTCTTCGGGTGCTGCCGGTGCTGATGATGCGGAGGGGGGGGCAGGAGCATGGGGCCCCCCCTCCCCGCGGCGGGGGACACTCCCCTGGGGAGCCGCAGCATTCAAAGTCCTCCCGAGGAGCCTCCGCCCGGGGGAGGGATGGGGCAGGAGCACCCCCCGGTGGGGGGGGGGGCAAGGGGGGGGTCACCCCCTCATTTTGGGGAGGGAAGAACCCCGCGGGGAAGCGCCCAAAACCGGGCGGGAAAAAGCGGGTTTAGCCCCGAAAACCTCCCCTTGCGCTGGGCCCCGCCTCGGGCCGCTGCCCCCCCCTCCCCCCGCCGCGATCGCCCCGGTTTAGGGGCGGTTTTTTTTATTCTTTTTCTGTTTTTTCCGGTTTTTCGGGTTGGTTTTTTTTTTAAGCGCCAAACGGCGTCCCGCGAAATTCGGATTTCCCGCGGAAAACGCCGCGCGCTGATTGGCTGGCGGCAGTGACGCCCCGCCTCCCTCTCCCCCCCCCCCCCCCCCCCCCTTCCCCGCGGTGGGCAGCGGCGCCGGGAGGGGCCTTAAAGGGGCCGCGCTTCGCGGGGGGGGAGGGGGCTGTATGCAAAATTAGGGGCGTGGCCTATTGGGGACCACCTGCTCCTATTGATGGGGACGGCTGGAATGGGGGTCACTGGGATTGGGATCGGGACTGGGGCTCATTTATTATTAATTACCTATTAGAGCCCCCACCCCAAGCTGGGGGGCTCCCACACACACATTCCCATCTCCACCCCTTCCCAATGAGGCGGGGGGGCTGCATCTATCTGGGAGGTGAACGATATCGGGGTGCTCCAGCGTGAAGCTGTCAGCAATCCCCCTATTTGGGGGTGCAGGGACCTCAGAGGGGTGCCCCCAACCCACCAGCCCAGCCGCAGCCATCGTGTCCTTGGAGTGCATCAGGTTTCAGTGGCAAAGGGGAGGGAGGAAAAGAGGGCAAAGCGCCCCCAGTTGAGCCCACAGAGTGTTTTGGGGTGCAGCAGTGGCAGAAAGACGCAAGGCAATGGTGAATCCCCAGGACAGGGCAAGCCCAAGACTTACTGGGACCAGTAAAAGGCCACCAGAGCCACTGATGGACGAGCTGTAGTCAGTTCCTGCTGAGGACTCCCTCATTCCTCCCCATCAGGTGGTTGCCCTCCATCTGTTCTTTCCCCTTCAATGTTCTCTTTGGACAAGGCAGCTTCATGTCCGGGTCTGGGACTGGGGATGTTCAGGTGCAGAGATGGACTTCCATGCAAAGACAGACGGACGGACACTGTGGCCTCTGCGGTGGATGAGGATGGGCACCAGACCCCCACGTTCCCCCTCAGCTTGGGGGAGGACAGCAGGAGCCTCTGATCCAGGCCTCCCACCACGCAAGGGCTCTGAGGCAGAACAAAGAGCCTGGCAGCAGTGAAGGCAGCGCGCGGCTGGGCACCGCATCCCTGTGCCAGGAGCACATGTACTTGGCAACTCCATGCACCCAGACCTTCATCCTTCCCCCTGCAGGGAGAAGGCAATTGCTGCCTCCACTGCAGCTCACAAAGAACACCGTACCCAGCAGGGTGGAGAGATCAGTGCCAATGCTTTGGGTTGAAAAGGACCTTGGAGCTCACCCAGCTCCAAGCCCTGCCATGAGCAGGGACCCCTTCCACTGGAGCAGCTTGCTCCAAGCCCCTGTGTCCAACCTGGCCTTGAGCACTGCCAGGGATGGGGCAACCGCAGCTTCTCTGGGCACCCTGTGCCAGCGCCTCAGCACCCTCACAGGGAAGAGCTTCTGCCCAAGAGCCCATCTCAGTCTCTCCCAAAGGATTAACAGCCATGTGGCTGCATCCCCTCATCCACCGCTTGTATGTAAGGATCAATCCTTGCCATCAAACAAGCCAAGCCCAGAGTCCAGCACTGTTGCAGATGGAAATCCTGGCCTTCAAAATGCAGATCTCTGGTATGACCAACTTCAAACTGCTGGAAAACCTTCACTTCCAGTCTCCTCCACTTCACCCATTGATGGTTTTTGGCACCAAGATCTTCATGGAGACAGAGATGGGGATGTTGGCATCTTCCCCACACTGCGAAGGATGCTCAGCATCCCCCAACTCTCAGCACTGGGGCTACACAGCATGAGCAGGGCCTGGCCAAGCTCCTCAACATCGGTGCTGGGTGCTCGAAACGCTCCTCCAGCATCCCCAAGCCTGCAGCGAGGTGGGAAAGAACCTTCCCCTACGAGAAACCTGGAGAGGGGCTTTGGACAAGGGCCTGTAACGACAGGGCAAGGGGAATGGCTTGAACCTGCCCGAGGGGAGGCTGAGATGGGATTTCAGGAGGTGCTGGAATCAGCCTTGCGGCACAGAGCAGGTCCGGCCTGAGCAGGGCTCTTCCTTCTCTGCCCTGCAGGCGGCAGCAGCGAGCCGCGGCTGCGGGTCCCGCTCCCCTCCGCCCCCCCACCCCGGCCCGGGCATTCCAGGCCCTGCGCACGGGAGTCGATGCGATGCAGGGGCAGTGGGAGGTAGAGATGCGGGGATGGAGGGGCACGGGGAAGGAGGGACAGGGAGATGGAGGAGGGAGAATGGGACAGAGGGATGGAGGGACACAAGGACGGAGGAATGGAGCGTGGATGCGTGTTCTTGTTGGCTGGACTGGTGGGTGCATGTGCGTGCGTGTGTACACGTGTGTGTATGCACGTGGATGAGTGTCCCTGTTGGCTGGGTCGGGGTGTGCATGTGTGTGTAAGCATGTGTATGTGTGTGTGCACGTGTACACGTGTGTGTGTATGCACGTGGATGCGTGTCCCTGTTGGCTGGGTCGGGGTGTGCATGTGTGTGTAAGCATGTGTATGTGTGTGTGCACATGTACACGTGTGTGTGCATGCGTGTGGATGCGTGTCCCTGCTGGCTGGGTCAAAGTGTGCACGTGTGTGTAAGCATGTGTATGTGCATGTGCATAAACGTGTGTGTGTGCATGCATGCGCATGCAGGTCCACGTTGGCTGGGCTTGGGTGTGCATATGTGTGCGTGCATGCATGTGTGGATGCATGTGCGTGTACATGCATATGCATGAGTGTCTATGCATGTGTGCACATGTGCGTGCGTGTGCTCCTGCTGCAAGGCACACATGTACTGCAGCCCATGTGCATGTTGCCATGCTTTGGAGGAGCACATGTGCCGCTGCCGCCCTGTTGCGGGTGCACATGTGCCTGCCAGAGCACGCTCGTGTGTCCAAGCGTGCGTGTCCAAGTGCATGCGTGCACACGCAAAACGCGTGTGTGCGAGCACAGCCACGCGTGCCCGCGCACAAGCGCATCCGTGCGCGCCCGATCCCACGCGTGTGCGAGCGCCGCATCCGCCGCGGCTGGCGGGGAGCCGGGAGCTGGGACCGGGGGGGCCGGGCTTGGCCGGGGCCGGCAGCGGGAGCAGGAGCAGGAGCAGGAGCAGGAGGAGGAGGAGGAGGAGGAGGGAAGTGCGGCTCAGACAGCGCGGCGCCAGCAAACACCTGCAAACAGCTCCGGGCACACAATGGCAAATACAGGTGGGGAACCGCGGCCGATTGCATCAGACTCAGCCTCTTGCCAAGAGGCGATTGAAGCCGGCCCGGCCCGGCCACCGGCACCGCGGCTGGGGCACGACCGGCCTTCACCCCCCCCCGGGTTAGTTACTGCGCTCCTCATCCTCCCTTTGGCACCCGTGCGATGGAGCTGGGATGAGCAACGCTCAGATATGGGGGGAAGCGGGAGTGTTTCTTGCGCTACATCTGCCCCGCAAAGTGACCCCCAGGCCCGGCAGGGCAGCAGCACCCACTTTTAGTTGTGGGGTTTTTCCTTTTTATGTCGTTCGGGATTTATTTCGTTTAAATTAAGGGCTCCCAAGGAAAGCATCAGTGTTATGTCACTGGGAGCAGGCTGCGGGTCCAGGCAAGGCTTGTGCTCCCCCTCCCACCCCACCGTTATCCAGGGGGCCAAGCAAGGTTTGTGCCCTCCCCAGGGGTTGGGAATGGTCTGGCCGCTGTTGCAGGCAAGGCACAGGGATCCATCCACCCGGGAGGCTTCCTCAAGACAACCCCCATGGAGACAGGACCCCCATCCCTGCAGCTGCAGTGGCTTGTCCGACTTCTCCCAGTAACCCCAGCCTCAAACTGGGCTGATCAGATGCTCCCATGGGTACAGGATCTCCACCAGCATCACCCCAGTCAGGGGACCCATCCTGAACTGGGGTGCTCACACTGCAGAGAGCCCCATTTTGCAGCTACTGAGACCAAGCTCCATCCCCTGTCTCCTTCCTGGGGGGCTTTTCCCACCCATCCCAATGAAATCTCTTTGGTCCATCAGCACTGGGGACCACGACACAGGGGTCAGCACGGGGGACCCTCATCCCTGCCCCCACCCTTGGCTTCTCCTCCCAAGCTAAAAGCCAATGGAGATGGCAAAAACTTGGGTTTAGCCATTAGGCAACAGAGCTCAGTTCCCAGAAGTGGTGGTTTCCAGTTCCTGCTGGGCCAGGAATAGCCCATCCCACCCCATCCATGGGTGCCAAGGGATAACCTGCCCTTGGGGAGGCAGGGATGTTCTCAGGGGTTTAAGGTCCCATTGGTGCTTTCCAGAAGCCCCCCACACTGCTTTTCTGCATAGGAATGCCCACAAAGGGTGCTTGGTGGGTGCTGGCTATCATGGGGATAGAGGCTGAAGGTTTGCATCACCCCTTACCCCCAGCACCCCTCCTGCCTCCTTCCTCCTCCTCCCACCCTGCAGCCCCAGCTCACCTGGATGCTGCAGCACATCCCGATGCCATGGGTGAGGACCCACAGCAGCAAACCCAGAGCTCAGCAGAAAAGATAAAGATGGTGCTACAGGTGTGGGGAATGTAACTTAACCCCAGCACCTTCCCTGTGGAGCAGGATCCGGCCCAGCTGTGCTGCAGCCCAGCCGGCCACTGGTCACATCTGCTCCAGAGCCAAAGGGAAAACACAGCAGGAATCCTAGGGGAGGGAAAGGCATTCCTGTTCCCAACACCCCTTCCCTGGGGTGCTGCTCCCCCTTAGGCACCCGGGGGGAGGGGTTCTGGATCTGGATGCCACCCAGGTCATGGCAAGGCTTAAAGCAACCCTGAGGAGAGCCCAGAAACCCTCAGCTCAAATCCAGCCCTTTTTTAAACGGGAAAGAACGGGAAGCCCTTGGAAAAAGCATCTTCCCCCCCTCCCCTGTTTGCAGCTACACCTCCAGATGGTCCCCGGGGCTCAGCAGCTTCACTTCTTCCCTATCAGATAAGCAGGAGCAGCACCCAAAATAGCTGGCAGCCAGCTCGGGCCGGGAGAGAGCAGCCTAGGGTTAATTCCTCCCATACCTGAGCTGACATTTCAAAGCTATTCCATAATGAAGAAGATTCCTATTGTAACCCTAGAAGTTAGGGAAGGTTGGGGGGGGGGTGTCCCACCCCCCAAGCCCAGAAACACGCATCCAAAACGCTTTTATTCTGTCAAAAACGGTAACTTTTATAAAAAGTCCGATAAAGGCAAATACAAGGCACGTCCGCAGAAACTCACCTTCCTGCACAAAAGGTACAAAAACGTTATACTCTAGTATAGAGCTCCACAATACACGAGGCCACGGCCCCAAAGAGTTGGGTTCATACTCAAGGATGTGCCCCCCCTCCCCGCATTCCTCCCCCTCCCCATCCCATTAAACACCTTTTTATATAAAGGACTCGTTGCTATCATCCAAAAATATACAGACAACCGCTTCTTCATCAGTCTATTAAAGTAGCTCGCTTTGGGGTCCGAGGGTCCTGCTTGAAGCCGGGATGCTGCGCTGGTGGTGGAGAGAAGGGGGGGCCGGGCCCAGGCGCTCCCCCCGGGGCCGGTAGGGCGCAGACAGCCTGGCGCCACGGAGGAAGCTGCTATTTACCTCCGGCTGATAAGGAACCAGGAACCGCCGCTCGCTGCTGTTTGCTGGTTGGCACCGGGGGGAGAGAAGAAAAAGGAGGGGGGGAACACAACAGGCAATTTAAACGTCGCATTCGCGGTGTGCGAAGTGGGGTTTGGGGGGGGTCGGGGGGCCGCGTTGCATCGCTATTGAGGGGAATCCATAGGGATGCTGAAGGGGGGTTTGGGATGCAGCGGGGGGGTCACTCACCTGCCGGAGGAGCCGTTAGTGACACAAACTCCTCTCGTCTTTGGAGCAGAGTTCGGAAGCGAGCTCGGCCGCCTGCGGAGAGCGGGGGAAGGCTCAGAGTGCGGTACCCACGCGTCCCCCTGTTCCCACCGCATCCATTCCCTTTTCTTCCCCCCATGCCATCCCGGAGCATCCCTTACCTTCAAGGAGAGCAGGGTGGCCTCAGAAGAGGGGTCTCGGCTCTTGCCCCCCTCCTCCAGCACGATCTGGAGATCGAAGATGTAGTCGATGACATGCTGGAGGATCTCCACCTGGCTCACCTTGCTGCCCTGCGGGATTCCCGGCACCAGCTCCCGCAGCTTGGAATAACAATCGTTCATATCGTACAGCAAGCTCATGGGCTCCTCCAGGGCCGGGCTCTTGTTGCTGTTCCCCCGGGCGATGGCCAAGCTCTGCTCCGAGAGGCAGCAAACGGCTTCGTAGCAGCTCCGGACGGACCGCACCGGGCTGATGGCTTTCATGGTGCGGGAGAAGCAGGAGGATGGAGAAGGGGCCGGGGGATGCTGAAGCTGGAGGGGCTCGGCTGGGACCTCCAGGCACCGGCACCTCGAAACACTGGACCGCTAAAGCTTGGGATAACGGAGCCTGGGGACCCGCACTGGGGAGGGGGCAGCCCCACGCCGCCTGTTATATAGGCGGCCTATATGGTCCCGCCCCCTCTATGTAAATGACCCCAAACCACACCCCTTATATGCAAATGACTCGTGAAACCCCACCTTTACATCGCAATGAAGCCTCAGACACCCCCCCCCCCTTCCAAAATGACCCTCATGAGGGGGACACGCACACGCGACCGCGCGGGTCTCACACACACAGCCGGCACTCTCCCCGTGGGGGCATTGCCCCCCTAAACGCTTTGGATACCCCAATCCCCCCAACCCCCCCACCGCAGTGAATCCCCCCCCGTTTTTAGGCAGGACCATTGGGGGGTTCCCTCCCTCCTTTCCTTTCCCTAAACGAAGAGGTTTGACCGGGCTATATTGTAGGGAAATTAGTGCCGCCCTGTTCCTCAATCCGCTTCTCATCTGACCTCCAGACTTCCTGGCGTCAGGAATTATCTTGTGACCAGCAGAAAAAAATTAATTGCGGTAAAACGGAGGTTACGATGGAGAAACCAGATTTAGGTCAGCGACTGCGAGAGGCCTGCAGGGGTTTGGGGCTGGGTGGTTGGAAAAGGGGGGGGGGGGGAAGAGATTTATAGGCCAGGGGGTGCTTTTAGTCCAAGAGATGGAGGGGGGATGAAGGCGAACACCCCCCCTCTGAACGCTGCCCCACACTGGAGCAATACGGGGTGGCCAGTACCCAATGGGGCACATGGAGTGGTCCCGGGGGGGGTGACACCCAGCTGGGGAATCCAAGTGGGTTGATTATGGGGGGATGTTCCACTCGGGGGGTCCCGGTAATGGGGTAACGGGGGGTGCGGGGGGGGGGGTGACACCGAATCGCACCTTCCCACTGCAGTGATTTATCCCACGTCTGCCCCACATCCCAGTTTGGGGGTGCTGGGAGGGGGTGGGGGTGGTTGGTTCCCTCCTTTGCAACCCCCCCCCCCCCCCCGCTTCCCCCCGTGCCTCCCCCAGGCAGCATCCAGTAAAGATCCAGGAGTGAAAAGTTAATGGGTTGAAATGGATTAAAAGTAGGGGAAAAAAAAAAGAAAAATGAAAAAAAAATTGAAAAAATATTAAATTTTAGATTAAATAAAAAAATACCCACAAAACATTTAAAAATTATCCCCCCCCCCCCAAAAAAAAACCTCGGTTAAAGGCGCCCCCCCCCCAAGCACCAGCCTCCAGCCGCCTCCCTCATTCCCATGTCCCCCCCACTCCCCCAGCCCCCCATTTCCCATGGGAAGCAGGGGGGAGGGGGGGGCTGTTGGGGGTGCTTTTGTTTGCCGGGGGGTTTTGTTGGCGGCGGTTCCCACAGGCCCCTATGGGGGGGGGACACGGGGGGGGGCCCCGCTGCCTTTGCCCAGCTGTGGCCCGGGCCCTCCAGCTGTGTTGATCTAACTCCCGGCCCCAGACAGCCTGGCGCCAGCGCTGCGCACGTCATGCATTCACACAGCGCTGCGTGGCCAAGGCAACCTTCCTCCCCCCCCTCCTCCTCTTCATCATCATCATCATCACCCCCCCCCCCATGCACGGCCTCGCCGCCCCATAGACCCCGCTTCCAGAGCCGGGGGTGTCCGGTGCGGTAGCGGGGTCCCCCCGGTGTGCTGCGGGACGGAGTTATCCGCGCATCGCCCCCAGTTGTGGGTCCCATCCCCACGCTTTTGGGGCGCAGCCCCGCCGCTGGTGCCGGGTTTGGGGTGTCCTGGGAATGGGGGGAGCGGGTTTCTTGGCACGGGGGAGGGGAAAGGGGGGGGGGGAAGGGAGCGGGAATGCCGTGGAGCGCGGAGATTTCACAGCGAGCAGGGCCCGCACTGGGTTTTGTATTGGAACTCAGCGCTCAGACGGGGCAGGGGAGGGGCAGGAGCTGGGGGGCACCCCCAAACCCCTGCAAAGCCTCCCCATAACCTCCCATGGAGGGGTGACCGTGCCCCGCCCCCCCCCCCCCTTACAGCTCCCCACAACCTTTTCCCTTTTCCCGTTAATTTGCCCACCTGTGGAGATCCCCATGGATCGGGAACGCGGGGGGGGGCAGAAGCAGTTCCCCCCCCCCCCCCCTTCCCTTAGGGCTTGGGTTTGGTTTGATGGATGGGTTTGTTCCCTTCAATAAGCCGGTTCAGGTGGCAGGATGTGAAGGACGGGGTGGGAAGAGCCGGAGTCAGCCTTGGCTGCTATGGGGCAGGGAGGGCGAGCGTGGGGGTCCCGGGGGGGGGACAGAGCGTTTGGGGGCCGGGGGGGGGGGGGAAGCCGGAGGTTTGGAAGTGTTGGACGGGAGAAGGGAGGAATAGAGACAAAGGGAAAGGCTCTGCCTCAGGGATCATCTGGATCCGCTGCCGGGACAGAAATCCCTCCCTCCCCGGGATCTCCGGAGCCCCTCGGGATCCTTTGGAAGCCGGGAGACCCGGGTGGCTCGGATCTACGGGGCGACCGCTTTAAGTCATTGAGCTTGGGAGATGCCTGAAGCCAAGCAAGCAGCCCGGGCACTGGCACGGGACGGGGTGGGATGGGATGGCGGGGATCCAAGGGAGTTTTGGTGCTGGACGGATGCGCGAAGGGAAAAAGGGATTCTGGCTTCCTAAACCAGCCTGGGGGACTCCTACCCATCTCGTCCCCAGGGCCGTATCCATGCGGGGAGCTTCGGTAACTGTGGCAGATCCCACATTGGGTGTTGCTTTGGGATAAACGGGAGCTGCCGTGGCTGTATATGAGCAACGCGATGCTGACAGCCCCGTGCCTGTTTACCCCTTCACCCACCACAGGGACATAGCACAAGAGCCAGGCCATGAATGGGGCTGGATGTGCATGGAATGGGGGGAAAACTATGGAAAACCAAGGAGCATCATGGCTGGGAGCAAGCACCCATAAAGGGGCAGTGAGTCGTGTCCCTGCGTCCTCCCTGCCCCACGCCCTGTCACTAGGAGACGGGATCCATCCCTTGGGAATGTGGAGCTGTTTGTGCAGGGGATTAGCCCTGGGGACACCCCTCGGCCCCTGTGCCCGAGGCAGGGATGGAGCATCCCACCCCGCAGAGCCGGGATACCCAGAGCATCCCCCCCGGCTGGTACCCGGCCACGGGCGGGGGGAGGCGGCAGCGACATTCCCAGCACCAGGAATCCCTGCAGCTGTTTCCTGCCGCCCTATCTCAGGGGCACATCTGGGGGAGCCGGGAGCAGCCGCTCCCCCTTCCCGGTGCTTCCTCCCCCTGCTCCCATTGCCGTTCTCACGGCCCCCCCATATCCCTGGGAAGGGGCTTATCCCCCCTCCCTGACCCTTACGGCCACCCCCAGTGATGGGGGGGGGTCTGGAGCATCACACCCCTGTTACCCAAATGAGGCCATGGGGTGAGACCGTTGTGCCACAAAGCCCCCCCCATACCCCTAAAGGCCGTGGGGGGGGGGGGGGGTGGTGTCCATGAGGATGGGTGCACCCATAGTTTGGGTGCTTTACCCCCTCTCCCTACCATTGCTCCCATCCCTGATGAAGGAGGGTGAGGATGGGGCTGGGGGGGTGCGGAAGCTGCAGGTGTGGGGACATGGGGTGACTCAGAGGGTGACAAGCAAAGCACCTCCCACCATATCCTGCCGGTGGGGGGGACCAGGGGCACCCAGACCCACATCACCTTCACCCCCCCTGCCCCATAGATGTGGGTGCTGCAGCTCTGGTGTGGTGCAGAGAAGGGAAACTGAGGCACAAGGGAAAGGGGTTGATGTTCCCTCCCCCAAATCCCTCCCCTTTCAAACACTACCCCCCCCCCCCCAATCCCTGCCCCACTGCAGGATGTGGCTTTGCCTCGGTGCACGCAGAGGCCGTTACAACTCATCACAGCCACCGCCCTGCGCTGCCCACAGCATCCCCAACACAAGCCCTTGGTACCATCCACCCCCAGCATGGATGCAGAGCTGCATCCCACAGCATCTCGTGGAACATCATCCCCCCCCCCCCGCCCCGGAAAAACATGAGGGGTGAGGATGCTTTACCTCAGCCCCATTGGCCCCCAGTAATGCAGCTGTTTGTGAGTAAGGGGAAAGGCAGAGCGAGCAGCTTGAGAGCTGTTTCCACTCCCATCTGCACTGGTACAATCTGGGTTTCCTGTCGTGGGTTTGGTGCTTTTCAAACCTGAAGTGGTGTTTCCTTTGCTCTGCAGGTCCCTCTCCCTGGATAGGGAGTGCCTGAGCATCCCCCTCCCCAGCCTGCCTGCTTGGGATGGCATCCAAGCATCCCCACGGGCAACCCCGCTGGCAGTGCTCAGCCCCAGTAGACATCAGAGAATCCAACATCACCCTCCCCTGAACCCCAGGGAGGGGAATATAATCCATGGATGAGGCTCATCACCCCAAGCACATCTCCATTGGCTTTCTCCATCCTTTGCCCCAGCTCTTGCTCCGTCCCTTGACTCCAGCAGCTGGGATTTAGATCTGTATAGAAAAGCTTTGGAACCCCCATCCCATCCCACCCCATCCATCTCCCTCCATGGACCCCACTGTGTGTGCCCATGACCTCTTCTCACTGGATGAGGAGGAGGATGCTGCGTGTGCTGCCGAAGGCCGGCGCCCCTTTTCCCCGCAGCACATGGATGTGTATGTATGTGCGCCAGATGGCTCCGTACATGTGCACATGTGTATGTATGAGCTGCATGCCCCTCTGCACACATGGACGTGTACGTATGTACATGTATGTACGCACAGGCCGTACGCAAGTACCGTAAGTACCGCAAGTACCGCATACGGGCGCGCTGCCTGACTCGCTGCTGCCCCCTGGCGGTTGGGAGCGGGGTCGGAGAGGCATTGCCCCCTGGCGGGAGAGCGCGGCACTGCAGCCGTCACCGGAGACCCCGGACCCCGCGGACCCCTCCAGACCCGCAGGATCCCCCACCGCGCTCCCGAGCATCACCTCCCCTTCCTCCTCTGCCCACGGAGCCTTCCAGGCCCTCCTGGCACCGCAGGCACCACTCACGTCCAGGAGCTGCCTTCAGAGGTGATGGGGTGGGAAGGGGGAACACAGAGGGCATTAACGAGCTCCAGAATCCCAGCCTGGTTCGGGTTGGAAGAGACCTTACAGCTCATCCAGAGCCACAGGCGGGGACGCCTTCCACTAGAGCAGCTGCTTCAAACCCCACTCAACCTGGCTTTGAACACTGCCAGGGATGGGGCACATCTGACTCAAGTATCTGGCAACACTCATAGCCTGGCTATGACTGATGTACAAAACTACCTCTTTTTGTCTCTCCGCTCCAGTTTGGGGTGAAAAACGGCTGGTTTTCACACTATGTCTTCCTCTTCCTCTCATATCTCTTTTGGGCTGCTGCTTCAAGACCAAAATGAGAAACAAAGTGCGTGACCAACCTGTCAGAAAAGCCCTCTCTGGCTTTTCTTGATACAATCATGATCCTCCCAAATGACAACTCATTGGGTTCAATCCAGTGCAAGCGCCTCCAGCATCACAAAGCACCAGGTCTTGTGCTCCCACTGAAATCCATGAGGACAGCAGTGAGGAATCCAGGTTTTTGGCCAGCTGGGAGGGCAAAGAGAGGCCAAAGCTGTAGGAGAATTGAGGACAGAAAGAACTAAGCAGAGTTGTGAGGACATAGAGGGGGGTGAGGATTCCTGGTGCGGAGCCAGGCTCACCCAGAGGCTCCAGCCGCTGCCTGCTCCCAGAGATGAGTTGATAGCCAAGATACTGTTAATGCAGCAGGATGTTCCTCCTTGTGATTTCTTGACCATCAGCAGTTTTCCACAGGGAGCTTATTTGGGATACAAACAGGACTCTGATTTGCACACTTGGAAGGAGCCAGACAATCCAATACCGAAACAGGTGATAAGAAACCTGGAGAGGGGCTTCGGACAAGGGATGCAGGGACAGGACAAGGGGAATGGCTTTAACCTGCCTGAGGGGAGACTGAGATGGGATCTTAGGAAGAAATTCTTCCCTGTGAGGGTGGTGAGGAACAGGGATGGGTTGAATGCCCCATCCCTGGCAGTGCTCAAGGCCAGGTTGGACACAGGGGCTTGGAGCAAGCTGCTCCAGTGGAAGGGGTCCCTGCCCATGGCAGGGGCTGGGACTGGATGAGCTTTAAGGTCCCTTCCAACACAACCTAATGATTCTAATCCACAACTTCCCTGGGATGCGGGACCTTAAGGGAATTAAGAGTGCCCTGAATATGCAGAGGGGACAGAGAAGGCTCTGCCCTGGGGCAGGGAGCGCTGGGAAGGCAGGAGCAGACACCAGTGATGCTCAACAGGATCTCACGTTTATTATTGAGAAGTGATTAATGGTGAAAAGAAAGGCAATGCCCATTCCTCAGCGGCTCAACAAGAAACTGAAGGAACAGATTCACTACACAGTTTACAAGAGTTCTTCCTTTTGTGTGTGTTCAAAATTCATCTTCCTGTAACCAAAACATGTTTTTACCATTGGTCTCAGCTTCCAAAACTCAAAGTAATCCAGACTCCATCTGTATAACGCACAAGAACATCGCTGAGGACTCCTAGGGCTTGACTTTGGAGTAACAAAGGAGAAAATGAACCACCTTTAAGACACAACCTTGTGGACAACTGCTCTTCCATTCTTCTTAGGCCAAACCCCCGACTTCCTCCTTGGATTCCTCCTCTTCCAGGCCACGGGATGGGGGGCAGAGCGGGGAAGAAAGAACCAATGTTATTCCACTTGCAGCGCTGGATGTCCCAAGTGGTGTCCCAAGTGCAAATGGCAGAACCAGGGGAAGGAGGCATAAAGGGATGGAAGGGAAGCATTGGGGCTTAAAAATGAGAGGAAACCAAAAGGCAGATGCCACTTGTGGGCCTCAAAAACCCCAAAAGAACATAGGAAAAAGACAAAACCCAAAGCGGCTGCCGGGAAATCACAACCAAAGCCAAAAAAAAAAGGGACAGGTTTTTACCTCTACTCTACCTAGAAGGGATTTTTTTTTGTCCTTTTTGTGGTTTTTAAGTCCTATGTCTGGTGAAATTCCAATCCTTTTTCCTTTTCAACTGAAAGACTGGAAAAGGTCTCTTTGAAGTCAATGAAATTAAGACAAACCAAAGAAGTCCTAATTCTCTCTGGGCTGTTTTGCTCATTCTTTCTCTCTCAGGCAGGTAGCTGGGATGCAATCTCTGCTGCAGTCTCTGGGGGGAGGCAATGGCCATTTACTTCACCCGGCCTTGGCGTTCCTGCAAAAGGAAAGAAGAAGACGTCAGACAAGAGCAGTTGAAATTCCTTGTTTACACACAGCATCATTGTGACACATAGATCTGGATCCTAACCCTGACCCACACCACCAACACCATGGAATCATGGAATGGTTTGGGTTGGAGGGGACCATAAAGCTCATGCAGTTCCACAGGCAGGGATACTTTCTACTAGAGCAGGCTGCTCCAAGCCCAATCCAACCTGCCCTTGAACACTGCCAGGGATGCAGCACGCCCCTCTGGAGAAAGGGGATGTTTCTATGCAGAGGAGGCTCCTTCCACCCCCTTGGTAGTCATCCCCATCTCTCCGGACGAACCATTGCACCAAGAGGCAGCACAACACCACGTACACCCAAGAAGGGCTGTGACATCCCCTCCTGTGCCAAAGACCATGTGCTGGTCTCTTCTGGTTTAACAGAGTGGCTTTGCACAGAAGTGTCCACATTACCCCAAAGACTTATGACATGCTGCCAGCCTGCATTCTAAGTGCCATTTTCAGCTGAATCAATACCACCTTCCCCAGCCCCAAGAGATGCCAAGTCCATCCCACCTCCAAAGCAAAGCAACACAGGAGGTGCCCCTGGCAGAGTGAGATGTGGGTTCTCCCTTCTACCCCTCAGAAGGAACACTGATGGAGCTCAGAGTGGTCGTCTCAGGTCAGGATGCTGCCCCATGTCACGTTAACCTGGAGGGCAGAGGCACCTTCCCTTCCAGAAGCATGCAGGTTGCTCAAAGGAACAGTGTCCTCTGGCACCACTAAACCCAGGGAAAGCTCATCTCCAGCTTCCATCCTGGGCTACCAGCACAGATAGCTGTGTACTGTTAGAAACCATGCCAAGAAGGTTGCTAAGAATAGATGCCTTGCATCCAGCTTGAAGGATGGATGCTCATCCACGCCAGGCTTCAGCTCCATCCTCTGCATGAGCTCTGTGTAATACCATGCACAGATGGGCAGCTTCTGAGGAGAGAGGTAGATGAAAGCACGTATCTCTTCAAGAACATGTGCCCCATATAGAAGAGAATGAAGTTGACTTTTCTCCACTAAGTCTGCCCGAGTCTGTTGCCCAAAGCACTGCACAAGAGCAAAACCAAAGTGCAAAGGTGGAAGCAAAGCTGGTCTTGAATATGAAGGAAAAAAAAAAAAAAAGAAGGATGGAAACCAGAAGGAAGGTGCCAAGTCCTGCTCCTCCCCTGCTGCCTGGCTCAGCCCCTTCCATTCACCAAGGCCAGATGGCAATGTGACCCATTCCTGCTGCGAGAAGCCCCAGCTGCTTCTGTCTTCCCAAGGAAAACATGGGATAAGCCACAGCCAGGTTCAACCACCCCCTTCCTGACCATGTCCTGGTGTCCTGGGCTTGCTGCAGATGGTACCTGAGGGTCCACTGTGCACATCACCCCATAGCTGAAGCAGATGGACTCTGATTACTCACTTCTTGCTGGGAAAGTAAAGGCATCACCTTCAGAAGAGGTTAGAGCAGATGGCCCCATGCTAAAGAGGGGACCACAGTGAGTATCTTCAGGGTAGATCACAGCCCAGTTTTTATCAACCTAGTGTGCTGTTTAGAACCTCCTGCTCTTCAAGCTTGACCCACAACTATTGCTCCCATCACAGCTACAAACAGCATCCTCAGGAGCTTGCTGTCTCCTCCATGGAAACGGAGGTAGCCAAGGCCTGAAGGACTTTCACACTCTCTCATCTCCCCAGCCCAACTGCCACAGGTCCCATGAGGACATCCTGGTCCCTGGGGTGTTAGGGACTATCAAGTGAGCACCCAAATCATAGCAAAGAAGCAAACAGATCTACAAGAACGCACAGCAAAGGTCAGTGATGCTGTAAGCATTCGGCCTTCCTGGCTCAGAGAATGGTTTGGTTTGGAAGAGACCTCAAAGCTCATGCAGCTCCAAACCCATGCCATGGGCAGGGATACTTTCCACCAGAGCAGCTTGCTCCAAGCCCCTGTGTGCAACCTGGCCTTGAGCACTGCCAGGGATGGGGCAGCCAAAGCTTCTCTGGGCACCCTGTGCCAGCTCCTCAGCACCGCCACAAGGGAAGAACTTCTAAGAGCTCGTCTCAATCTCCTCTCCTTCAGCCTGAAGCCATTATACTCATTGCTCTCAAATCATGGGCTGTGGGATGATAGATCCTACAGCTCCAGGACAGCCCAGGAGAGGGCAGAGCAGCATCTACATGCACACATTGGGTTTGCCCTGGTATCTAGTCCCTGGAGAGCAAAGAGATTCCATCAGGAAGTGGTTTTGACTTCATTTTCATTAGACCTGAGCCATGTTTTACTGATCCACATGGGAGACTGATCCACTGGGAAACAGCTCAGACTGCTTCCACCCATCAAAGCTCTCCTGCCACTTATCACTGCAGTCCCTGGGGGCTGTGGCAATGTCCCATGCCCGGTCCTGATCACTGCAGCTGAAGGAGGTGGTGGAGAAGGCAGATGAGAGATTAAGTTTTCTCCTTATGCTGCCAACAACAACAGAAAGCCCATAAGGTTGGACCCAGAAAGATGACAAGAGGTGATAAATCTGTTCAGAGGCTCCTACCTTGGTTACCAACCAACACTGAACCTCGACACTCCTTGGGCAAAGGTAAGGATCTCATTGCCACACTCCAGAGGGGAAAATAGGTGCTTATCATCAAAGGGAGGTTCTGAAGAAGAACCAAGAGCTGTGCAGCAGATCAACTTGGTTTATTTGGACCTGTCTGACCAGCCGGAAGATATCCATACGGCCAGGAAGCAACCTCAGCTTCAAAGTGAGAGGGTCCTAAAGCAAAAGGCATCACTCCCCCACAGAGGAACAGCATGAGATCACATCACTGGAGTCCAGTCTATGCTCCCAGCATCATTCTCCAAAGGGCTGAGACAGCCAGCAAGCAAACGCTGGCCTCAAGACATGCACACACACTCTTGCTCATCACAGACCTTGCTCAACAGCCCCACTTGCCCACGATATGGTATTTGGCTGTTGGAATTCTCCTCCCAATGCCACTGCCTGTCACACACAGGGTGTGTGTTTGCAATGCAGCAAAGCAGCACAGATTTCCATGTGCCCACGTCTCCAAGGCCTCAGAGACGAGGAGTCAGAGCAGCCCATTGCCTCAGCTATGCCCAGACACAGCACACGTGATGGATGGTGCATCCCTTTCTATGCTCATCACAAAGAGCCTCAAGTCCTCACTTGGGATTTATAACCCCAACCTGAGGTGCTCCTGTTGTCAGCCTTCAAAAGCCAGCAGAGTTGAGGGAGGAAAGTTCCATTCCTGCCTGTCTCACCTCGGAAAGGGGATGAAAATCAGAGTGATGTGGTTATGCTCAGATACCTTCATCCTACCTCCCAGCCATGTAACAGAGCTCACCCCCAACAATGAAGGCAGGAGCTACACACATAAAAGTGACTTTGTCAGAGCAGGAAAGACCTTTTGGTTTAAGAAGCAAAAACAATTGGGAGGAAAGCCCAACACCCACAGAACCCCACAAGGGGCCAACTCACATCCCTGATCCAAGCACTTGATCACATGAAGAAACATGTATAATCACCCTCCCATAGAGAGAGCTATGTCCCACAGGGCAAACTCATGCAGGGAACAGAAATCTTTCATGCTACAACAAACACACATACACCCAATGCTGCATCTCGTGAAAGGACAAGAGGAGATGGATTTGCCTGAGTCATCAGCTTGGATAAGGCCAATACTGTGGGAGCCTGGGTGACTGTGCATCAGTACAAGCAGGGTGGCACTGCTCTGTGGCAGGAGGCCAGGACTTGGTGCCACAAGGCACTGGTTCATGGCCTAAAAGCCAGAAGATGGTACAGCCAGGTACAACCAAAACCATCCAGGCAAATGAGGGGACTCCACTAACTGCAGTGAAAATGCCTGCAGTGCACAGAACAAGCAGCTTGCTAAATGAGTACCTGTCACATAACACTTCACATGAGACAGAAGAGAAGAAAGCATCTTCTTTCAGCTCCAAAACTGTTGCAAACCCTCCACACAGAGGCAGTTTTAACCAGAGAAGAACAATGCCTTAAAGAGAGACATTAATCTGAAGTCACAGAATCACAGAATGGTTTGGGTTGGAAGGGACCTTAAAGCTCATCCAGTTCCAAGGGCAGGGACCCCTTCCACTGGAGCAGCTTGCTCCAAGCCCCTGTGTCCAACCTGGCCTTGAGCACTGCCAGGGACTGGGCAGCCACAGCTTCCCTGTACCAGGGCCTCAGCACCCTCAGTATGTTCAGAATGAAGGCAATTAACATATCCAGAAGGATCAGCTCAGGGTACTCCCAGCTGGAGCTGAACTCACCCAGCCAAGGTGAGGATGACCCGGCTGAGAAGGGACACCAACTGTTGCCCACACCAAATGAGTAAGGAATCAGTTCCTAAGGCCAGGATGCAACATAAACTTCCCCTGCTTAACCAAAGCTAGAACACAACCAAAACCACACAAGGATGCTGTAAAGGGCTTTGGAGCGCTGGCTGAAAACTGTCATAAGCATAAAGAAGTCCTTCTGTCAAACAGGCTGTACCAAACTCCAAGGAGCAGCTTGTTTTCTGTTTCCTCTATTGCTGGACAAATCCATGAGCATGGACTCAGATGCAGAGGATTTAAAAGGCCTGGAAAGAAATGGAAAGGAACTGGGTGCACTGCAGTGGAGGGTATTTGAAGCAAGGGAATTCTGTCTGGGTGCATCCATCAAACTGCACTGTGGGCAAGATCTGGAGCAGGAAAAGGTAAATCGCCTTGGTTGGGAGCATGGGATGAAAGGAGCTGGGAGTGCTAGCAGAATTCCTCTGCTGTCACAGGAAACACTTGGCTTCGCCTGGATGTGCAATGTTCAGGAAGCCAGGCTTGTAGGCAGAACCACTGGCCTGGTGGATATGGTAAAGCCAAAGCAAAGGCAGCACTAACCAGGATGACCATAACAGCAGAAGACAGCACCAGCTCATCCTGCAGAGAACGGTGCAGGGAATATGCTCTCCCCTCCCCTCTGAGGTTACAAATGAGGAAGATAAGAAATAAAGAGCCTTGCAAAACACCCCCCAAAGCATTCATTCTTCACAGCAAGTGGGAAATAGCCTGACACCTCCAAACAGGCTCCTAAAACACCACTTAGTGTGCCCTTAAGTCCTCTTTCCTAGGGGAGCAGTGACATTTGTCACTATGAATACTCCCCTTCAAGCAGCAGACGGTGGCAGCATAGACACAAAGCAGCTCCTGTTTGGGAACAGCAGCTCCAATCCAGGAATCCAGCCTTTCCTGGGATACCCCAGCATGGAAACACCCACAACCCCCTCCCCATCTTGCACAGCTCATCCTGATTCAAGTCCCAATGCAGAATGGCTTGAATCAAGGGCAAACTTGAGAGCAGAGCGCTCCAAGCCGAGAAGGGACAGAGCAGGGTTGGTTTTCATGTGATATGCTTCCTAAAATGCCTTGAAGCTACAAGGAGCAGAGTATCCCAACCCATGGCAGAACGGATCTCCATTAGCTTCCTTTAGAGTTCACATGTATTGCTTTTCCACAAGACACAAGCTGTGAACCTTGAACGTGAAAGCAGATCCTGATCCAAAATGGTCACTGCACAATTCCCAGAAATCCCAGTGCATTACTATGGGCTGGGGATGGTGGTGGTGGCTATTTTGGGGTTCTTAAAGATCAAGCCATTCTTATAGGGAACAAGTTGGTGATGTGCTCTATCAGGAAAGCTGTTGTTACAGGTTTCAAGGAGTCTTAACCTGCTCCAGGTAGGATCACACTGAGAGTCAGCTTCAGCATTTGGGATCAGGAGAACATCCAACTTTTTTAAACACTGGATAAGCAGAGCAGAGAGATCCATCTCCAAACAGATGGAGAACAGCCTCAGAGGCCAGGATGGACAGAGGCAACAGCAAGGGATGAGCAAGAGCATGAGTTCAGTGTTTTCCACCCTGAACTGTCCATTTCAGCTCCAAGGAATGAGGAACATGAACATCCTGTCACCAAAGCCTGGTGGCAGAGACAAAAGAGCTGGTAGCAGTGGTAGCACCTGGCTTTAAGCAAGGTGATGACCTGAGATGCTCCAAGGGAGATATTGCAACCAAGTCAGTATACGGCCAATAGCCCACACCAAGTGGTTATGTACCAGATCCCCTCGTTGCCTGGGGATTCCAGAGACGGATGACTACGTTTCCTTCCGAAGAACACTCCTGCTGCACTCTGCCACGCTGGAATCCATATCACTTAGATCACTCAGCAGGCACCGAATGCCCATCATTCTGCCCCCAAGATGCTAGCACATCCCCAAGAGACACTGAAGGAGAACCCTTCAAAATGCAATAGGAAAGTTGATAAAGGTGATTTGCAGTGCTAAGACAATTGCTAAGCCATGGTATTAATATCCCGCTGATGTTCAGGCATCACAGCTTGCAAAGGCAGCAGCTTTCCAGTAGAAGAGACCATTGATCTGTCCACTTTCTACCCTCCCCACTCTGTTGCTCTTCCTTCTGCTTATTACCTGATCCCATTTACCAAGGATTAACAATTCCCATTCATCCATCCATCAGCAATATTATCTCTTCCATTCTCACACCGTGCCAAGGTCTGCCGAAAGTCAGACCTGGAGCATATGAGAAATCCTGCTTCCCAAGACATCCTGCACACAACTACATCTCTGATGGTATTCCAAACCTTAGTAAAAGGGATATCACCACTTGAGGACAGGCTGAATACCAAAGTGGAACAATTTAGGGATGTGAAGGTTCTCACAAAAAGCAAGTTGACACCTGGCAATGGATTCCTTCCTCCCTTACATCAAGTGCTGGAAGTGGCAGCGGACTGGGTACAGAATGCGATCACCTCAGTGTATGGGCAAACCAGCAGAAAGCTGTGCTCAGCATGGAATGGGTTGGAATGAAGGGACCTTAAAGCTCACCCAGTTCCAACCCCTGCCATGGGCAGGGACATCTTCCACTGGAGCAGCTTGCTCCAAGCCCCTGTGTCCAACCTGGCCTTGAGCACTGCCAGGGATGGGGCAGCCACAGCTCCTCTGCTCAGCCCATTCCAGTGTCCCAGCACCCTCATAGGTAAGAATTCCTTCCTAAGATCCCATCTCCCCTCTGGCAGGTTAAAGCCATTCCCCTTGTCCTGTCCCTACAGGCCCTTGCTCAAAGCCCCTCTCCAGTTTTCTTATAGTGCCTTTAGGTATTGCTAATGCTCATTTTAATGACTGTTTTGATCCAATACAAGCCAGACCCCAATGATGGGGAGGTTCAGCAAGAGGGGACCAACACCAGTAAGACTCATCTTAAGTAGCAATCCTCCTGTTGATGAAGCAATGACAGCAGGCTTGGAGCTGATGGTCAAGCCAGCGCTGCTGCAGGCTTCAGACACCAGCTTCAGACCCAGCCAAGCTCTGCCAGGAGGAGCAGAATGACCACTGGCGCTCACCAAAGAGAAGAGAAGCAGTCACAGACTTGAGCTGCAGCGAGGGAAATGTAGGCTCAGCATTAGACAAAGCCTTCAAGAGCAAGGGTAATGAAGCATAGGAATAGGTTGCCTGGGGAGGGCCAGGAACTGTGCTCCTGAAGGGCTTCTAAGTGGTGGGAAGCATCTGTGACACCGACTCCACAGTGAGTAGGGGATGGATTAAGTGGCTGTTTCCTAACAACTCCCTATATCCCCTCCCCAGTCTCCTACTTCAGACCGTTCCCATCCAGGAGCTGACAATAGCACAGGAATACAGCACGTGTAGAACCCAGCACTAAGGAGATCTAGAGCAACCAAAGGGCAGTGGATTGCAGGCAGAGCCTGGGCAAGCCTCCTCACACTGCTCTGCCCTAGCACCCATTCCCACTCCAAAGACCGGGGTAGCAGCTTCCATGAGGCACAGGGATGCCCACCAAGCTTGTTGACAAGCCCCTGCCTTTACAGCCTGGGCTGAGGCCAGAGACAGACACACAAAGTTACCTTCTTAACATTTTCCTCCTCCTCCTGGCGTTTCTCATAGTGTGAGAAGTCATCGAAGATGGAGGTGGTGTGCTTGTAGGTGGCAATGATTTTCAACACCTGCTTAGCCTTTTCCAGAGGCACCTCCTGAGTGTCCCTGGAGTTGGTCACTGGTTTGTTCTCGTTGTTCTCTAGGCGGATGTGCCGCAGTTGGCTGTTGGGAACGTCCTTCACAAAAATCCACCTGACATCAAAGCGTCCCTTCCACTTGTCCTGGGACCACACACCCGCACACGTGTTGTAGTCCACAGCAGATTTCATCTCTGCTACTCCGCAGAAGTGACCACTACCGTTGACACTGAAGAGTAAGTACACGGGGCCCTTCCCGTTGAGGGAGCGATAGGCAGCATCCAGTCTCTTGTTGCCGTGCTCCGTGCTGCACCAGATGTTATATTTAATGGAGCGGTGGATATCGTCCTCCGAGTAACTCTTAATGATGAAAACCCGGCCGTGTTTCGGGTTCCAGTCAAAATCCTTGGGGTTGTAGTTGTTGATGGACCTCAACTTCTCCAAAACGGGGTGAGGCTCCGAAGGAGCAGAACCAGCCGTGGCCTGAGCCTGCCCCGCACCGTTCCCATCCACCCCGTTCTGACCAAAGCCGCTGCCCCGGTTCCGAGGGGCGACCCAGCGGGTGGGCTGAGCCGCCGGCACCGGCACCGCCAGCTGAGGCTGCGGCACGGGCAGGGGCTGGGGCTGCTGCCCACTGCAGGCTGGTGCCACTGGGGTGCTGGGGGTGATCTGCTGCCCCCCAGGCTGGGGGGAGGCCTGGGCTGGCTGCTGAGCCATGTTCGGCACTAAGGCTTGTGCTGGGGCTTTTGCCACTGAGCCTTTGTTATCCCAAGTCCCAATATCCATGTTGTGTTTTATTGGAGGCGGTGGGAGGCTTGAGCCAGCAATGCCATTCTTGGTCTTCAGCTTGGGCTGCTGCTTAGCTGGTTTGCTGGCAATGTCAGCCCAGGAGGTTGGCTTTGGAGGAGCGATAGTAGCTGGAGGCAAAGCACTGGATGCCACAATATTACTGGCAATAGATCCACTCCCAACAGCAGAGCCGACAACTTTGGGAACGCTGCTGGTGACGTCGGTGCTGCCCAGTTTCAGAGCTGCCATCCCCTGGTCGATGGTGTTCATGCCAGGAGCCTTGTTGAGAGGCTCATTAGCAAAAGCTGACTGCCCATCAATCATGGCCCCCCCCAGCGAGCTCGGGGCATAGGCGTAATTGCTGCTATAGCCAGAGCTTTGAGTGGATTGTCCCTGAGAACTGTTATTCCCCCAAGCAGAAAAGTCAATCCCACTTGGAAAGAAGTTAAAGCCGTGCTGCCCAAGAAAGGGAGTGCTGCCAAGAGCCCCTGGCTGCCCAAACATTGCATCTGGGAGGAAGTGGGGCTCCCCATTGCTCAGCTGTCCGTACGAGGTTAGGTAGGGCATGGGTGGATCACCCCCTGTAGACCAGGCAGCTTCGCCTAAGGAGTAGGAGAATCCGATGGAAGGACTGTAGTAGTTTGGTAAGTAGGAATCTGACATTGCAGTGTAGGCATTATTCTGGAAAGGAAAAAGAAACATCTTACAGCAAACGATAAGCACTGAATGGTTAGAATTGAGTTGAAGAAACATGAATAAAAATCAGCTTGGACTTCTTGTGCCCCACCTCTGCCTACCTTAGGACCCGGCCTTGAAGTACCTCCTGTGTTAGAAGTGCTCTATAAACTGTTTCATTGCCAAACAAGCTTACACACAAAGGCTCAGCAAGCTTCCCAGTGCTGAGATGGGAGTGCTCTGTGCTCCTGGCTCCATGATCTTACAGGTCTTTTCCAACCTAAATGATTCAATGTGGGATATGGACACAGAGCTCAAGCAATAAACCCAGTATCTTCTTATCGCCTACTTCCTGTAGCTACTACCAAAGAGGGCTTTTCTTGCCCATGCAGCGTACTTATCAGCCCTTACCCCGGTGTTTGAGGGAAGGTTTGGGACAAAGATACAGATACAACTAGAATATGGAGGGAAAAGGTGCAGTAGGAGCATGCTGCCAAAGCAAGAGTTGTGCCTAATAACCAGTGACCAATGAACACAGCATTACCCCCACACTTTAAAGTTTCAGAGCTCCTAATAACCCAAGAGCTTGCAAACAGGGATTTCAACAGACTACTGCAGTGCTGCAGGCACAAACACCTGGGAATGGGGAGGAATCAACAGGGTTTTACTAGGAAGACAGTGACAGCAGCAGCACAAGCATGCAGGCTTCAGAGCCAGAGAGTGATAGGAAAAGAGCTGCTCCATGCCTTGATCTCCTTTTAAACACCCAAACAGCCTTGAGGTTAGGAAACCAAATGCCTCATTTTACAATGAGGGAACTCTCAGCCATCACAAAGATTTGCTTCCATGAAACCCATGTGTCATGGGTTTCCCTCCAGGGAGCACTCAGAGCCATGCTAATGGCCATTCCCATCCCAGAACTTGGAGCTGGGAGCAGCCAGCTCAGTGCAGAGATGAGAGGCAGGTTCGGCTCCCAGTTAAAAGCTCAGCTCACAGCAGGCACTGCTCCAGTTCTCTTTGAGTCATGCTTTCACGTGCCAAGCACAGCTCCTTGTCCTATTGCTACAGCCCCTGATGAAGAGTCCCTCTCCAGCATCCTTGTAGCCCCCTTCAAACACTGGAAGCTGCTCTGAGGTCTCCACGCAGTTTCTCTTCTCCAGGCTGAACAGCCCCAACTTTCTCAGCCTGGCTCCATACGGGAGCTGCTCCAGCCCCTGAGCATCCTCGTGGCCTTCTCTGGACTTGCTCCAACAGCTCCATGTCCTTCTGAAGCTGAGGACACCAGAACTGCACACAGAGCTCCAAGTAGGGTCTCACAAGAGCAAAGGGAAATGAAGTGAAAGCAACTGGTTTGGGGCTAACCCAGCCCTGGCTTCACAACAATGAACAGGAATTATTTCATGTGGTCAGAGGCAAGGTTGGTTTGGTCACAAAACACACCAAAAAGGTTTCTATGGTACCTGAATGCACCAATACTCAAGAGAGACTCTCTCCATGTCTTCCTTTCTCCCAAAGAAGGGGTTCCAAAAGCAAGTTAACAGCAAACTCCATCTGATCCAGAGCACAGCTTTACTAAGCAAGGATCTCAGACCTGCTAAACCCAAACTAACAGCCAATCTTTAGGGCTCAATCTATCCAAAAGCACAACTACTGACCCTGACTCACGTGTAACAAGCAACGTCTCTTCATAAGACAACTCCTCAATTCAAGGCCAGGTTGGAGCAAGCTGCTCTAGTGGAAGGTGTCTCTGCCCATGGGAGGGGGTTGGAGCTGGATGAGCCCTAAGATCCCTTCCAACACAAACCAGGCTGGGATTCTATGGTTCAATTATAAGAGTAACAATATACTCCCCTGGAAATTAGCTTTAATGACCACAGACACACTGGCCCATAGCTAAACCCCAAGGCCAGCAGGCAGAGTAGCTGTTTCCTCCCCACAGGCTTCTCCTGACACCTTATCAGTGTCAGATTAAACTCTCTCCCCTTGTTAGAAAAGGCTTAGAGGTGACAGGTTTAACTTCATGAGGTGTTTTAACACAGCCTTCATCAAGCTACTACCTGCAGAGTGCTCACCAGTGATGCTCAGGTAAGGATGGAGCAGTGATATTAACCAAGAGCAATGCCAGGTCACTTAACTCTCCTTAACTCATCTGAAATCAGGCTCCTGCTGCTCATTATCTGACTTGTAGAGCTACCCCCTGCTATGGGACACCCCACCTCGCTGTGCAGCCCTGCACCTGACGGTTACTGCTCAGCATGCCAATGAAGCCATTCTCTCCAATGGCTAAGACTCTTCAGACAGTTATTTCCTCAAATCCCCTGTTCCTCTCCACCTCAGACCCCAAGCAGACTCCTCTTGCTGCTGAGCTTGCACTTACAGTGTATCTGAGCTGCCAAATACACAGTAACTTCATTCCCCGGTAACAGTCACACCTGGGACAGCAGCTCCAGCCAGGAAACTTCACAAAGTTGTTACCTCCTGCTTCTGTGAGAGCAGCTACACCAGCTGCTCCTGTTACTCTGTGGCACTGGGCTGCACTGAACTCCTTTTTCAGAGCTCCAGCTGTAAGGCCCTTTCCCATCTGCAGAAAAAGCCCTCTCCAGACTGACCCTGGGGGTTTCTTTGCTATTATCCTGAGTGTCAAAACACAGATGAGAGCCAACGGCAAGAATCCCACACTGGTTTGGGTTGAAAGGACCTTAAAGCTCATCCAATTCCAAGGGCAGGGACCCCTTCCACTGGAGCAGCTTGCTCCAAGCCCCTGTGTCCAACCTGGCCTTGAGCACTGCCAGGGATGGGGCAGCCACAGCTTCTCTGGGCACCCTGTGCCAGCGCCTCAGCACCCTCACAGGGAAGAGCTTGAAATAAAGTCACCCTAAAGCTCCTTTCACTGTTCACATGATGGTTTAACCTCGCTCCTGCTGTATTCCTAGAGCAGCTCCTCTGTGGGTCGTGCTCCCATTATCTCCCAAGTTTTAAACCATATTTTTACCACTGCGACACAAGCAAACCAGAAATTGAACCTTCAGAAGTTCTTCATCATCCATACAAGATAGGGCAAAACACTTTGTTTCCAACACTGTGATCACCTCCATTCTCTTTAGGAGACTGAAGTAAAACTACACTTAGCATGAAATACATCTCCACATGCAGAAGGAAGCTGGAATCACAAAACCCCACCATGAAATAACAGCTACTGGGGAAATAGCTGCTTTGATTAACAGTTTGAGAAAGTGACCACACTCTCCCACCTTATTCAGGTAAATTCAGGCTTTTCCATTGAGGGAGCTGAATGAAGGGAGTTACATGAATGAATCCTGAAATTGTGAAGAACGGAGAGATTTTTAAAGGACTATGGAGGTTCATTTCTTTAGCACAAAAGAGGGAAAACCCTTGTTGAACAGCTCCGTTTGACTAATCAAAAGTGGAGAGGGAAGCGAAGCCAAAGGGAATGAAGTATCTCCACCACTCCCTTGTCCCATCTCATCAGCTGAACTCCATCTGCTCTGGGTCACTCTCCTATGCTCAGTGAGAGAAACAAGCAAACCCCAGTTAACAGCAGAGCTGATCTTGATCCAAAGTGAGAGAAAAAGGAGCTGGAAGTGCCTTTCAGGAGGTGCTCTAACTAAAAGGCCTCAAGAAGACCATTATCCCATGTAGGGTTTTGGTGTCAAACAAGAGAAGACCCTTTTGGTTCACTTGGAGAGAGAACCTTGATCACATCCCTCCCAAAGCCCCTGGAGCACAAGTGCAGTGCAGGAAGTGATTCTAAACCAGGGGTTGTGCATGAGCTCACACAGTGCAAAGACCCAGAAAGCAGCAAGGAACCGAGCTAAAACTGAATGAGCATAAAGAGCAACAACCAAAATGCAGGAGGGAACCAAGGCCACACCAGCAGGACTGAAAGAGCAGCTTCAAGGCAGTTACACTAAAGAAGGGAGCTGAACACTGTCTGCAACCTCAAACTGCTGCTAAACCCTTAATCACTCAGCCACCACAACCAAGTGCTTTCTGCATGGAGAAATGCATGGATAAAGCAGCACATCATGGTCAGGAAGCTGCCAAACACCATGGAGATGGAGAAACACAGGGATGCCAACCAAACACATGTAGAAAGCAGCATATACATGGTCAGAAAACTGCCAAATACCCACAGAGATGGAGAAACACAGGGATGCCAACCAAACACATGTAAAAAGCAGCATATACATGGTCAGAAAACTGCCAAATACCCACGGAGATGGAGAAACACAGGGATGCCAACCAAACACATGTAAAAAGCAGCATATACATGGTCAGGAAGCTGCCAAACAGCCGAGGAGATGGGGAAACATGGGGAAACATGGGGATACCAACCAAACACATGTATAACGCAGCATATACATGGTCAGGAAGCTGCCAAACACCACATGCAGCCCATAGAGATGGGGAAACACGAGGATACCAACCGAACACACATCTAGAGCAGCTTATACACGGTCAGGAACCTGCCAAACACCAAATACAACCCACGGAGAGGGGGAAACGCGGGGATACCAACCCAAGCCGACTCTCGGCCCTCGCTGGTACTCACCGGCCGCGCCTGGGGGCTCAGGTAGGGCTCGAAGTCATCATCGTTCAGCCCATCCTTCTGGTGCACGGCTCCGTTTTGCACTGGGGAGCAGACGCAGCGCGTTAAGGGATGAGCCCAAAGCACTCACCCCCCCCATCCCCACCGCCTCCCCATGCTCTCACCTTTGCTGCTTTGCCCCTTGGGTCTCTGCAGGGAAGGAGAGAACAGAGAGCGGTGAGTGCCGGCGCCGCGCACAATGGAGCCGCGGCCCTGAAGGGAAGGGGAAGGGGAAGGCCGCGGCCGTGCGCTAGGCCGCAAAGCCGCGGGCTCGCCTAGCGGGCCCGGCGGGGCTCACTACCTGCTCCAGGAGGCTGCTGGCCGACATGGCTCCGCGGCGGGGCGGGGCGGCGGCGGCTTTGTCCGGGCTCGGTAGCGACGGAGCTGGCTCTGAGAGCGGCTTTGGCGGACTATGCGGTGTGGAACCCCCGCGGCGGGTGTCGACGCTCTAGGCCGCCGCCCGCCCCCTCTCTCGTCTGCTCCAGCCCCAGCCGTGCCTATGGGCCCCGCCGCACGCGCTCCCCGCGCTCCCAGGCACAATGGCGGGAGGGGGGCGGGGGGGGGGGGGGGAGCGGAGCGGTGCATGGCGGGATGCAGGAGGACTTAAGTGAGCAGCGCCCCCTCTCGGCTCTCGGGAGCGCAGGGGGGTGCGGTGTGGGAGGTCGCTCTTAAAGGGCCAGGCGCCCACATTGGCTGCACCCCCCCCAGCCCTGCTCTGTTACACCCCCATATTATAGGTCCCATCCCCATGCTCAGGGGACCTGGGGACCACGGCATACCCAAAGGGAAGATGGAAAGAAGCAAAGCCAAGAGTAGAGAGCAGGGAAGAGCCTGCTGTACACATGGAATGGCGAAGGGGGGCCCCAGAAGGATCTTGTCCCCCCCTAATCAAAGGAGAAGAATGGGGTGAAGGCAGTTGGATATGGTGGTGGTGGATCCCTGATCCTAAATCCATGAGATCAGCTCCTGCAGATGTCCCTCCATGGGCAGCATCACCCCAAAGCTGCAGGCACAGGGTCCCCATCCTGCTCTGAGGGGCTGGAGCCGAGCCCCCCTTTCACCTACCCCTGCACAAACCACTCAAACCTAGGTCCAGTTTTCCAGTTTTTTTTTTTAATCCAAAAAAATAGGCAAACACATCTTCCTTCCGTCCTCCCCCCTCCCCCACCTATGGTGTGTTCCTTAATAGTTCCAGGCAAGCAGCTCCCCTCCTTCAGCCTTCCCAAACCTCTTTCCCCTCTTCCCACCACGGCAGAACCCAAAGGGACCCCAGCCACGGGGCAAAATCCACCTAAAGCAGAGGGAAAACCCCATTATTCCAGCCCTGTGCTGGTTCTAATCCTGCACAGGGATTCTAGGAAGGAAAAGAAAGGAAAAAGCCCAAATGAAACCCACCCAACAAGTAGCGACAAGCACGGAGCAGCCCCAGCACACAGTGCAAATGGGAGCTGTCCCGATCCGGAGCCTAGCGTTCCCGGGATAGCGACAGCACAACATGCTTTGTACATCCCATAATGTCCCTATGGCACAGAGCAGCGAAGAGAAAAGGGGAATTGGAGGGGTTTAAGCTTGAGTTGATCGACTGAGCCTTGATACAAAAGGCTGAAGGGATGGTAGTGAGTGGCACCGAGGGAAAGGGATAAGGGGAAAAGTGCTGTGGGATTGGGATCCATGGAGCCAGACAGAAGGTCCTGGGGCTTTGCAGCTGGGAAATGTGGACAAGGATCATGGACTAATGATGGGAAAGAGCAAACAAATCCAAACCAATGGAGCTATAAACCCAACCTGTGTGGAGGGGAGGGTGAGGACAGTGACACCAAAGCCACTGCCACCCCCCCAGAGCACGGATAATAACATTAATAATAATATAATAATAATAATAACAACAATAAAAAAATCCCAGTTGAGGTGAGAGTGATGAGTCCAAGAGAATCCCCTTCCCGGGGGGAAAACTCCAAATGAGGTACCTGGTCCACCCCAAAGCTGTGTCCCCTTCCACAGTCACACCAAGGCTTGGTGACCCTCCGGGCCCAGTGTCCAGTTCCTCCCGGCTGGGCTGGTGAGCAGGGATCCAGTCTCTCCAGGACCCTGCAAACAGGGGGTGTTGTTCAGTGCTCCACAGAGCCAGGTCTCCTGTGTTCCTCCAGCTTTTTGTGTGTTTAACCCCCCCCAAATTAGAGCTATCTCTATTCTATACAGGACAATGAAACAGCCATGGAAACAAATGGGGTGGCTGGAAAAGATGCTTCACCAAAAAAAGCTTCAAATGAAACCAAATTCCCCAACTCTTTCCCCAAACTGAAGCTTGTTTTTCCCCACTTTTAGTCCTCCAAGACCACAATCTCCACGTTATGGACCTGGTGCTGATGCTCCTCCCCATCTCCCACCACTTTCTCCTCAGTCCTCAGCTCCGTCTCCAGGATCACCGCTTTCCCCTCTGCCTCCTCCGCATCAGCTTCAGGATCAGGTGCCGGGTCAATCTCTATGATGGTCTGCCCATCATCCGAGGTACCCTCCACGGCTTGGATGGTGGAGGTGAGCCCGGACTCCATGGCCACCAGCTCCACGGGGTTGACCACAGTGGCCACGTTGGCCAGGGCCCCGCTGTCCTGCATGGCCGCCGAGCTGAGCAGTGCCAGGCTGGAGGACGGGTGGAGGGTGACGGTGTCGGAGGAGCTGGTCTTGGAGGAGGACACCACAGTGGCATAGCGGAAGAGCTGGGAGCCGGAAGGCAAGGTGTGAACAGTCACCGGGCTGGAGCCTTGGCTGATGGTGGCCACCGGGATGTTCCCGACAGAGAACTGCTGTCCGACGGGAGCGATGGCGATGGGCGAGATGACGGTGAACTGAGGCTGCTGGATAGGGGTGGAAGGGCTGAGGACAGTGGCGGAGGCCGGGCGCTGCAAGCGGGGTCTCTTGGGGGGCTTGGGAGCGCTGACGGGCATCAGCACCACGTTCTGGATGGTTTGGGACTTCGCCTTCTGGTCCTTGGCCAGTTTCTTCTGCTCTTCCAGCTGCCGCTCCAGGTCTGCAGAGAGAACACAACCAAGCATCACACCCCATGTTTGTGACCAGAGGGCTCCTACTCATCTCAATGCTTCACTCAAATCAAACTGCACTGAAGGAAAAGGTGAGCAGATTCTCCTGAGCTGCTTTTGCAGCTGATAGGGAACAAAAAGTCATAGAATCATAGAATAGTTTGGGTTGGAAAGGACCTTAAGATCATCCAGTTCCAACCCTCCTGCCACGGGCAGGGACACCTCACACTAAACCAGGTCAACCAAGGCTCTGTCCAACCTGGCCTTGAACACTGCCAGGGATGGAGCACTCACAACTTCCTTGGCCAACCCATTCCACTGCCTCACCACCCCCACAGTAAAGAACTTCTTCCTTGTATCTAACCCGAACTTCCCCTGTTAGAGTTTGAACCCACAATGCCCTGTGCCGGTTGTCTCCTCCTCCTGGGTATTTCTGCTCCGCCAAGCTAGAACCATCTACAAGGGAGAGTGGGTAGGAAGCAGCAGGAACTGCTTCCCAAGCTTGGCTGGATGCCCTTCCCAGGATCCAGGCACTGGGGACAAGGAACAGGACTGTGTGCATCAGAAACCATCTCCCTCAACCCCTGTGTGAACACGGGGAGTCGGGAGCAACCCGGTCATCTCAGTTATCCAGGGCAGTAGGGGACTGGGACATCCCAGATAAGAACAGGTCCTACAGGACACGGTGAGCAGCTCTGGGGAATCCAGGTCAGGTCATTAGCTTCAGCTCAGGGGAAGCTGTGCAGGGCACACGATAGCTCCAGGCCAAGGTGAGCAGGCCCCTCAGCACCCAGAGCAGCTCAGAGCTTCAGCACCCATTGCCTGATGCTGGTGGGATCTGACTGGCGCTCTCAGCGCCCTGCCTGGCACCACAGACTTTGGGCTGTCAAATCCCCCAAGCAACTGCTCACTGTGAGGTACGGGAGAGGGGAAATTCCACTCGAGCCCTAGGATGGAAAGGGATCAGGATGGGTTTGTTGCAGGGCAGCATGTGTTGAAAAGAACCCAACTATGGTTCATTTGGAGGTTATATGGAAGGAAATCAGCTCCCCAGAGCAGCAGCAGGGGGAGAAGCCTTTCCCAGGCACTGACTGTACCTGCCAGAGTGTAAAGAAACTGCTCCTCTCCTTGCTCTGTCTGGTTTTTCCTGTTGTCCAGAACCTTTTTGACCGTGTCCATCAGGCCAAACGTGTGGGCAACGTTGTTCAGGACTGCAGCATCTGCCAGGGAAATGCATGGGATGAGTGTTGAGTCCCACAAGAAATGCTTGCATCGCACCAAGACCCTGCTGCTGCTTCACATACAACTCTCTCTGCTCTTCCACAAGAGCTGAGCGGCAAAGGCAGACCCAGCTCCCTCATCCCCCTGACATCCCAGGCCTCAATAACCCCATTCCCATGTTAAAGACCCAGAGATGTGTCACTCAAGCAGCTCAAAACTGCTGCAAATGAAAGCACCAGTTGCAATCCCAGAGATACACGAGCTCTCCACCTCCAAACCATCCCCCCATGCACTGACAGCGGCACTGACACACCAGCTTCACTGAGAGCTCTGTGGACTTTCTATTCGAATGCACTGACTTCAATCACTCCCAGCTCCAAAAAGCTCCCCCAACACAAAGATGTGCCAGCCCAAAGCTAACTTAGGAAGGACATAAAATAACCCTGCCTAAAATGAAGGTTGGGGCTTTGTGGACGTTCTCCCAGCAAGAGGCGCCCAAAGCCTGAGCTCATAGGGGTTGAACGGGATTAGGGAACTGAGCTAAGTTCAAAATAACCCTAAAAAGAGGAGTTATTTTTAACCCAGATCACTAACTTCCTCTGGTTCAGCCCCAAAACCAGGTTCTCTTGACACAAGTGAGGGGGCAGGACCTGTTGCAGCCTGCACTGAGAAGTGCACAGAGAAGTGTTGGGACAACTCTGGTGCAAGGGATGGACCCCTCTCACTCCATCTTATGCCTGCAGCTGCCCTTTAAAGCATCCTTCCCCAGGGCAGAGGCAGAGGCTGTAGCTCACCACCTACCTGTCATCTGGAAAGGAGACTGACCCAGCCTCTGCTGGACGCCCCTTAGGACTTCTTCTATCTCCTTCTGGATGTTGCACACAACCTCTTCCATCAGCCCCACATCAGCTATTCCTTTCCAGAACATCAGCGTGTCCTCTGGCACAAGGAGAGGAGGGAAAAAGAAGTCAAACATGAACAAGCACTTGGTGGTTTCCCCCACTTAAACCATTCAGGCAAGAGTAAGTTTGCAAGACAAGCTCTAATTTGGGCATTGGGGTGGATATGTCTTGCCAACCCCCCTCCAGAATGAGGCCCAGCCTGCCTGCAGCAGTGAGGAGATCCAGTTGGGAAACACTGGGACAAGCCAAGGAGTTGGGAGACAGCTCAGGCATTGCCTCAACTCTCCTTATTGTCAAGATTTCAGCTTCTTCCAGGCCAGAAGAGGGGAAGGAAACAGCCGAGAAGCAGCCTGAGCTCACCCGAGATCTCGTCCGTGTCCTTTTTCATGCCTTCCTCAGTGGCCATGGTGACAGCAGCCGTCAGAGCTGAGTTCCACTCGATGCCCTCCTCCATGCTCTCCTCTGACAGCGCGATCTGGGTGATGCTCCCTGCCAGAGAGGAGGTATCAGCTCCATCTGCAGCCCCTGCGGGGCCAGCCCTGGGCCCTGCTTTATTGTCTACCCCCCTCAGCCCCTCAGATGACAGGGTCAGGGGCTGAGATCCTTTATAGAAGGGAAACAGAGCTGACTCTATCCTGTTTCTAGGTCAAATCTGGGACTAAGTCAATGTGCAGCACTTTAGCATTTCACCATGGTGCTTTCCAAGAGGCTCTCCTCAGCCTATGGATGACTTTGTCATCTCACTCACCCAGGGCCTTACAGAGCTGTACCTTGCCCAGCTGAATGATGTGGTACAGTCGGGAGTAGTTCTTCCCCCTTAACCTTAGCAAAGAGATCACTTTCTGCTCAGAAGCACAGGATTCACTGGGAATTTGCAGTTGGAATCATAGAATCCTGGACTGGTTTGTGTTGGAAGAGACCTTAAAGCTCATCCACTTCCAACCCCCTGCCACAGGCAGGGACACCTTCCACTAGAGCAGCTTGCTCCAAGCCCCTGTGTACAACCTGGCCTTGAGCACTGCCAGGGATGGTGGGAATGGTGGGGGGGTTGACCCTGATTTGATGAGTCTAGAGAGGAAGAAGAGTGCCAGGGACACTGCCATGGCACTGACTGGTCTCCTACCATCAGCTGATGTAGGGGTCTGCACCACGCTCTGCTGCCCCGGCACTGGTGCTCTGGCACTGCTGATGAGGAGATCGAACTTGGTGCTTCTGCAAGTGTTGGTGCACACTTTGTCGTGCTGGTAGAAGTCAATTTGCCCCGAGTCCATCATCTTCCTGTGCAGGGAGGGGGGAAGAGAACTAAGCTCAGCTCAAATCTCAGACTAAAGGGAGTATTCCACGTAGGAATGCTACAGAGGCCATAAGAAGGATGGAGAATGGGAGACTCTCTGCACACAAAGTAGTGCAGGGCTTTCAAATGGCAAATACAAGCCACCCGCAGCTTCACAGACAGGGTTCCAGCCCTGTTTCACCCCTCACAGGTCCCCCAGGTAAGGGTGCTTCTGTGGCAGGGGGCAGGGGGAGGAATGGTGGCCTTGAACCACAGATCAAGGCTCTCTGCAGGCTCCAGCCGGGTAATGTGAGGCTCCAGGAGAGCTCCTGATGCAGACAAGTGCTGCTCAGGACCCGCAGCGATGGAAGTGGAGCTGGACACAGTGCTCAGCGAATTAAATACCTCAGCATGATGCCTCCGAGGCGGATGGCTCTCTTCCAGTCCTTCAGGGTGGACTTCCCAGCCAGGTGGACAAAGTGCTTTGGGCTGATCAGTTGGTCATTGAACTGCCAAGGAGACAAGCAAAGAGGGTAACATCACTTTGGAAGTGTGGAATGGAGCACCCAGCACAGCCAGCCACAAGCCACCTAACCCCCAACTTCCACCCAGGAAGAGGAGCTGCTTCTCACATCCCTCCCAGCTCCCACCCCCTTGCCACTGCAATGCTTCTAACTCCAGATTGGATCTGGAACCATTGGCACTGGAACCACACAGCTCTATCTCAGAACAGCCCTGAAGGCTTTCCTAGGAAGCATGAACCAAATCATCTCCTTCTGGGAATATGGACACTGGAGATCACTAAGGGACACTCCTGTTCCATCAAACAGCCCAGCAACATCTGCCTGGCACAGGCATTCCCTCGGCTGTCCTGTCCTGCTCCAGGAACTAAGAGACCTCCTGTTGAGCCTCAGCAGCTCCCACTGGAGATTCAGCCTTGGCTGTTCTACCAGCACTCAGAACCCCGCACGCTGCAAAGCCACTCAGTTCCAAGGCAGGGCTCATAAGGAAGTCCTTCAGAGCTCAAGCCTCCAGAGCTTGAGAGCAGCAAAGGAACCCACTGCAAAGCTCCCTCACCTTCACACACTTGACATTAATCCCTGGGCAGACAAACTTCTTCCAGAGCAGGATGGCTTTGCTCTCCCCACACGTGATGGGGTAGGCGATCTCAATCTCCTCGTTCGCCTCGATGCTGCTGGGGTCTAAGGGAGGAGGAAGGGGGGAAAATGAAAGCATCCACCCAAGAGGATCCAGTCCCATGAGGTGAGAGCTGAAAGCTCACAGGGTGCACTCAGGGAACCAAAAGAAGGGCAGATCCCTGGACAGGATCAGTCCTCTCTTGGTCTTCTCCAATCACTAACAGCAACTGGCATGTGTTTTTTCGTCTAGCACCACTCCAAAGTAAGCTCATCTATCAGGACAAGGGGAGATGTGTCAGGGAGAACAGTCCTTGTGGAAACAAAATGGTTTCAAATGGGAAGCTCAGACTTCTCTGGTCTCTCTTTAGTGGCAGGAACAGCTATTTCCTGCTAATACATTCTCGTCACACGCTGAAAGACTCACACCCCACACAGAAGAGTAGTCAAGATCTAGTGACAGCACCTAATACCAGGAGCCTTTTCCCACTCACTCCCCAGGATAGCAGGGAGCACTTGGAGCCAGCGAGCTCGGCTCTTCCAAACATCCAACCCCAAGTGCTAGGCTGTTCCTTCAGCACAGAGCCAGCAAGCAGAGGGTGATGCTGCCTTCAGCACAGTCACAACCACCATCCTCCTCACCAGCATTCCTGCCTGCCAGCAGCCAGAGTGAAATCTCGGCTCCCCTGGACCCCCTGGGAGCCCTTACCATTCATTGCAGGAGAGCCAGGAGCTCACTTCCAGGACTTTGAGACCATGCAGTAACAGCAGACTCTTATTCCAGGCTATGCCCAGACCCTGCACCCACATCCATGCCTGGGAAACAGCATCTGCAGGGGCAGAGCCAGAAGGAAGCCCGACGAACTGGAGCCACCAGCCCTGCAGAGGAGGGGATTCTGCCCATGCCAAGCAGGAACTCACCGATCCCTTCTTCTAGCTTGTGGATGGTGTGGGTTTCGACAGCCACCACGGCAGCGCTGGCCTCGGAGCTCTCCTGGTAAATCCTGTTGGGAAAGCAGGGATCCAGGAACAAACGATGGATTCAGCTTCACAGCACAGGGCTACACATTCCCACCATTTCTTCCTTGCCTGTGCTCCAGGGAGGTGGATTCTGTTTGATCCACTTCCACAATGAGAATCCCAAGGCCTGGGACAGGCAGAGGCATTCCTAGCCCTGGTATCCCACCCTCCCCACTGCGAGTGTCATGAAGCAGCTCTGCAGTGGTGCTTCCTGGTGCCTCCTCCTTCCATTCTGGACATGGGCAGGAGGAAGCAGAGCAGAATGTCCAGGATTTCCCCTCCCAGCCCTGTGTGACACTGCAGCACCGGTGGTCATGCAGGGAAGAGTCGCTGCCATGCCTACATGTGGCTATTATCCAACTGGAGCACCAAACGTAGATCACGACTGTTATGAGCCTGGTGGCAGCTGCTTCCCTGCAGCAGCAGCAGCCCAGCTACCCCCGAATTCCCTCCAACATCCCAGTTCTGTTGTATTTGAGAGGATTATCGTTGGGAATGCTGCCATGGATGCATATATGGGTCTGGATATACATCCAGCAGCTGCAGTGTGGCAAAACCCCATCCTGGGCTGGAAAGGGAAGAGGGAGAGCAGGAGGATGCGTGGCCAGGGCAGCACCACCAGCACCTCTCCGCTTCCTTGCTTGCACAAGTGCTTCCACATTATCCCCACAGGACAACTGCAGTGCTCAGAGGCCCCATGGCAGCAACACACACCAAAGCCCTTGGGGTCTTTCTCCCTGCACCAAACCAACACAGACTTGGAAACCGCAGCACCGGTGGCTCCCCCCAGCACAGACTTCCACTGGGATCCCCCTGATCCCACCCCGTACCTCCCAGAAGAGCCGACTCACCCTTGCTGCACTGGCTGGAGCTGCAGGATCACCTGGGTTTTGGTATCCTCCGGGTTCTCCCCTTCGTTGCCGTCACTTGGTACAACCACCACATCACCCACAGGGACGCTCACTTCGGCATTCGCCATCTCTCACATGAAGGCTGCGGTGCTGCAAAGGGGGGCAGAGCAGAGGCTGTGTGTGTGTGGGGAGAGGGATATGGTCCATGAATCCATGGAGAGCACCGGGCATTGCAGATCCAGCACTTGGTGTGCTGGGATTCCTCCTCCCCATCACCATGGGGATGTCCAACAGAAAGAGGCAGAGCCCCTATCCCCATCCCACCCGCACAGTGGGGCTGGAGAGAGCACCACATGCTTCCCAAGGTGGGATCCAACCGCTCAGGGGATGCTCCGATCCCTCACTGCCCCACAGGGGAGCCGCTATTGCCTTGGATCCAACCGCCCTTGAGATGCTCCGATCCCTCACTCCTGGGATCAGCCCAGGGCAGATGCTCTGCCCCCAGAGTGGAACCCTTGGATCCAACCATCCTTGGGATGCTCCAATCCCTCACTACCGGGATCAGCCCAGTGCTGATGCTCTGCCTCCAAGGTGGGATCCTTGGATCCAGCCGCCCTTGGGATGCTGCGATCCCTCACTGCCCCACAGGGGAGCCGCTATTGCCTTGGATCCAGCCGCCCTTGGGATGCTCCGATCCCTCGCTACCGGGACCAGCCCGGAGCTGCCGCTCTGCCCCCACAGCGGACCCGCTATTCCCGGTGGGATCCGCGCTCACCGGGGCTGATCTCGGCTCTGGACCCCTCCCCCATAGCGCTCGGTGCCTCACTTGGTGCCACCCGCGCCTCAGCACAACCGGTACCGGGCCCTCCCCCCCGGTACCACACTTCCTTCCCCCTCCCCTCCCCACACCGGGGTCCGTTCCCCACCCCCCCCCGGGCGGCGCGCGGCGGGGCGGGGCGGGGCCGCCCGGGGGGGAGGGGGCGTGGCCTCCCCGTCACCCCCCCCACCCCCCCCTCACCCCCCCGCACGGCGGCGGCGGCGGCACGTACAGCGGCGCGCGCTGGGGCGCCCCCTCCCCTCCCTCCCCCCGTCCCTCCCTCCCTCCCCGCTCCGCCCCGCCGCCGCTTGACCCCTCCCGGCTCCCGTAGCGCGGCGGCCCCCTTACCGTCACCGAGCGGCCGCGTCCGGGGGGGGGGAGAGGAGGAGGGAAGCGGGCCCGGCAGCAGCGCGCATGCGCAGGAGCCGCCGCGGCCTCAGCCGCCAGCACTTCCGGCCGCCGCCTGCCGTAAAGTGGGGGGGAAGGCGCCGCACTGCCCTCTAATGGCGGACGGCGGGACCGCACCCGGGACACGAATGAGGGCCGCAGAGAGGGGGGAGGGGTCGGGTCAACAGAGCAGCGCACGCAGGTACCGGGCACTCATCGCACCCCCGCCGGTGTTACCGGGACCCCCGGCGGAGCGCCCGCCGTGAGGCAGTTGATTGAGAGAGCGGCGGACGAATGGCGTGGCGGGGCAGGGCGGTGGTAGCCAATGGGAGAGGCAGGGCCTGGCAGCGGCAACCAATGGGAGCAGCGGGGCGGGGCTCCGGGATCCCGGTGGCGGCGGAGCGGGAGGAGGAGGATGGCGCTGGCCATGGCGCTGCTCCGCCGCTGCCTCCTGCTCGGGCCGCTGGGGCTGCGCACGGCCGGCGGGCAGCACGGTGAGTCCCGCCCCCAGCGGCTCCCCTTCACCCGCAGGAATGGGCAGGGTCGGGACCGGGATGGGTGCGCGATGGGCTCCCCTGTACCGAGCCCACACCGGGACCCCGCGGTCCGCCCTCCCCGGTACCGATACGGGACGGGCTTCTCACTGCGACCGCACCGGCTTCGGACCACACCAGGACGGGGTCCCCACCGTCCACCTCCTCCGGTCCCGGACGGGACGAGCTCCCCGCTCCATCACTCCCTGACACCCGGTGCCGCGGTTCCTGCCCCGGTCCTCCTGTCCCACCGTGATCCCGGGGGTCCCGGCGTTGGCTCCATACACCCTGGAGGAGCGGGATCCCAGAGGCTGGGCTCTCCCGGGTTACAGGGGAGAGGCGGACAGCGGGCTCCGTCCCGGGGATGCTCGCACCGGGAATGCTCCGGAGGGCCACTCAAACCAAGGGATTTCCTCATCCCCAAACCTTATCCCGAAAACACGTCCCCGACTCATCCGGAACCGGGCGAAACCGAGGGGAAACCGAAGCACGGGGCAGGAGCCCGCTGTGTCCCGTACGTGTGTTACGGGAGCGGGTTCCCAGTGCATCCCAACGGCGGTGGTGGACAAGGGGGGAGCTCTCCCGGGGGCTGGAGCGTGCTTCCCGGAGCATCGCCCTGTTGTGTCTTTCCTGCATCCTGTGGGAAGACAAACAAATCCCTGGCAAGGGCTGATCCCAGCCCCTGCGCGCCCTCGTCCCGCGGGTTAAAGCCGCTTATCCCTTTCTTTTTGGCAGTTGGTTTTATCTTGGCGGGGTGGGGGGATGTTCCTGTGGCTTTTGTCATTCCCAGCCCCTTGGTAACATCTTTGGAGCCAAATTCCCGGGTGCGCTCGCAGCTCCCTGCTTATTTCTGCCATTCCCGCCTGGCATGTGCCAGCCATGCACGGGCTGCTTTCCTGTCCTGGCATGGGTCCCCACCAGCACAGGGGCTGCAGCCGGGGTTGGGGGGTCCATCCAAGACCCCAGCTCGAGTGCACAGACCAAGCTGTCCTGCCCAGAGCGGGTTTTCCATGCGGATCCCAATGGATCTGACATTCCTTGCTGGAAACTGCCCCAAAATACCCCCAGTTCCTTGTCTTCTCCCATCTGGGAGCTGCTGTCCCGGCCACCCTGGGGTCCCCCCATGCTATTGCTCCTCCCCCCCTCAAATCCGATCCATCCCACCTCTGCCCCGCTGGGGGTGGGAATTTCACCTCATCCCACACCCCTGTGCAGGGCTTGTCCACAGGATAACCCGCCCCGGCTGGCCCTTCCCGCACGGGCTCTGTGGAGGCGCTGGCACCGGCCACCTCCGGCCCCCCCTTTTTGTTATCCCTGCGGGATTTTCCCCGGCTTTGTCCCGTCTCCGGGCGACGGCAACGGGAGCCAAGGCAGGGGCAAAGCCCTTTTCTTGCTGGGATGCTGCTGCTTGGCAGGAGCAGCGGCTCTTTGGCGATTGTGGGATGAACCCCACATCTCCCAGCCTTGCTTCCCCTCTTCCCGCATCCCAGTCCTGCCCGGAAATCCCAGTTCCGGGCACTTTGAACTCAACTTCCCAGGATATTCCATGTCTGGGGGTGGTGATCCTGGAGAAAAGCCCCTTTTGTGGTGGATGTCTGGGGAGGAGGCGATGGGGATGCAGCTGCCCAAGGTCATCCTCAAGGATAAGGCTGGAGCCGGGGGTTCCTAGGGGCTGCTCCATGGGGGGGGGGGGGGGGGGGGGGCGTGTTTCCTCTCTATCCCACAATCGCAGCCTGGTTTGGGGTGAAGGGACCTTAAAGCTCATCCAGTTCCAATGGGCAGGGACCCCTTCCACTGGAGCAGCTTGCTCCAAGCCCCTGTGTCCAACCTGGCCTTGAGCACTGCCAGGGATGGGGCAGCCACAGCTTCTCCATTCAACCCATTCCAGTGTCTCAGCACTTTCCCAGGGAGGAATTCCTCCCTAAGATCCCATCTCAGTCTCCCCTCGGGCAGGTTAAAGCCATTCCGCTTGTCCTGCCCCTTGTAGTATCCCCCAAATCGGGGTCCTCCTGGCCTGGGGGATGCAGAGGAGCTGGGTCTGCACCGCGTGGCTTCGGGGGGAAACTGAGGCAGCGTCACCCGTGGATCCCTGTCAAACAAGAGATGCTTTGGATGAGGAAGGGGGTGCAGGTGCCCATGAGGGTGATTCCAAGAGGGAAACTGAGGCAGGGAGCCCCGCTCACCCCTTCCTTGGTCTCTCCATAGGAGATGGCTGTGGCCACACGCTGCTGACCCCCCAGAGTGGCACCCTCAGCTCCAGGAACTACCCGGGCACGTACCCCAACCACACAACGTGCCGCTGGCGGCTCCGGAGCCCCCCCGGCACCTTCCTCCTTCTCACCTTTGGGGATGTGGACCTGGAGCCTTCGGAGCGCTGCACCAGCAGCTCCCTGCTGCTCACTGACCCCCAGGCCGGTATCTCCTATGGTAAGGGGGGAACTGAGGGGGGTGAGGGGGGGTTTCACTTGTTAGCAAAGTGCTGGATAGGGATAACAGCAGGAAAATCCGGCTTTTCATCTGCTTTCATCATGGGGAAGGGGGGGATCTATGGAAGGGGGTATCCAAGAAGGGGGATACCCAAGGAAGGGGCTGTTGCCAAGCTGGGGTTGAGGGGGGGGGCACCCAACTGGGACCAGATGCAGGCACCAATTAATCCATTCCATCTGCCCAGTCACTGCTCAAGCAAATGCTTCCCAGAGGGATTTAATGGTCCGGGAGGGATTTGTGTCACTGATGGGGTTGAGGAGCAGCCCTGAGGCTTGGTGAGGGGCAGGGGATGTGATGGGGAAATGCTGTTGCATCCCTGCAGTGTCCCATGTCCCCTGGGCTCAATATGAGCCAAGCAGGGTGAGGGTGTGGGTCTGGGTGGGGAAACTGAGGCGCAGCACCATGTCCATGGGGACACAGGGACACAGCTCCTTGTCCCCAGGGCAGCGATGGGTTTGGGTGCCCCAAGCCCCCTGTAATGGACATGATGCAGAGCAGAGACACCCCCTGGGTGGGGGGTGATGGCAGTGCAGAGATTGGGGCCTGCCGGGAGCAGAGATGTCCCTAAGGAACCGGCTAAGCCGAAGTTTAATCAGGGAGATGGAGGCTGCAAATTAATGTGGATTCAATGGGAGGAGGATTTAGGAGGCAGCTTTGGTGGCACCTGTGAAAAGGAAGGTGGGGACACAGCTGGAGCTCCGCGATCTGAGACCCCAGTCCTCTGCCTGTCCCCAGGGCCCTACTGCAGGAACGCTGCCCCGGCCACCCCGCTTCTGGTGACCAACTCCAGTACTGTGACCGTCCTGTTCAACAGCACCAGCCACCGCTCGGGACGGGGCCTCCTCCTGTCCTATGCCACAACGCAGCACCCAGGTAGGGGGGAGCGTCCCCCAGGGACACCCCCTGGGTGTGGGGGTCTCATCACCTTATCCCTTGGCTGGGGACACAACATGGGAGATGGGGGGGGCGGTGCTGATGGCTGCAGGGACCCTCCCCACCCCTCCAGCCATGGAGCAGGGTTCGGTGGGAAGCAGATGAGGCGCTGGCAGGGGGGCCCCTCACCCTGGGCTGTCCCTGCCTTGCAGACCTGGTCTCCTGCCTGGTTCGGGGCACCCACTACACCCAGGAGCACATCAGGTGAGTGGCAGGAAGTGCTTTGCTGGTCTCCATCAGCTCCGGTTTCATCCCCATCCACTCTCATGGGGCTCTTGGTGTGCAGCTGGAGGACGGGTGAGCAGAGAGGATTGGGATGGGGGTGAGCCCTGTCCCCCCCCATCCCCATGTGTTTCAGTGTGTACTGCCCCGCCGGCTGCAAGGACATCGATGGGGACATCTGGGGCAACCCCAGCCAGGGCTACCGGGACGTAAGTGCAGAGCCATGGGGGTGCTGCTGGTCACTGGGGCTGTGTTCAGCCATGGGGTGCCCCACAGGCTGCCGGTCTCACCCCCTTGCTCCCCGGTGCAGACATCGGTGTTGTGCAAGGCGGCCGTGCACGCCGGGGTGATCGCGGACGAGCAGGGCGGGCAGGTCACGCTGGCACGGGAGAAGGGCATCACGCTCTATGAGTCGGCCTTTGCCAATGGGCTCCACTCCAAAAGGTGAGGGATGGGGTGCGGGGCCCTCCCACTGTGCCCCCCACACCATTGCACAGGCCCCCTCCCGGGTTTGCTCACAGGGATCCTCCTCCCCACAGGGGATCCCTCTCCGAGAAGCGGCTCCTGTTCCATAAAGGTATTTGCCACATTTCCCTTCAAATGGAGCCATGGTTTTGGCACCCAGCCCCGGTGCCAGCCCTGCTCCCACCCTGCCCTGTCCCATTGCCAGCCTGTGCTGATGTGCTGGAGGTGGCTGCCTTCAACGCCTCGTCCTGGTGGCACGAGGTGGATGCGCTAGGCCAGGACCGAGCCTGGGGGGCCCAGCGGGCAGCGCTCAGCACCACCGGGCACTCCTGGGCAGCAGAACCCGGCTCTGATGCTGCTTGGCTGGAGCTGGACCTGGGCACCCGCAGGAACATCACTGGTGAGTGCTGGGGACACAACTGTGCGAACGGGGGTGTCCCTGTCCCCCCCCACATCCGCAGCCGGCTCTGTTCATGTTCTGCTCCTGCATCTGGTGCCAGCAAACGCCTTTTGTTCGGCCGGAGCCGGCCCGAAGCGGGGGCTTTGTGCCTGGAAAATGGGGCCATTGTCCCAGCCGGAGGCTGGAGGAGGCAGGAATGTGGCGCTGGCAGCCGGGGCCGGAGGTTATCGGCTGCTGGGGACAGCACTTGGATGCCTCCCAAGGCTGGAAGGTCCCCCTGCTCCTCATCCCCTCCCAGCAGGGATGTGGGTATGCCAGAGATGGGGGTGATTCCAGCTGGGAAAGCTCTGCCCCATGCAATGGGGCACATTGGGACAGCCCCCCGAGCCCTTGACAGCGGGACCTCCCTCAGGCATCATAACCAAGGGCTCCTCGGAGCAGCACGACTACTATGTGAAGTCCTACCGCGTGTCCTCCAGCCGCGATGGGAAGAACTGGAGACCCTATAGGGGCATCAATGGGCAGGAGGACAAGGTGGGCATAGGATGGGGGGGGACACTAAGAGGGTGCAGCCCCCCTGCCTATGGACATGTGGGCACCTCCTCACCCTCTCTGGCAGGTGTTTGAAGGCAACACCGACAGCCATGGGGAGGTCTCCAACGCCTTCATTCCCCCCATCGTTGGGCGCTACGTCCGTGTCACACCCCAGAGCTGGCACCAGCGCGTGGCCATGAAGGTGGCCCTGTTGGGATGTCAGTCGGCGCGGGGCCGAGCTCCCCGGCCCTATGGTGAGCCCCTCGGGGGGGTGACCCCATCCCACATGTCCCCCTGGCACCTCCACTGTGCCCGATGGAGGTCCCTGCTCTGCCCCACAGCACCCGGTGTCCCCAGGGAGATCCCTGTCCCCACCAGCCACGCGCCCATCCCTGGTGTCGCCCTGGACCCAGAGAAGGCAGGTGGGTGCCATGGGGTTGTGGTGTTGTCTTGTGGGGCTGCGAGAACACATTGATTGCCCTTCTCTGGTGGCTCTGCATGGGTGTCTGGCACCCACGGGTGCAGAGGGGTGGGACGGGGCACCCAGGGGCTGATGCTGCCCGTCCTCCCCAGGCTCCACGCTGCTGCTGCTGCTGCTCATTGGCGGCTTTGTGCTGCTCTGCTCCAGCCTCCTGGTGCTGGCTTTCCTGTGCCGCAGGAAGAGGTGGGTCCCATCCTGACCCCCAAAACACAGCAGCAAGCTGGGTACCGAGGGGGGCGGTGCTGGGGCCCCCTCACCCCCATCTTGCTCTCCCCCTTGGCAGAAAACCAGCGGCGGAGCTGAGCTGTGGGATCATGAAAGGTAAAGAAGTGTCCCCAACCCCTCCGTGGGGCCAGGGGTCCTGCTGCGTGTGACAACAGGGGGGTTTGCTCTCTGCTCAGGGCACCCCAAGCTGGATCCAAGCCCGGTGTGCTCCCTGCAGACCCTGCCGCCCCCCGGCTCCACGCTGGCCTCCTTCCCCACAGCACCTGCGCCAGGGGACCTGATGTCACCAGGTAATGGGGACATCAGGGTGTGAAGGGGGGCTGTGTCACCCCTACTGCACCCTGGGGTGCCCATTGCCCCCTAGGACTGCTTTGATGTGCCCACCTCCACTGGGGGGGGGGGGGTGTTCTGCCCTCAGTGGGGTTTGGCATGGGTCACACCAGTTTCTCCCAACCCTTGAGGGGGGGGCAGATGTGCAGGTTTGTTCCACCCACCACACATCTGGAACAGCAGCACAATGACCCCTCTGCTGCGCTGTGGGGAGACCCCCCTGCAGCCCTGATCCAGCTCTGCGGCAGCAGCACAAGAGGGGCATGGAGGTGCTGGAGTGAGTGCAGAAGAGACCATGGGGATGCTGCGAGGGCTGGAGCAGCTCTGCTCTGGAGCCAGGCTGAGAGAGCTGGGCTGGGGCAGCCTGGAGAAGAGAAGGCTCCTGAAGGGGAGACCTGAGAGCAGCTCCAGTGCCTAAAGGGGCTGCAGGGAACCTGGAGAGGGGCTTGGGACAAGGGCCTGTAGGGACAGGCCAAGGGGAATGGCTTGAACCTGCCCGAGGGGAGACTGAGATGGGCTCTTAGGCAAAAGAGGGTGCTGGGACACTGAAATGGGTTGAATGGAGAAACTGTGGCTGCCCCATCCCTGGCAGTGCTCAAGGCCAGGTTGGACACAGGGGCTTGGAGCAAGCTGCTCCAGTGGAAGGGGTCCCTGCCCATTGGAACTGGATGAGCTTTAAGCTCCCTTCCAGAATGAACAAGTCCATGGCTCTGTGACCCCTCCAGTGCTGTGGGGCCGGTCCCGTGCTCAGAGCCCGGCTCCCCCATTGCAGACTACGCAGAGCCAGACCTGGTGCAGCTGAGCCCCGGCAGCCAGCCCGCTCCCTCCACCTTCAAGCCGCCCCTGGATGAAGGCTACGCCCTGCCGCTGGTCCTGAGCCACTACGACACCCCGGGGGGGCACCACGAGTACGCCGAGCCGCTGCCGCCCGAGCCCGAGTACGCCACCCCCTTCACCGAGCCCGGCGCTGCGGGGGTCCCCCGCTACCACACCCCAGCCCCTCGGCCGGCCGCGCTGCCGCGGGGAGCACCCGGTGGGGCGGCGTGGGGTGAGAGCCCCGGGCCGGAGGCGGCGCTGTCGCACGTGTACCACGAAGCCTTGTGAGGGCGGCTCCGAACAACGCCCGCGGTCAAGCACCCGAGCTGTGTCTGCGCCCGGAGCGCGGCCGCCGGTGCCGCTGCCAGCACGCGCAGGCTCCTGGTGCCACCGGTACCGGGGACCGGGGGCGGCGCCGCCCCTACGCGGAGAGCCCCTCCCACCGGCGCCACCGCACTCAGCGCTGCGGCCCCCCCGCTGCCGGTACCCCCGGACCCGCACCCCGGGGTCCGCATTAACCCCCCCGTCTCTGCCGTTGACTTCTCCGGGGCGCCGGAACGGGCGGTTACCGGCGGCCCCCACCGCAAAAATTGTGCTCCCGAAATCTCTTGATGTCGATTCCGCGGGGGCGGCCGCGGGGCCCCCCCGTGCCACGCACGGCAGAAGCCCTTTTTACCGCGCCGCTGCCCGCCGCCGGCGGGGGAAAGCGCTGCACTGCCGCCGAGCTCACGGCGAGGAAATCCCCCTGGGGACAGCCCAGCTCCCCGCCCCCACCCGCTCCCCTCTTTCCCCCCGCGTTTCCTGCGGCTTTTGCGTTTTTACTGTTTTTTTCCCCCACCAAAACCGCTGTTTTTCGCCCTTCATTTGCTATATGCAAATCCCGCGGTGCATGTTGGGACACCTCCTCGCTGAGCCGGGGAGGCAAGGACCGCTCTGTGGCGGGTGCGGCGCTGTTTTCTGATTGGCTGCGTCCTAGAGCGCTTCCGGTCTCCCCGGAAGGGTTCGGGGTGCGCGGCGGAGCGAGCCGAGGGTCGGTCCGGCCGCGGGGCTATGGGGAGGTAGGGGCCGTGGGGCGGAGCGGGGCCGGGCTATGGGGCAGGACAGCCGGTGCGGGGCTATGGGGCGGAGCGGGGCTATGGGGCGGTGCGGGGCTATGGAGCGGGACAGCCGGTGCGGGGCTATGGGGCGGTGTGGGGCTGGAGCGGTGCGGGGCTATGGGGCGGTGCGGGGCTATGGGGCGGTGCGGGGCTATGGAGCGGGACAGCCGGTGCGGGGCTATGGGGCGAAGCGGGGCTATGGAGCGGGACAGCCGGTGCGGGGCTATGGGGCGAAGCGGGGCTATGGAGCGGGACAGGCGGTGCGGGGCTGTGGGGCGGTGCGGGGCTGTGGGGCGGGGGAGCTCCGCGTTCTTCGCACCGGCTCTTACAGCCTCACATCCACGGGGAGCTCGGGGCCGGGCCCCGGTGCGGCCGGTGCCCGTGTGCCGGTCGGTGGTTGTGGGGGTTGGCACCAGTGAGCGCGACTCGGCCGTGATACCGGTTACCGGTGACCTTGGCTCTGCCTCCGGCTCCCCGGTGGCCGGCGGGAGGCTCGGTCCGGTCCTGTCACGGGGGGTGAGCTCCGGATGCCGAGTGTCGGTGCTGCGAGGCAGGGGGGACTCATCCAGCCCTTTGTAAACCCCCTTGGAGCTGCTGGAAACCCTCGTGTCTTCATAGGAGCAAGTGCTGGGGCTTGGCTTGGCTCTGCCATAGAGGTGAACGGGAGCTGTAGGACCTCAGTGAGCTACAGCAGGAGGCTGAGAGTGCTGAGTGCAGGCACCAGCCCCATCCCTGCTCCTGCTCCGCTGCATTGCATTGACACAAGAATTACGTTGGGGCGGGTTTCTCCTCCTGCTTTAGGGTCCTTGGAGATGCGTCTGCTTGGGATCAGGTCCTGTCCTGTTATAGATAAACCCTCTGGTGCTGTCAGCGTGTGTTCTCTTGCCTGTATCCTCTCTGAATGGGTGTTCCTGTAGGAATGAGGGTTGTGTGGAAGAGGAGGCAAGAACAGGGTGAAGGCTTTGGGCAGTGGCCTTTCCATTTGCTGGCCCCACAGCGGTTGCTGATGTAGACGCAGACGGAAGGAAAGCCCGGCGTTGCCACGTGGGATTCGGCCTGGGAAGCTGCGCATCCCCCTTGTTTCATCTTTGGGGATCTTCACAACCTGCGGGGGGGGATAAAAGGAAAGCAACAATTTCACGCTCACAGAGTGCTTCCTGGCTGAGGATTTCCCCCCTGTGTGGTGGGCGAGGGTTCCTGCTTTGTGGATTTGTGGCGTGATCAGCCTGACCCAAAGCCAAACCTCCCCTGAGCTCATTCCTGAGCTTATGCTGAGCTCCTCGTCCTGAAACACCAGCCGAGGGGGTTCAGGTGTGAGAATCCTGCTTTCCCCATGTTAATTCAGCTAAAATTGAGGTAGAAACTCAGCTGCAGAGCGTGTCTTGGGCATAAATCCTGCTCCAAGGGCTCCGTGTCCGTCTGTGCGTGAGTGTGCCTTGGAATGAAGCTTCCAAGTCCTCCTGCCTGGTCTCTGCCTTGGGTTTTGGTGCGAGTTAATCCAGACTAACAGAGCTTGTCCTGACAATGGGAGCATCCCTGGGGCACGGGTACCGGATGCTCTCTTCATCCTTGACTTTTCCAACCCGAGCTGATGAAGCGATTTTAGGAGGGCTCAAAGTGTTGATGGGGCCAGAAGTGAGACCTCCACACTGCAGCAGGCACCCAGGGGAGCTTGAGCCCTGTCTTAGGCCCATGGAGCATGGAGATGGAGGCTCCAATGCTGTCCCTGCCGTTCCTCCATTGCTGCCTTTGGTTCTGTCTTCTTTGTGTGGTCTCTCCCTCAAAGCTCCTTGTGGTCCAGGGGGTATTTGTGCTCCCTGGAAGTGCTCAAGACACAGGGGCTTGGAGCAAGCTGCTCCAGTGGAAGGGGTCCCTGCCCGTGGCAGGGCTTGGAGCTGGAGGAGCTTTGAGGTCCCTTCCAACCCAACCCATTCCATGATGCTGTGGAATGAAGCAGGGTGCTGAGCAGAGGGTGTGGGTGGCCACGTGTGGGATTCAGTGTGAGAAACGTGCTTCTCATCCTAAACCATTGCATTGGACCAGGGGAGGTTTCTCTTCTTCTCAGTGTTGCTTCTCCCTTCCTGCTTTGTCCACAGAGATCCAATCTCCTGCAGACCTCCAGGTCCTGCCAGGACACTTGTTAGTCCAGACAAAGACGTGATGGCCCCGTTCACCCCCTTCTCTCTCTGCTGACCATGCCCTTCCTTTCCTTTCCCAGCTGACCGGTTTGCGTGCCCACCATCCCAAGAAGCAGCAGGGCCGAGAGAAACCGCATGACCTAAAAGCTAAAGCCCAGCAGATTATGAACCAGTTTGGTCCCTCAACCTTGATCAACCTCTCCAGCTTCTCTTCCATCAAACCAGAACCAGCCAGCACCCCCCCTCAGAGCTCCATGGCCAACAGCACTGCCGTGGCAAAGATGCCTGGAACACCCAGCGGGGGAGGCCGCCTCAGCCCTGAGAGCAACCAGGTGACTGCATTCCTGACTGCAGGACAACAGGGAGCAGCCCCCAGTGCCTAAAGGGGCCTCTGCCTTATAGGGTGGCATCGGTGCTGACCTGTGTGTGTGCTCGATGGGGAGTCCCTGATGTGTGTCGGTGCTGCTGCCCATCAGGCCCAGGATGTGCCCTCCCTGGGGATTGTGCTCATCCCTTTACACAAACAGGGTGTGATGGCGCCAGGAAGGGCAGGAATTCCCTACATGTGTCTTGGTTCAGCTGACAGATCCATGGGGATAACTTGCATCCAGATCCTGTAAACCCCAGTTTCCTGCTGATGCTCAGCAGCAGCAGGATTTCTCCTCCCTGCCCTGTTGGGGCTGCTCCCTTCTGCCCCTGAGTGACCCCACACTCATAGATCCCTCTGTTTCCCATTGAAGCACTAAAGCTGATAAGAGCCAGAGCCATGGAAACACTTCCCTTATGCCCTGGGCACAGATTTAGTCACTGATAGGTGCTTGCCCTTGCTGTCTGCCTCTCAAGGCTTCCAGTTCTGCCTTTGTCCCCTCTTGCTTCAGCACTGTAGCACCGGTTGAGTGCAGAAGACTTATTTCTCCTGGCCTGCTGCATCCTTTTTTCGGAGCAGCTGCTGGTGCTTGAAAATGGCTCTTTAACACCTCCTAGTTCTTATCTCTGCCATTCCTGAACTGATCCTTGTGTGACTTGGGCCTGGGAGGCAGCTGGGGAGGAGGCTTTGGCTGAAGCAGGGCAGTAAATGCCTCCTCTTCTCCCACACTCTCAGGTTTTAACCAAGAAGAAGTTGCAGGACCTGGTGCGTGAGGTGGATCCCAATGAGCAGCTGGATGAGGATGTGGAGGAAGTAGGTACCGACCTGTGCCAGGGGCTGCAGGAAGAGCAGATCCAGTGCTTTGTGCAGAGCAGGGAGGGTTGGTTCCTTGGACACTTGCGTGTTCTCACGTTCGCTGCAGCCTGCAACCATCCACTGGCATTGCAGTGCCAAGAAGGGGTTTCTAACAGGAATTCCAGCAAACCCCTTTGAAATGGGAACTTCTGAGGGCTCATTTTCATACTCGGTGCACAACTTCAGCTGCTCAGCACTGAGAAAACCGGTTCTTGTCCTTGTCCTGCCCCAGATGCTGCTGCAGATCGCTGATGACTTCATTGAGAGCGTGGTGACAGCGGCCTGTCAGCTCGCACGGCACCGCAAGTCCAACACTCTGGAAGTGAAGGATGTCCAGCTGCATCTTGGTGAGTGAGTGGGGGTTTGATTGCAGAGAATCACAGACTGCTTTGTGTTGGAAGGGACCTTAAAGCTCATCCAGAGCCCCGGGCAGGGACCCCTTCCACTGGAGCAGCTTGCTCCAAGCCCCTGTGTCCAACCTGGCCTTGAGCACTGCCAGGGATGGGGCAGCCACAGCTTCTCTGGGCACCCTGTGCCAGCGCCTCAGCACCTTCACAGGGAAGAGCTTCTGCCTAAGAGCTCATCTCAATCTCCCCTCGGGCAGGTTCAAGCCATTCCCCTTGGCCTGTCCCTACAGGCCCTTGTCCCAAGCCCCTCTCCAGGTTCCCTGCAGCCCCTTTAGGCACTGGAGCTGCTCTCAGGTCTCCCCTTCAGGAGCCTTCTCTTCTCCAGGCTGCCCCAGCCCAGCTCTCTCAGCCTGGCTCCAGAGCAGAGCTGCTCCAGCCCTCGCAGCATCCCCATGGCCTCCTCTGGGCTCGCTCCAACAGCTCCACATCCCTCTCATGCTGGGGCTCCCTTTCCTCGCTGGTGTGTGGATCCCCAGCACGTCTCCAGCACTGCTGTGCTGTCAGGGGGGTAGCAATGATGAGGCTGCTCTTGCAGTCGGGGCAGAGCTGAGCTGTGCTGTCTCTTCTAGAGCGCCAGTGGAACATGTGGATCCCAGGCTTTGGTTCTGAAGAGATCAGGCCCTACAAGAAAGCCTGCACTACAGAAGCTCACAAACAGGTGAGGAGCCCATGGCACACGTGTGACATGGGGAGGGATGGTACTGGACTCATAGCACAAGGCGAATTTGTAGCCTCTTCCACCTGCTTTGAACTTGAAATCACTTGGTTTTGCTCTCAGTGCATTGGCTTCTAAGTGCATGGTCAGAGCTGGGGAAGGAGCTGGATGATTCCCATAGAATCACAGCATCGCAGAGTGGTGTGGGTGGAAGGGACCATAAAGCTCATCCAGTGATGATGTCTAGTGAACACCTTCCACTGGAGCAGCTTGCTCCAAGCCCCTGTATCCAACCTGGCCTTGAACACTGCCAGGGATGGAGCATTCAACCCATCCCAGTGTCCCACCCCCTTCACAGGGAAGAATTCCTTCCTAAGGTCCCATCTCCATCTCCCCTCTGGCACATTTAAGACATTCCCCTTGTCTTGTCTCGACATCCCATGTCCAAAGCCCCTCTCCAGGTTTCCTACAGGCAATTTTGCACCTCCCCTCCTGAGGTTCTGGCAGGGGCAGGAGCCCCCGAGCTGGGCTCTGATCCCTGCACTCCACATCCCTCTGTTTCCCATGCTGAGGAGCACAGACACTGCCTTTGCCTCTGGCTCCCACTTGGGACCCCATTAAGATTCCAGCAGACCTGCCAGACCTGTGTGGAGCGAGTCGGGCAGCGCCTGTCCCCAGGGAACCCCAGACACCCCCATTCCAGGCCGCTCTGCAGGAACCTGCTCCCAGGCACTCGCCTTCCCAAGGGATTTCTCTTCCTTTCTTGCAGAGAATGGCGCTGATCCGCAAAACCACCAAGAAATAACCCAGGGCTGAGCCGGGAGGGAGGAGCCGCGTGCGCGTGTCTGGGATCTGCCTTCGCCGGAGCCCCCCCAGCACCACGCAGGGGTCGGGGGTTTCATGCTCGACACAGAAGCATCGATTTCCCCTTCGTGGTGCAGCAATACCTGGAGTTCCCAAGGAGGTTCCAGCCCCTTCCTCCCGCCGTGGGTCTCGGAAACAAAGACTCTTTGTGACTTGAACGTGGGTTTCTCCTCTGTGATTATCCAGGGGACAGAGCGTTTGAGCGTGTGTGGGACAGTATTAGAAGCATCTGTAGAGGTTTTCGTGCCCTTCCTCCTGCCCCGGTACTTTGTAATGTAAGTGTTTCTATAAGGACTTGCCTTTGTTTTACAGGAATAAAGAAGTTATTAATCTACAGCCTGGTGCTCTGCTGGGGTGTGCAGAGAGCTCCATCACCGGGGTTTGGCTCTGGTGCAAGATCCCTTTTGGTGTTGTTGGCGAGAAGGGAAGGGGTTTGGGCTGGTCTCTGCTGTGTGGACAGAGCGGGGCAGGCGCCATCGCCTCCTGCCTGCAGCCCAGAGTGTTTGGATCATGGGATGTGGTGCCTGAGGACGAGCAGTGGAGCCGGGGTCCCAGCGTGGGGTGTGCAGGAGGGGCTGCTGGACATGGATGGCCCTCTGGGCACGGGGCATTGGGCAGGAAGAGGGGTTCAGATGAGCCCTTGGCCGTGGTGGGGGTGGTGACACCCCCGGGGGCTGGGCCCAGCCTCAGAACAGAAGAGGGACCCGGGTGACACCCACCCCTGCCCTTCCTCACGCACGCACAGGCAGAAGCACTGAACAGGGGTGTTTAATGCGCTCTGTGCCCCACAGCGGCCGGGTCCCAGTGCCCACCTCTAGCACGAGCAGCTCTTCCACCTCTTCTCCTTCTCCATCACCGCAGCCTGGAGCGGCGCCGGCAGCGGGACGCTGCTCTTGACCCCATCCCAGGCCTCGCCGGCTGCCAACTGCCCTGTCCGCAGCGCCTGGTAGATGGTGACCGTCAGCATCTGGAAGGCCTGGACCACGTTGGTGGCGTCCTTGGCCGAGGTCTCGATGTACTGCACCCCCAGCGCGGCTGCCAGCCTCTCCGCCTCCCTCCTGCTCACGCGGCGCTGCGCAGCCAGGTCGCTCTTGTGTCCCACCAGCAGGAAGACGATGCGGGACGGGGGCACCGTGTCCGTCACCTCCCGGTGCCAGCGCCGCACGCTCTGGAAGGACGCGGGGTTGGTGAGGTCAAACAGCAGCATCCCCCCGGCCGAGTTGCGGTAATAGGAGCGGGTCACGGACCTGGGGCAATGGGAGAAACGGGGGGAGCATCGCACCTGCCTGCAGCACAGCCCCTGAGCTCCCTCATCAACTCCAGCCACGGTCCTGGTGCTCTCCCATCCCCTCCAGCCACAGTCCAGGTGCTCTCCCATCCCCTGTGGCCACGGTCCTGGTGCTCCCCCAGCCCTTACATCTGTGTCTCTTGAGCTTGCCCATCCCCTCATGGGGCAAAGGGGTGCTTGAGGGGTCCTGAACCCCCTTTAGAGCTGGATCAAGGGCTCCATTCCCTAGGGACACCTTTGCCTTTGACTCATCTGAGCCCCTGCAGCCTGCCCGGGTGTTGTGGTTCCATCCCCAGCAAAGGGACGCCCATT